>NW_028088227.1:9295075-9694499 GCF_014824575.4 Sturnira hondurensis | reverse complement strand
CACATGGAGGGTTAGCAACAGGGGAGTGGGAGGGGGAGAAGAGGGGAGAAGGTACAGAAAATAGCATAGATAGTAGGTAGAAAATAGATAGGGGGGAGGGCAAGAATAGTGGGGAAAATATAGAATCTAAAGAACTTCAGACACGTGGTTATAAACTAAGTGGGGGAGAATGGTGGGGGAGGGAGTGTGTGGGTGGAGGGGAATGAAGGGGGGTGAATAGAACAACTGTAATGGTATAATCAATAAAATATATTTAAAAAAATAAATAAAGTGAAGGTAAAAAAAAAAGAAACTGATGGCTCATAGCTGAGTCCCTCTCTGGGACTTGTCCTCAGCACAATGGAGCTGCTTCACCCCAGGCTTCACCCCTTCCCGGGGCAACCCTAATCCAGTGGCAGATCTATCCTGGAGACACAAAGCCTCTTTGCCTTAATTTGGAACATTTCTATCAGATGTCCCCAACTTCAGAGCTGCTTTTGGACCAAGGGCACTTTTTCAGCTGTATCACAGTTCAGCACCTCCCTCAGCCGGGTCCTGCTTCCTCTGCTCCCTAACACTTGTAGTTCCCAAGGCAATCCCCATCCATACCGCTTTCCTAAGACTGCCCTAACAATGAATCGCAACCTTACAGTTCTGTTTCGGTTCTGCAGGTTAGAAGTTGGAAGCCAGGTTGTTGGCAGGGCCATGCTCCCTCCTGCAGGATCTAGGAGAGAATCCTTCCGTGCCATTTTCTTGGCTCCTGGTGTTGCTGGCGGTCCTTGGTGTTCCCTGTAGATGCATCCCTCCATTGTCTGCTGGCATTGTCATTGGTGTTCTCCCTGTCTATGTCCAAATCTCCCTCTTATAAGGACACCTGTTATATTGGATTAAGGGCCCACCCTAATCTCTATGATCTAATTTTAACCAATTACATCTGCAAAGACTCTGTTTCCAAATGAAGTCATATGCCCGGGTATGGGGTTAGGGCTTCGATTTATTTTGGCAGCTTGGCGGGAGCGAGGGGCACAATTCAACCCATAACACCAAAGATCACCTGCTTGTAAATCTTCATTTCAGAAGCAATTTCCCAAGAAATGTGATCTGTGACACTGCCCACACCCTAGTTCTCTTATGATTCTGAGTTCCAGACCCCCAGTTGTTCTCTTCCAGAGCTTTATGGCTAACCTTTAGATCCCCTGGCCCCTTCAGTGCCCCACCCCACTGGGACGTTCCACTTCCTCCTGAGTATCAAAACCTCTTCTCCCCTTCCAGCACTGCCTGCCTCCCTCCTTTCATGTGTTTTCCAGGTCATAACCAAGCAGTGAAGACTCTGGGCTGATAGCACGGCCCACTCACTGTAAGTCAGCATTCACAGCCACTGATTTACATAATACGGGGTTCGTTGATGTTTACGTAGTCATTCACACATATATGTTCACATCCACAGGTAAGTCTGTCAGTTGCAGTCGGATAGAAGTGTACATGTGTGCATTCTTGAATGAAGGTTGGAAAGGAGGATGGGGAGGCGAAAAACATTTTGGGGGTGCCAAAACAGAGAAGAGAGAAAAGACTATTTTATTTAAAGGCTCAAATTGTTGTTGCTGTTTTTACTTATAAAAGTAATTTATATTTATTGGAGAAAATGTGGAAAACAGAGAATAGGTAGAAAAATAATTCTACCCACAAGTACAATTACTGTGAACATTTTAATAAATCTTTATTTTTTCTATTTTTATTTCTACATGGTTGAGATCATCAATTTTACATTCTGCTTTTTTTTTTTAGCATCATTCCAAAGTCTTGTTAGCTTTAATGATTATATCACCTCCAACAAATGGATTGCCACAATTTATATAACCACTCAGCTAGCGGCGGGCATTCTGGTTGTTCCATTATTTCACTACTATCAGTGACGCTGCCATGAATGTCAGTGTATCTACAAGTTTTTTCTTCACTCAGAATTTCATTAAGATTGGTGCCCACAAATGTTAAAAGATACCACTTTCCCCCATGTATTATAAAGTAATACATGATCATTGTGAACATTTAAGAAAAAAATAAGTTGACTGTCTAGTCCCAGAACCTGCTGGACTCCTTCCTGCCTCCGGGCCTTTGTATAACTGTGTCCTCCACAGTAGCGGGTGGGGGAGGCTGCTCTTTCCCCAGGTTTTCCATGGCTGGAGCCTTCTAGTCTTTCAGACTTAGCTGTCACTACCTCGCAGGGGTCTTCTATGATGGGCAATCCTGAGGAGACACCAGTCAACTCTATCAAATTATTCTACTTGAAATTTCTTACAGTGATCAGTATATGAATTTTTCTTGTTTATTTGTTATTTTCTGTCTCCCCAAAGCAGCGGGGATCTGGTCTGTTTTGCTCAACATCCTGGCCTCAGCCTCTGGCAGAGTGCCTGGTACAGAGTAACACGTAGTAGATGCTCCAAGTGTTTGTAGGAAGAATGAGCTTTGGTTCTAGATCCACAGGCTGTTCAAAGAGGGTCTTCCTTCTCTCTTCTTTCTGGGTGGGACTCCCAGCACTGGCCGGTGTCATGTAAGTGAGTCTTGCCACCACATTCCCACCTTTTGTGAGTTTGCTTTGGCCACACAGAAGCTGACTTACTGCGATCATAGGAGGAAAAATATTGTATTTAAAGAACACTGATGAAAAAGAAATGTACAATATGAGGAATCGTTCAGGGTATTGGATTGCTGTGAGCATAGTGACACTCTCAGCAGATGCCTCAAGATCAGTTAAAAGTTAATTTGTAATTTTGATTTGTTTGACTGGCTTCTTCCAACAAGGGTTGGAGTTAGGGAGGTCCCTAATAAGCAGGTTTCCGGGTTCTTGTACAGGCCGCTCCTCTTTGGTGAACTGCTTCGCCACACACATTTCCAGGCCCGCAGAACGCCTTTCAGTCAAGCCACTACATACATGTTCTGAGCTGTGTTAGGACATCTGTGCTGTACCTGGTGTGTTCAAAGATAAACATTAGATGAGGTAAAGACTCAATAAATGTTTAAGCAGTATAATAGTGAACATTTACTAAAAATGTCAAATATTGACTAAAGCTAAGGTAAACATAATTTAAATTAAGGCAGTCATAGGATCTGAATAAAACAGATGGTGATTAGAGAAGGATTGAAAAGTACATAAGAAGAAATTTAATATACCTCTAACCTGAGAATTGACATCCATTCATTTTTAAAAATATCTTTTTAGAGGACTCAGTTTCATTACCGGTTTCACTCGCCAGAAAGAGGAGGTCAGGAAGCCTTGAGTGAAAGAAGGATTTCCTTTCGAAATCCTCGAGTTGACAGCATCAGCTATGGTAAATATGTTTAGTACTTACACATTAATGGAGCAGATGAGTTTTGTTATGCACATCTCTGGGGTCTCTCAGTAAAAACCTTGTTTCCGTATTCAGAGTGTGTGGGGGAGTTTAGTACTGCAACTATTCAGAGGAATCAACCAACGGAACTAAACGCTGACAGTAAATCGGAAAACCAAAATGGCTGCTTCTGTCATCAAAGATGAAGGCCGCTGGAAATCTCCGTACTCACTTTGTCTTTTTTCTTCTTTATTAAAATACAGAGTTTACGTCACATGTGTATGTGTGTCTCCCTACTATTTCCGTTTGTCTGACCACCACCACTACTGTGTCCTATTGTAACATTCCAGACACACTTAAAACCAAGCACAGTGTGGAGTTCCCTGCATTTACGTTGTCTTGAGATTTCATGAATTACGCCCACACTTGGCATAGTATCGTAAAGACAATCAGCACTCAAGAGCACATGTTTAATGAAGAAAAGATTTCTATAGGCTTTCTCTATTGATCTCTGACACATGGAATCATGCCTCACTTTGAGATTTTCCCTTTATAAGTCATTTCCATACAACTTCTATTCAACCAGACCCCTGCACTGAAGGCATACTACCCACTTGATGCTCTCTAGACCCTCGTGCACACTTGCTTTTATCCCTTCTCTCATGCTGGGTCCTCGTCCTAGAATCCTCTCCTTTCTGACCTTAACCATCTTCGAAGATGGTAGGTTAAGCCCAAGAGCATATGAAACCCTCTCCTGCCCACAGTGACTTATACTTTTGGTTTAGGGTTTTGGGGGGTTAAAAAATATTGTAGGTCTCTCTCTATGGCTTCTTGGCACCCGTGGCCTTTGCTGCCTGGACAGTGGTTTCATGTTTCACTTGCTTTGGAGGATGAAAACCTACAGCCTTGAGGTGACCTTCCTGGGACCCCAAAAGTAACTTTGTGTGAACTTTAATAAAATGAGGGTATTAGCATCTTAATTTTATTTATAAAAATTAATCAAAATTACTTGATAGGACATAGAGTATAAAAATGAAGAGTGGGGTTGTTGGAGCCAGATAGCCCAGGTGCGGTTCCCTGGTCTGCCTCTTACTAGATGTGCAACCTCAGGGAACATTTCTTGAGCTCTCCGTGCCTCAGTACCCCCATCTATGCAATGGAGACATTAATAGCCCTAACTTCATAAAATTGTCATGACATTTAAAAAACTGAGTATATGTACAGCTCTTGTCTGACACATGGATAGAGCTCAGTTAGTGACGGCTGCTGCTGCTCTGTGTGTTTCTTCCTGTGCTTTGTGCTGGGTCCACGAAACTGAAGGCAGAGTCCTGTTTTTCCAGAGCTCATGGTCTAAAGGAGAGACCACCACTCCATTGTCACATGGTAGAAACTGAATGTTCTAATTCCTCTATTATTGGCACTTAGCTGGATTGTTTTGTAGTTGCTGTGGACGAGGACCTGCTACTGGGAGGAGCTGAGCAAGAGGACTCAGCAAAGGCCTTCAGCCAGGATACTGTCCAGGTCCAGGAGCCCCATGGGAGCTGAGTCATCATGGCCTGTCAACTGCCCACCTCCCTTTGCCTGCAGCAGGGCCTCTGCCAGCTGGTCCCCACTGTGGTGCCAGAGAGGAGTCACTTGGACATCATCTAGCATTTCAGCCATTGTTGCCCAGAGGGATAGGTGCCTGAAAGAATTCTGACTCCAGTTTCGACGTGGAGGGTGAGTTTCTGCACATCAGCAAACAGTTCTTGTATTCTAAATAGCTGTCCTAAAATTTAACTCAATCTTGACACTATCTTCCTGGATATACCATCAGATCCCACAGGTTAAGGACTCAGTCGTATAAGACTGCTGCCTCCCATTTCAGATAGCAATTGCAAGCCCGGATTGTCACTGTGTTTCTGACCAACTGGCTATATATACATACGAGGTTCCCACGACCCTCTCCCTGGGTCATGGGAACTACTTTGCTAAAGTGGCTCAGAGAACTCAGAGAGACATTTTACTTACCATATTACTGGTTTATGATAAAAAGATGCAATTCAGAAATAGTTAGATGGAAGAGATGCATAGGGCAAGGTATTTGGGAAGGGGCATGAAGTGTCCACGCCCTCTTCACTCTTCCTGCACCTGCTCATGTTCACTAACCCAGCAGCTTTCTGAGTCCCATCCTTTAGGGGTTTCGTGGAGGCCTTGTTACATAGGCACAATCAATAAAATGAGAGGCCATTGGTGACTGATTCAACCTCCAGTGCCTCTCTCCTCCCTCAAGGGGTGGGACTAAACCTTCCCACGTTGTAATTCTCTGGGCAACCAGGCCTCATTCTTATGTGAAGCCCAAAAGTCACCTCATTAACATAACAAGAGGCCCCTGTATGTCTTTTTATTTAGACAATTCCAAGGGTTTTAGGAGCTTCATGACAGAAAAAGGGATGAAGAGATTGTAGATAGGTGTCCTAAAATTTAACTCAATCCTGACGCTATCTTCCTGGAGATACCATCAGACCCCACAGGTTAAGGACTCCATCTTATAAGACTGCTGCCTCCCATTTCAGATATATATACTATATTTCTACTCTTATTATGAATCACAATATCACAATGACCATCTGCTTCCAAGACTTGGTTTGGGGTCTAAGTGGTTACTCTGATTGGCACCCCTCTTACAGGGTCTACTGGGCACTCAAAAGCTCCCCCAAAGCAGGGAGTGAGCCTCACAACCTAGTGGAGGTGGAGGGGAACTTTGTTCAGTTGGGGTTGCTGATACAAGACAGTGGTTTTTAATAGCCTTGCTAGGATGAGCCAAGGATAGAGGCACAGGCTTGTACAGAGATCGCTACAGAGAGGGACTGAGCAAGGCAGCTGAGGGTGCAGGCACAGAAGGTGCTATGGACTGAATGTGTCCCCTAAATTCATATGTTGAAGCCCTAATCCCAATGTAATGGTGTTTGGAGGTAGGGCCTTTGGAGGGAATTAGGTCATGAAGGTAGAACCCTCATGATGGGATTGGAAGAGACTAGTGAGAGCTGTTCTCTCTATCTCCCTTGTGAGGCTGTCTACAAGCCGGGCAGCAGGTTCTCACCAGACACTGAATCTGCTGTCTCCTTGATCTTGGGGCTTCCCAGTCTCCAGACTTGTGAGAAGTACATGTTTGTTGTTTAAGCCACCCAGTAGTTTCCCTGGTAGTTTTGTTATAACAGCCTGATGGACTAAGAAAAAAGGCTTCCCAGAGGAAGTTCTTGAGTCAAGCCTTAAAGAATAAGTAGGCATTGACAGACATAGTGGAGGGGAACAGAGGCCAAATCTTAGGGAAACTGCAAGCATTTCAGTCTGGGTAATGGGTGAAGACAAGAATGGCCACAGGTGAGCCTAGGAAGAAACTACCTGGTAGGTCTGACTAAGAATTTTGTGCTTTGTCTTATATTTATTGGAACTTACTGTAAAAGCTGTAAAGTAGTTTAAAAATACCTTTGTATTTCTGACAGATCCCATAATCTTCTGAATATTAGATGGATTGGGTAGAAGAGGGAGTGGAGTGGGCAGAAGAGAAGCAGAACTGGTGGTAAAGAAACCATTTAAGAGGTATCTTTAACATCTACATGTGAAATATCAAGAATCTGAGCTTAATATGTAGGTCACCCTGGGACTAGAGAGGAAGGGACCTATTTAAGAGACTTTTCACGTGTAGTCCTGGAAGAAGTTAATGAATGATTAAAAGAAAAAAGGAAGATAAAAATGACTCCCAGATTGCTAGCTGGGATGGCAGGGCATGTGATGATGTTTGTCATCAGGATATGATGTACGAAGAAAGACACCAATTTAAGAAATAGGGAGGGAGATACGAAGGAGCAAAGAATGAATTCTCTATTGAAGTTTTTAAGTGCCTGTTACATTCATATATTGAAGTCCTTACCCCCAGTACCTCAGAAAGTGGTCTTATTTGGCCACCAAGTCTGTGCAGGTGTAAGCAAGTTAAGATGAGGTCATCAGGGTGGGCCCTAATCCAATATGACTGTGCCTTTATAAAAAGAGAAAAAATGGACACAGAGCTAGACATGCACACAAGGAGAACACCATATGAAGATGAAGGCAGACACTGGGGTGATGCATCCTCAAGCTAAGGCATTACCAGAAGCTAGAAGAGACCTGCAACAGATTCTTCCCTAACACCTTCTGAGGGAGCATGGTTCTGTTAACACCCTGATTTTGGACTTCTAGCCTCCAGAACTGTGAGACAATAAATTTCATTGTTCTAAGCCACCCAGATTTTGGTAGTTATGGCTGTCCTGCCAAACTAATACTGTGCCACTAACACTGCCAACACTCAAACTAATACTACCCAACTAGAGATCTCTAGGAGCCAGCTGATGTACAGATCCAGAGCTCCAGGACATAGCAATAGGTCAGGGATGGAGTGCGGATCCACCCGTAGACAGTGGGGTGGACATATGGCATTTTTATCTGACATCACCCCTTCTTTCACAGAGATACTTCTATACCACTCCACGTGGTCTCAGTGGGACTGACCATCACAGTGTCATCTTCTCCAGCAGCAAGACAGAGTTTATCTGTGTCAGGAAAAGAGTGCAGTAAACACTCAAAGGAAAACCAAAGCAAGCAGAGACATGAGGTGGTCAGAGATGAAATACTGAGTCCTGTGTTTCAGCCCATGGGGCCCAAATTCTTATAGATCTTCTAGGCATTCCGTGAGCTACTATAGCCCTATCTTTCCCACCCGTATAAGGTAGCACACTCTTCTCCTGCATCTAAGAGTCCCAGTTGTCACCTGTCTTCAAAATATAAATGTTAATTAAAATCATGAGAGTAAATGAGACAGTGTTTATAAAATGAAAGAATTAAAAAGAGAATATGGGAAGGACTTAACTGTGTGAATCACAGGGAGGATGAAGCCAAGAAAGGTTGATAAGAAAGGTGGGACCTTACAGGAGGTAAGCAGCAAGAGTGCTTCTTGTCTCAGGGAGAGAATATGGAAAAGAAAAAGAAGTGTCACATATAACAGAACTTGAATCAAGGAGAAGGTAAAAACACAGTCATGAGATCTATCTCCTAGAAAGCTGTATTAGTTATCCATTACTGAATAATGAATCAACCCAAAACTTAGCAGCTTAAACAATGAACATTTATTATCCTACCCAATTACTAAGGGTCAGGAATCCAGAAGTGGCTTGGTTGAGTGGTCTCGCTCAGACACTCTAGTGGGCCTGTAGTCAAGTTGTCTGGGCTGCAGTCTCCGAAGGTTTGGCTGGGGAGGAAGACTGACTTCCAAGGTGACCACTCACATAGTTCTTGCCTGGAGGCTTCAGCCCCCTGCCATGTGGGCCCCTCTAAGGGACTGATCAAGACACAGCTTTCTCCATAGAAGGTGATCTAAGACAAACTGTAGTCTTTTAACAACCTAACCCTAGAAGCGATAACCCATCATTTGTGCCATATTGTAGTCACTGTAAGTGACTCACTAAGTACAGCCCTTTCCTCAAAGGGAGGGGAATTATACTCTGCCTCTCTAGGAAAGAAGTATCGGAGAGTTGCAGATACATCTTCAAAACTACTTCAAAAGGCTTGGGTGAGTTCTGCCAGAACTGTGTCAGAGAAGTGGATGGAGAGAAAACCTGACTAAGTGGGCTACTGAATGAGGTGAAGGCAATACTGTTCTTTCTAGAAACTTGGCTATAAAGAAAGAGAGGTATAACTTTGCCGTTGCAGGAGAAAGGATTTCTAAACCTCCTATAATATCTATTTGTTAGCACAGAGTCTGTATTTTTATATATTTATGGTCCCCCAAACATTAACAGGCTGAATTCAATATGGGTTAAGTAGGTTTGGAATTGGAAGTGCACTTTCCCACAGAAATGCCTTCCACAGGAAATGGGCAACCCCACAAAAACCTATTGAACCCACGATGTGTCTATGGTGTAGTCTGGTGCCAGTGTTGTTGTAGAATCCACCACCCTCTGGAACTCTCAGTTGTGAAGGATCTGTCACCAGGTAGGAACCATTGCACATTTTCACAAGGATCCCCAAAGGCCCCACTGTGGGGAAAGCCAGACATGAACAGAACACATGCAGGTGAAACTATTCATCATGTAGACCTCACTGTTATACAGAGTCTGCCGACATCTTTCTCGTGGAAAGTACTTTCTTGGCATTCTAGCTTGTCATTCACTAGAGCATTTCTCCATTTCCCAGGCTCCAGATGGCTTGGGTCCCTGTGGGGACTGTACTTTTGCAATGAGCAAGAAAGATGAAGGTACAATATGAGATAAAGAGAAGGAGGTGAGGGAAGCAGGACTAATATGATCTGAAAACTTTATGTGCTTGTCACTTGGATTCTTACAATATTCTGGAGAAGTAAGTCTTATTTTACCATTTATTATTAAAAAAATGAAGAAACTGAGAGCCCTGACCTATGTGGCTCAGTTGGTTGGGTGTCATTCTGGGAGACATAAGGTCACCAGTTTGATTCCCAGTCAGAGCACGGGCCTGGGTTGTGGGTTTGGTGTGTGGTTGGGACACGTTCAAGAGGCAAATGATTGATGTTTCTCTCCCTCTCTGTCTCCATCCCTTCCCCCTTCTCTAAAAAACAAACAAGCAATCAAATAAACAAACAAATAAAATCTTAAAAAATGAGGAAACTAAGGCATGGCTGTAAAATATTGGTCATTGTAGAGCTACTTACCAAAATAATGATAATAAGCTATAATAAAGGCAATACAGTTAGTGGTGTGAGGCACACTGCTCAAAGTAGCTCACAAGGCCTGATTGTCCATCTCATTTCCCACCGCTGCTCTCAGTGACGTCACATTGGTAAGTTGAAGTAAGCCATAGTTCCAGTATTTACCAGAGGTGTCAAACTAATTTTCACTGGGGGCCACATCAGCCTTGCGGTTGCCTTCACAGGGCCAAAATAATTTTAGGACTGTATAAATGTAACTACTCCTTAACTGTCAAGGAGTTGAAATTACATTCAGCCCTTTGGAAGCAATCTCAAGGCTGATGTGACCCCCCCATTGAAAATGAGTTTGACACCCCTGATTTGCACCATAGAAATCAGCAAATGGTACTGCTTTTCCCCATAGAGACAGTTGTTAAACATTTACCAGCACACTATTGGTTATAGATAAAATGGGTGCAATGAATTAAATCTAATGGCACGTTGAAGAAATGGTAGTGACTCAGTTGGCACAGAGAGCCACTGAAGATAGTGCGGAAGTCCAACAGCCTGAATTAGTCAATGACAAGGGGTCATGTAATTTCCTCTTTCACCTCTACTTTCTGCCCACTGTGTGCAAACCCAGGTCAAGTTGGTGTGCGAAATGCATGACTTCCTTAGGGTGAGTTTGAGGAAGTGGACTATTTGGGGAGCAGGCTGGGAACCTTTTGTTTGGAGGACTTAAAGCCATAGTTTGGATGGGAATGGGCAGCTGTGGTCTCCGTTTGAGTGTACTAAGTGGGACTTTTGTCCTAGGAAGAGATTATGAATAGGAGCTACCATATTCTTCCCATTTGGGGCCTAGACCTACAAATAGCATACGATTTTAATACCCAGTCCTCTTATGAAAAAGACAATCCAAACACTCTTCTGCTAGATTCTAGACCCCAAGAAGCCTGGGTGTTCTAGAGGGTGGAGAGGTGGATGACTGTTTACAGCCCTCTGCCTTCACTTGCCTCTCTGATTGCTCCAGTCTAATCTTAGGGGTTCGGGGAAAGCAGGAAGGGCTTCTTGTGTTTTGTCCGGCGGTTCTGAGAGGAGAGCAGGCTGGGGTGAGCTAGGAGGAAGCAGTGGGTTCCCCTTACTAATAGCTGTAAGGCCTTTTGCTGAAGAGTTAACTCTACTCTGCTTTTCAAAGACTTTACTGTATTGTCTATAGTGTCAATTACTCAAGAGGCTCTTCCTGTAATCACGTTAACACCAGCGCCTCTACTCCTGACCTCGCCTGTTTTCCCTGGGGTGTGCTGAAAGCCTATTTGTTGCTTTTCAAATGTGGAATTAGAATATGTTTTCAAGTACTAAGTTAAACAAAAATTGGAAGTATATACCAGAATCTGATACCACTGACACTTCTGGTGTTTTGGTTTGGAGATCCAATATGTTTTATATATTTATATATCTCTAAACACTTTCCAATGGTTTTTCCACTTTTATTTCCTTGATTATTTAGTCATTTTAAATAATGTAATAAGTGCCTGTGAAAAACTAAAGTCTTTCTAATCATTTACATCTAGCCGTTGGTTCCCTCACTCCCATCTCCTCCCTAATGATACTCTTCATCCTGAGTTCACCATTCTTTTGCTCTCCTTTTAATAGTTTTATTGTAGCAAACGAACTCCTAAGAATTACATATTCTTATTGTGGTTGTCTTAAGTTTTGTGAAATTTTATAAAATTCTATGTTTTATATAAAATTTTAACACGTTTCCCAGTTAATATTTACTAAGTTGTTCAGATTCATCCAATTGTTTGGTTCATTCATTTTGCTTGCTGTCTAAATGTCTTACCAATAATATTTTATACATTTTTAATAACAGGTAGTTTAAATTCTTAAAAAAATAATGTAATTATAAAAAAGAATATATATATTAGCAGGTTAAATAATAGTATCTATNCCAGTTAATATTTACTAAGTTGTTCAGATTCATCCAATTGTTTTTACAATAATATTTTATACATTTTTAATAACAGGTAGTTTAAATTCTTAAAAAAATAATGTAATTATAAAAAAGAATATATATATTAGCAGGTTAAATAATAGTATCTATATAATCTTTTGGTGGGAAGTGAGGGAGAACTGAGTTTGCCATCCCAAAATATGCCTTTTCTGGGATAATAATTATTTTAAACTGGTTATTTTAAAGAAACAAAAGACTCAGGAAGAAACTTTGACCTCCTCCTAATTCTCTAAGAGAACTTAGGTACAGGACCTGCTCCCGGAAGGGAGCTCTCACCATCGTAACAGTAGTTTAATATGAACTAGGTTGTAGACAGGGAGGGCTGAGCAAAGTCCCTTTGATTCAAGTCCTCTTTGTCCCATTGTTAACGATGGCCCAGCAAACTTTGGCTTCTAGACATGTGTCTCCATGTCCATGTGAATTGCCTTTCTCTCCTTTTGAAGTCCTAACCACTTGTCATTAGCTCAAGATGACATATAAACCTCAATTGTCTGATTTGTCCCAGGGCCCCATGGTCTCACAGAACACCCCCCCCCCAACCCAGTGTGTACTTATGCAATTAAATTTGGTTATTTTCTCCTGTCAGTGTGTCTCATGTTAATGCAATTCTTAGGCTAGTCAGCAGACCTGAGAGCAGAAAGAGGAAAAGGGATTCCCGCCCCCCCCCAAAGGTTGCAGTACCCCTGTCCTCTGAATGCACTCTGTACAGTCTTTTTGGATCCTGCATTTTTGATGTACAGCCTTAACACCTCAGTGCTCTCCTTTTTCTCTTGTTCTGCTTTGTAATCAAGAAGTCAAGCTTATTTGGAGGTACTATGTACAATTTAACATGCCAGAAATAACTAGAAGGGTCATATAAAAATGTTATCATTTGCATAATTTGTTTAAAGTTTACATTTTAAAGACAGCAAGGAACCTTTCAACTTTCCACTTGTGTATGCTCTGCAGAGTATCATATGTATCTTCGAGTAGCTAAGCATCCAGTATTTTCTCTCCCCTTAGCCTATCATAGACTCTTAAGGAAGAGGAAAAGCCATTTCCTCTAAACTCTTCAGTTTAGTACTTGAGTACTTGTGGTTTAAACTGGCAGGAGACAGATCAACAAGAGACCAGACAATATTTAACCTTACATTTTAATTAATGGATGCATAGGAGTTCACAGAAAAATGTGACTTGAAAGGATGGTTAAAATTTGGGGCTTAGATACCATCTTAAAAGGGGAAGGGGATGAGAAGGGCTCCTATGGCAAAATACATGACTTCCTGGAAATATAAATCAGCTCTTGGGTGGGTGGATGGGAGATATTATAGCTTTGTGACAATGGCTGTTTAGCTGTGATGTGGAGACTGTTATCTCTAGTTGCCCCCCTGGAAGGAATTTATGACAATTAAATTTTTGTCAGTTTTGGGGGAGGCTATGCGTTTTAGGCAGATAAGAAATTTCAGGAATTGAAATGCCTTCTGCTCAAAATAACTTTATGCCGCGGTGATGTATTCAATGGACCCCTTCCCCTCATCCCAGCCAATAGTAATACATTGTTCCTAAATTGTCACTGAGATTTCTAAATGACCTCCACTCTTTGCTATTTTTAACATGTGTGTTTGGTAGGGTGTATGAGAACATAGCTCTTCATTTGTAATTCAAAACAGCATTTGACAGAGTCTCCTGTAGTTCAGTGCTGAAGAAATAGTTTCTGATATCTACTGTGACAATGGGGAGAACTGTCTGGAAAGACTTTCTAGGGCTTCTGTCTCCACAAACCCAGTTCCTCTAGCCTGGCTCTCCTCTGGACCTTTGTCTGGGAAAGGCCAGCCCTCGCCCAAGGCACCTTCCTTCCCAAGGTGAGACATGGCTGTCACTAGACATCCTGGTGACTCAGACTTTCCATAAATACTCAAAGGGGACAGCTGGCTCTCTTCCTTTGGAGGGGGCATAGAGGGGTAGCAAGAGATAAGAGGTTTCTGGGAGGACATAAAAGGGGCACTGTGGGACCATAAAAGATTTCAGATAAGAGGCAAACTGAAAGTATTTAAACAACCAACAAAAAATTTGGGTCCAGGAATGGTTAGAACAAGGTCTACTGTAGGTGGCCAGAGAAGACACCTGTCACAGGGGGTGAGGGTGTGGTGGCAGTGGTGGCAGAGGCACTGAAATTAACTGCCCCCTGAATGCTTCAGTTATTCCTCATGAGCTGTGCAAAGGCCTGCGGCTGTGGGAAGAGCTGGGTAGACACCACCCCGATGAAGGAGGGAGGAAAGCTTTGCCAGGGGAGCCGTGTGCACCCGAGGAGACATCTTTTTCTAATCCCTCTGAGGCTCTTCAACTCCGGACAAGGCAATCCATACAAAAAGGGCCATCCCGCTCTGCAGGGCATCTCTGTGCACAAATCAGGAAGTGGCACCTCTGCAGGCATCCTAGGACGGAGTGATGGAGCAGCTGGCAGGGGCTGTGGCTGGGTGGGCTGGGACACTTCTCTGAGGGGTACCTTTCCACGGAGCTTTCAGATTCACCCCTTGTGGTTCAGGAGAGAGGTTCAACGGGAAGCTGCCAGTCTTTTCCACTTCAGTGAGAACCAGTTTTAGAGTCTGTCCTGTGCTTTGGGAGAGGACTGGAAAGAACCAAGAGAGGTCACTGAAGGGGAGCCATTTTGCCCAGGGCAGCCTGAGCGTGGAGCAGGGAAGTGAGGAGGGACTGCAGGGAGTGGAAATCCGGAGGCTACGCCACTTGGTGGGGCCTGCCAGGACTGAGCTAAGGATGCTCATGTGTTGGCTTCCATCTGGAAAGGTGAGAAGACACAGCCAATGAAGAGGTCTAACTGAGGCCGACCATGGGCCACCATTGAGAATGGACCAGACCAAAGCCTGGGAAGGAGCCAGCTGTGGGCAGGTGGGGCCAGCACCTCCAAGTCAGCCTGTCTGTACTTCTTGTTCTGTGTTTATTTTCCTTTTACTGTCTCTAACACTCAGTAAAGTGTTCCCAAAGTCCCACCCGATTTCAGTTTAACAGGGCAATAAAGAATGGGGTGTTGGGTCATGGCAGAAGCAAGGGAACAGAGGCCTAATTGAGGCTCCTTGGTCCTACCGGCTCTTCCTGCCCACAGAGGCTCCTCTGGAGCTATTTTTAGGAAGGGAGATGTTATTCCAGCTCATGCCTCACCCTGGGGGAATGCCTTCCTTGGGGCTCCAGGGTGCTGTGCCACCCAGTGCCAACCCAGGGTAAACAGTGAGCAAGGATTTCCCTTAAGGCTTTTTGGGGAGAAAATGCATTATAAAAACAAGCAGATACATTGTACAGCAAAATACAAAATTCATATACATTTAAAATATTCAGCACATTTGATTTAAAAATATATTTAAATTTTTTTTAAGTTTTAATACAATTTTAGCTTCTGGAAGGCACGTCCCAGACCTGCTTCATAGGCTTGCTTGGACTAGTTGAGTCATTCACTCTCTTCTGTTTTTGAGGGTGTCTCAGCAGAAAAAGTTTGAGAAACAGGAGTTTAATGCTGAGAATCACGGAGAAGGAAGTTCTCAAGCTCAGTTTGGCCTGGATTGTTGCAGACATCTGGCTGAGACCCCTGACAGGAGCAAAGACTTCCTTCCTATCAAGCAAGTTTTGAATTTAAATTAATATTTACAATGCTGAGTTACTTCCTAGGATTTCATGTGAGGCCTGGAACACTTACAATGAGAGAAAGTCCTTATATTCCATCAAGTCTAACTTCCTCTTACTACTGGTGAGGACCCAGAGCCCAGAGAAGTTAAGGTCGCACAGCAACTGGCAAAGCTGGAGCTAGAACCGAGGTCTCCTGCCTCCTATTGCCCAAACTGTGCTCATAAGAAGCAAAGCTCTGGGTCTTCTACGAGGCTCTGGTAAATGTTGTTTGTTACATTTACTCCTAGGTTAAAACAAACCCTTCAGGGTGGAAAATTTTTTTGGAGTTGTGATTGGGTAGCACTCCAAGCATGGATAAAATGAGATCTTTACATTTCATTCATTCATCCACTCACTCACACAACAGGCATTAATTGCTTGCCTGTTTTGTACCAGAAACTACGTAAGTGTGGAGAATATGAAGATGGTTTTTTTTCCTGCAGTCAAGAAGTGTGGAGATTAGACTGGGAGAGACACCAGCTTACCAGAGTGGGTAGGGATCCATCATGGCACACCGCAGGGATCATGGGGCAGGGTTCTAGAAAAAGACAAGAGCTGGTTACTGTATTTTTCAGACTATAAGATGCACTTCCCCCCTCAAATTTGGGAGGAAAAAGTGGGTGCATCTTATAGTCCAAATGTAGCTTACCTGGCTCGCTGTGGTGTAGGGGGTGATGGTGGAGCAGGTTCATGGGTTATTGAACATTTGACCACATTTTCTGCTTCAAAAACTTTTTCCCTATTTTCCTTCTCTAAAACCTAGATGTGTCTTATGGTCCAGTGTGTCTTATGGTCGTAAAAATACAGTTTTTTACTCTGATGGGCATGCGGATAAGGAAAAATTGTTTAGAGGTGTCAGTTTATAAAACAGTGGAGGTATAGTTGGTAGACTGGAATTTACCCTTGGATAATAAAATTTCTTCTGCCACAGCTCTTGAACTGTTTTGAAGAAACTTGACAGTGAGCTGTCCTGGTATGGATTAACTCACCAGGTGTTAGATTTGTTGGCCACTTGTGGGCCACACAACGGAAGCAACTTGTAGCCTTCAGATATGGTGCCGTCACCCGTGGCAATGGGATAATTCATCACCTCTTCTCTCGTCAGTCCCCCTTGTTCACACCACTCCACCCGCCCCCTGCCCCCTGCCTCCTCACTCTGACTCAGACATACTGTGCATACTCCCCCTTGGGGCCCTGGGACCTGTTCCTCCTTCTGCCACTGGCTTAGGTGTCCCCATATGCCCTTACTTTATTCAGGTCTCTGCTCAAATATCCTTGTAATAGAGAGGACTCTCCTGACACCTTCTGAGAAAGAGTGACAGCAACCTGTAGTGAGCTGGATGGTGGTCTCCGGAAAGATACGTCTATTCAAACCTCTGCAACCTGTGAACGTGACCTTATCTGGAAAAAGGGTCCTTGTGGATGTAATTAAGGGTTTGGAGATGAAGATACCATCCTGGGTTATTCCAGTGGACCATGAATCCAATGACAAGTGTGATTATAAAAGACAGTCAGAGGGAGCTGTGAGACGAACACCGAGAAGGCTGCGTGCAAAAAAAAAGGCAGACGGGTGTGTTGCAGCCACGGTGAGCACCAGCAGCCCAGAAGCTGGAGGGGCAGGGCAGGGGATCTCCCCGAGAACTTCTGGAGGAAGTGCGGCTCTCATAATGATGTCCATTTTGGACTCTGCCTGTGAGAGAATAAATTTTGGTGATATTTTTAGAATAAATTCTAAAAAAATTTATTATTTTTTAAAATATATTTTATTGATTATGCCTTTACAGTTGTCCCATTTCCCCCCTCATTCCCCTCCACTCCCTCTCCCACCCACATTCCCCCCTTTTAGTTTATGTCCATGTGTCACAAGTTTTTTAGCTTCTACATTTCCCATACTACTCTTGCCCTCCCCCGTGTCTATTTTCTACCTACTGTCTATGCTACTTATTCTCTGTACCTTTCCCCCCCTTCTCCTCCTCCCACTCCCCTGTTGCTAACCTTTCATGTGATCTCCATTCTGTGGTTCTGTTCCTGTTCTAGTTGTTTGCTTAGTTTGTTTTTATTTTTGTTTTAAGTGTGGTTAATAATTGTGAGTTTGCTGTCCATTCACTGTTCATATTTTTCATCTTCTCTTTCTTATATAAGTCCTTTAACATTTCATAAAATAAGAGCTTGGTGATGATGAACTCCTTGAACTTGACCTTATCTGAGAAGCACTTGATCTACCCTTCCATTCTAAATGAAAACTTTGCTGGATAGACCAATCTTGGATGTAGGTCCTTGCATTTCATGACTTGGAATACTTCTTTCCAGCTCCTTCTTGCCTGTAAGGTCTCTTTTGAGAAATCCGCTGACAGTCTGATGGGAACTCCTTTGTAGGTAACTGTTCCCTTATCTCTTGCTGCTTCTAGGATTCTCTCCTTCATTTTAATCTTGGCTAATGTAATTATGATGAGTCTTGGTGTGTTCCTCCTTGGGTCCAACTTCTTGGAACTCTCTGAGCTTCCTGGATTTCCTGGAAGTCTATTTCCTTTGCCAGATTGCGGAAGTTCTCTTTTATTATTTGTTCAGATAAGTTTTCTACTTGTTGGTCTTCCTCTTCTTCTTCTGGTACCCCTATAATTCGGATGTTGGAACGTTTAAAGATGTCCTGGAGGTTCCTAAGCCTCTCCTCATTTTTTTGAATTCTTGTTTCTTCATTCTTATCTGTTTGGTTGTTTCTTTCTTGCTTCTGGTCCACCCCATTGATTTGAGGCCCAGTTTCCTTCCCATCACTACTGGTTCCCTGTGCATTTTCCTTCATTTCACTTAGTGTAGCCTTCATTTTTTCATCCAATTTGTGACAAAATTCAACCAATTCCATGAGCATCCTGATCATCAGTGCTTTGGACTGTGCATCTGATAGGTTGGCTGTCTCTTGGTTTCTTAGTTGTATTTTTTTCTGGAGCTTTGATCTATTCTTTCGTTTGGGTCATTTTTTCTTTTGTCTCGTCACGCCTGTTCCATAGTGAGGGGTGGAGCCTTAGATGTTCACCAGGGTGGGGCAACCCATGTCACAGGGTTGTTATACTTATGTGGGGGCAGGGTCTGAAAGGGAACATTGGTGTTTGCTCTGCTCTCTGTCAGATTGCAGTCCCTTCTGCTGCTTACCCCAAGCAAACGGTCTTTCTTGTGCTGATTCCCATATGGGCGGGCTTGTGTACATTCTAGGACCTTGTGGGTCTCTCCAAGAAACTCCCCTGTGAGGCTGGGAGTCTCTCCTTTCACCCCAACCCCCACAGGTGTTTTCAGTCAGTGTTTTGAGGCTTTATTTATTGGCTCTGGGACCCCGGGTTGTGCAGTCTGTCTCGCTCCCTAGCTTTGCCTGGTTTATCTGTGTGTGAATGTGGGACCACCCGGTCAGCCAGCTGCCTTGTGTGCAATGCCTTGCTTCACAATCACTGCCTTGCTGGGTCTGCCTGTTGCCCCTCTGTGCCCAGGGTTGACCCAATGCTGTCTTGCACACCTGGGGTAACTTGCATGCCCGGTGCCACTGCTTTTCATGCCTCAATCCCTCTCTGCCCAGTGGCCCTACTCTGACCTGCCTACTGGTCTGAATGAATTTTATCAAGTGTCTATTTTATCTCCTTGGTTGTCTGACTTCCATACAGTTCATTTTTTTGTCAGTTCTAGTTGTTATTTTGTTTCTATATTGTTGTTGTCCTTATTTTAATTATGCAAGGAGGCACAGTGTGTCTACCTATGACTCCATCTTGGCCAGAAGTTCAAATTTCAGTAATTTTTAGTCATCAAGATTGTGGTAATTTGTTCCAGCAGCACAGGAAACTTATGCACAATGCCATTCTTGTTACTCTCTACCCCATGAACCCTCACCCTTCTTCTCAGCCTCAGATGCGTTATTCCACCTACCTATCTATCTATTTACACATACATGTGTGTGTATATGTATATATATACAAATATATATACATACACACACAGATATAGTTTATTTTCTATCTCGAATGCAGAACAAGGCTTTGTTTTGGTTCACTGTTATAGCGCCAGCATCTAGAGCAGTGCCCGGCACATAGTGGCTATTGAATGATGGATGGCTCAGATGTTGGATTATGAGGACCTGTAGACACTTGGAGTTACTTTTCCATCCTGTGTGTAACTGAGGAGACAAAAGGATCCCAATTCTGGTGGTGGAGTTGAGGATTGGGAAGGTTCAGTGATGGAGAGATCTGGATTTAAACCATGTCTTTGTGGCTTTTAGCCAGTGACTTTGGGCCTCAAACTTCAGTTTCATTAAGAGCAAAATAATTCTGACTTTCCAAGATTGTCATAAGGGCTGCAGGGGATGCTAGCAACAGAGTGGTCAGCTCAGCACCTGGGGAGTGGCGTTCAGTGTGGCTTACTTCTCTCCCCGGTTTGTGGTCCTAAGGCTCACAGTAGAGGCAGGACGGCTTCCCTCCATGTGGCCGTTTCCTCTTGCATCAGCCACGTAGCTTCCTGAACACATTAATACTTTGCAATAGAAATTGTAAAATTTAGCCCTGGCTCGTGTGTCTCAGTGGACTGAATGCCAACTTGCGAACTGAAAGGTCACTGGTTTGATTCTTGATCAGGGCACATGCCTGGATTGTGGGCCAGGTCCCCATTTGGAGGCATGTGGGAGGCAACCCATAGATGTTTCTCTCCCTCTCTTTCTCCCCCTCTTCCCCCCTCTCTAAAAATAAATAAATAAATAATTTCAAATTGTAAAATTTATATGTGGTAGGATTCAAATTTTGTTTAAAACAAGATCTCTCTTTCTCATACACATACACACACCCCAATCCAGCTCTCTTTCTTGGAAATATTGGCTGGAAACACCTGAATTCTTAGCAGTTATTACATATAGGTTTGTGGGTTTTGGGATATAGAATGGTTTTAATTTTTTTTGATACTTTTATTCATTTTCCAAATGTAAATTGCAGATGTTTCTAATTAATTTTTCCATCAGAGAAAACCCTAGGCTTTGCCTTTGAGATTTCTTTCCTAGAACTGCCAAGGTTAGCTTCAGTGCCAGGCACTAGGGATATTTGCTTATCCCTGGCCAAGCATGTGTAAGTTGTGTTTCTCATTTCTCTTCTTAAGTCGTGGTACAGTCACCAGACATTCATGGCAAAGAATTTTAGCCAGGACTTCCTCAACCTAACCCACCATCTTTGCAATTTCTGTGGCTCCTTTGATGAAAACTTTTTCCTGAGGTCTTAAGCCTTCTTAATTTAAGGCATTAATTTCATCACACTTTTTAGGCTTCTGGTAAAAAAATAAAATATCTCATATAACTCCCAAGGAAAATCGGTCCTGTCCAATCTCATTGCTAATTCACAAAGGGCCTCTGATTGTTCAAAGAGAAAAGTGTGAAAATCCAGTGGATATTTCCAAAGTTATCATTTCTTTTTTTAAAAAAATATTTTATTTATTTATTTATCTTTTTTTAGAGGAGAAGGAGAGAGGGAGAGAAACACCAATGTATGGTTGCCTTTCGTGCATCCCGTGCTGGGAGTTGGCCTGCAGGGAACTGGCCTGCAACTCAGGCATGTGCCCTGACCGGGAATTGAACCGTGATCTTCTGGTTCTCAGGCCTGCACTCAATACACGGAGCTACGCCAGCCAGGGCAAAAGTTATCATTTCTTAAAGGAGTTTAACATCCCATCTTTGCTAAACGTGTGGAGCTAAACCAGTTAGATTTAATCTAATGGAGATAAATTTGATTTTGCATGAATTAGGGCAGCATTTGCAAAACTCTTGACAGAATATTTTATTCATATTCAGTTTTAGCATCTTTTGCTTTTCTTCTAAGGTTGGGAAGAAAAAGGTTTCAACCACACATTCTAGGCAAATGTATTATATGCTTTAATGTGGAGGGAGCATAAGTTGTTATTATGATAATATTAATAATACTTTCCATGTATTACATTTTAGTTGACATTTAATCCTAGTTGAGAAATACCTAAAATTAATCTTAGTGAGAAACAAGACCAGAGTGGTTAATCAGGTTTGGAAGTCAGACTAATTGTACCATAATCAGATTGATGGGCTGTTAAATAGCTGATGTGAAAACCATGTCATGAAATGATAAGAAAGAATCTGTACAAAAGTCCCCTTCAATTTTCCCCTTATTCTTTATTTTGCAGTTTGTTCAAAGGGCTTATTACCTCAGCTTCAAAGCACAGATCCAAGATTTCTACCAGCTGGTTACTTTTATTTTTTAATCAGCTCAGCTTTCCTGAGAGAGATGCAAAAGGAGACAAAAAATATATATATTTCTTTATCATCTATTTGTCCAGGATAACATGCTACAGTGATGCTGGTTTGGGGCTGAAGATCTTGCTGATTCTGATATTTTGAATTTCATTTTCTTATCTGCTTGTGGTTAAGTTGCTGCTTACATGGGGTGTGGCAGGCAGAGACACAGCAGACACGGGACTGGAAACTTGGCAGAATGGGACAGAGCTGTGACTCTTGCTTTTTTCTGAGGTGAAATGCCCTCCAGTGTCCTCCCACTGGGAGTCTGCCTGGTGAGGGCACTGGTCCTCAGGATCCCAGAGCCCCGTAAAGGTTCTACAGAGGTGATGCCAGACAGGAAACACTAGTTCAGTTTTTGCTTTTTTTGCCTGTAAGAAGCAGTCAGAGGTAAGTGTTGCAGGGAAGGACTCCATGAGTTATATTGGAAACTGTCTGAAAATCTCAAGACCACCCAAACCCATGACAAAGGGTGGTCAAGGCCATCAGTCTGGTGATGCTGATGAGGCCAACAGCCACATGCTCCGTGCTCCAGAGTCTGTTTCAGAACACTGTTGGAGGTGAAGGCTTGTGACTGCAGATTCCAGTTTTAAAGCAACACTGAGGGATTGGATATTGAGTTACAGAGCTATCTAAAAATTTCGTACTCAATTTTTGGGTATGAGATTTGAGGCTAAAGACAGGAAGCAGGAGGAAGGGATCATAGATGAACTTAGACAAGAAGTGGGGTTCTCAGGGCACTAGAAACATAAGAAAGTCTAACCCAGAGGATACTTCTGTATATTTGTGCATGCAAAACGTATGTGCTGGAAGCATCCAAGGATGATGTAACTTTTATTTGGAGGAGTGAGAAAGGCACAAGTTAATTACATGAGATTTAAACCACATAAATTCTACTCCCCTCTACCCACCCCCAGTGAAAAATTACATAGAGGGCACATTTTAACTCAGAATTTTAAAAAGACACTTAAGGAAATTAAAAAAAAAAATCAACACCCCTCACCTGCACAACAGGATCCCTGAGAATAGAGACTACTGTTCAGTTGCCCAGTCACTGGAGGATGGAGTCAGAGATTTATCTTGTCCTCCCATTGCTCTGGGCTAGGACTGCTGTCTGGACCTTCTCTCGCAGTTTCTCTTAGTAAGAAATCTGCTGCACCTTGAGCTTCTCTGGCCTCCTGGCAGGGCAAGTCCTCCCAATTGCCCCCCACTCCCTTCCCTGCACCCCTCTCAGTCACATGGGTCCTCGCCCACCTGCAGCCAGCTCCCATGGCCTCCCTGCCAGGTCAGGACTGCCTTGAGCAGGTGGGGTTTCTGCCTTGAAAATGCTTTACTTTCTAGAATCTGGTAGAAGACATAGGGGCAAAATCCCAGCAAAGGTGCAGTGTCTTTGGACACCCTTGGCTGCCCCAACCCTGGGCTCCCTGCCCAGCCCACCAGGACCACTTTCTGGCCTCCCACTCATACCTCCACTTCAAGGGTGGTCAGCAAAGGAACTGTGCTGATTTGAAAATCATCTCTGTGGAAGAGAGGGGAGGAGCAGGAGACGTAAATGCCCAAGGGTGGCTTCAGCAGGAACGAGAGCTCTGGCTGGAAAACTGGAGACAATTAATTCTGACCAAACCCTCCTCCCCAATGCATTGTCATGGCACCTATTTGCTTCATGGAGTTGAATGACTCAATGAAAGCTTTAAAAAATGTTTTTGAAACACTTTGGAGAAAGAAGTACTGTTATAAGAATTAAAGCGCAGGGAAGCAGATAAGTAAGAAATGAAAGTTTCCATTCACCTTTTCCCCTAAGGAAAACACTGCTGGCATTTAAAAATGAGTTTCCAGGTCTTATTCTGTGTATATGAATCAATAGTAATTAGGTCTTTGAGTGCTGAACTGTTATATCCACAGACATGGAATCCAGAAGTTTCTTGGACAATTGGAATATGTCATTGTATTGTTTTTAAAAAGATTTTATTTTTAGAGAGGGAGGAAGGCAGGGAGAAAGAGGAGAGAAACATCCATGGGTTGCCTCTCCCACATGCCCCGAGCAGGGACTGAACCCATAACCTAGGCATTTGCCTTGATGGTGAATTGAACTGGTGACTTTCATTCAGCTTTGTGGAACAAAGCCCAGCCAACTGAGCCATGCTGATCAGGGCTGCCATTTCATTATTAATACTGAGGTGTTACCAGGACATTGGAGATGAAAGGGCCCACAATGGGCCTCAGAAGGCAAGAGAGACCTTCTGGACTCAAGAGAGACTTTCACCTTTCCCTTAAAGATTCCAAGTTGGGGTCTTGTCTGAAATAAGTTATCACTAGAAACGTTTTATGAGAGAGCTATAGGGCAGAGCAAAGTCCAGTTACTGAATTCCCGATCTTATCACCTTTTCCCCTCCTGAAGCCCCAAGGCTCTTTCTTACCTCATTGAGCTCAGGACGCCACATATAATTCATTTTCCCTTTCTGTTTCTGACTCGCCCATGTACATGGAATTTCCATATATATATGCATATAACTAACTTTGGTTACTTCCTCTTGTTAATCTCTCTCATGTCAATTTAATCATTAAACCAGCCAGAAGAGCCTAGAAATTAGAGGAAAATTTCTTCCTCCTCCACACAGGCTGAGTGCTTTTCATTTTTTCTCTTACTTCTCCATCCTATCTAAAATGTAAAGTCCTAAAGGATATGTCTGAAGAGAAGCTTCACTCGCTCTGAAACTCACCCAAATCAAAATCCACAGTATTTAACGCTTCTCATCCCCCTCTGCAACCTCATCTGCACCCGCTCACTGTCGAGGTAAGCTCTCAGCTACTCGTTAAAGGGAGGTTCTGTCAGCCTGCCTGTATGTGAAATGTCTACTTCTGGATGCCTAGAAAACAGTCCTAGTTATTAAAAAAAAAAAAAAAAAAAAAAGAAAAGGTAGCAATTTCCCCCATGCTCCCAATTTCTAACACTTATTTTGAAATTACCTCTTTGAAAACTTCCTGATTTGGTTGCTTCAGGGTAGTAACAGTTGTAACCCATGTCCTGTGTCCTTTGCTGGGTCACACAGCCTGCGTCAAAGGTCTCTCAGAGGAGGCTCCTTTTTATTGCCATGAAATAGGCTCAGCATTTCCTTTTCTTAAGGGTCAGGTGTTCTCCAGGGGCCACACGTTTTGGTGTCTCTCAGTTCTAGCGTTTTGGCTGAGGAGAGAAGCTTGTGAAGGTTAGGGGGAGAAGTTTTTGAAAAGGATTTTGAAAATAATGACGACACAAAGGAGACGCTTTATTCTGGAGTCATGCTCTGAGGCTTCCAGGGCAAAGCTGAGTCCAGGGACCCTCAGAGCACGACAGTAGTTTCCTGAGAACTCAGCAAGAATTTTATGAGAATTGAAAACAGAACCTTGGAGAGAGGCCTCATGGCAGTTTTGGAATCTCAAGTGTTACTGCTGAAGGGAACTCGGGCTTTTCTGGCGTACATCTCCATATTTTACAGAGGAGAAAAAGAGGGCACAGAGGAGACGGGACTTGTCAAAAGCCCTGTTGCTTTCCACCTGGGACATTTTATATTAGATTTGGCTGCCCTGTGTTTATGACACCTCCAAATTCCTTGTCCTTTAATTTTTTTCCTTCAAAATTGTGAATAAGTTGTATATATTGCTTTTCCTGCTTCATTCACTGTGTTCATTTTGGAAGTGATGTGTTTTATTGGTAGCTGTCAATTAGTAGCTGGAGACGCCTTAAGCTGTTGGTGTGGAGCCCCGGTGAGGAGGGTGTAGGGCGTCTCAGAGACTGGCTCCTTCAGGAAGGGCACGCTGACTACCAGCACGCCTTGTGGAGGAATGTGCTTCCTGTCCAGAGTCATGTCCATGTCCATGGCTGCAGCACGTACTGCTCAAGTTCTAGGCCCTCATGTTGATGCTGGTTTTTTTTTTAAAGATTTTATTTATTTCTTTTCATAGAACAGGAGGGACAAAGAGAGGGAGAGAAACATCCATGTGTGGTTGCCTCTTGCATGTCCCCTACTGGGAACCTAACCTGCAATCCCAGGCATGTGCCCTGACCAGGAATTGAACTGGTGACCTTTTGGTTCCCAGGTTAGCACTCCATCCACTGAGCCACACCAGCCAGAGTAATGCTGTTTTGGAACTATGGCAGCTCCTATCAAATCTTGCTTCAAATCAGTAGGAAAAGATAGATAATTCAATAAACAGTCTTGGGTTAAATGACTAACCATTTAGCTTAAATGTGTTGCTGCCTTCTTATTCCTTATACCAAAATAAATTTCAGATGGGTTGCAAAGAAATGTAAGAAACGTAAGCGTAAGAAAGTGAAATGATAAAAATTGTAGAAACAAACTTGAAAGAAATTTAAAATTTAATAATTTCATGCTGGGACCAGACTTTCTGAGGCTTTGTATGTTACAGAATCTAGAAGCCATAAAAGAAAAGACTAGTAAGTTTGACTGCATTAAAATGTTAAATATCTGCATAGCAAAGAATCACCACCAAACATTTAAAATACAAATTAAAATTTAGGAAAATATTTAAGATACACACACACACACACACATACTCATTTACACATATATGTATATAATGCAAAGAGCTAATTTACTGAATGCATTTTTTAAAGTTTTCCCACTCAATAAAGAAAGGGCCTACAACTCAATAGAGAAATGGGCAAAGAACATTTAGAGGTAGACAAAAGAAATACAAGCGATTTATAAATATGAAGATAAATGGCAAGCACATGAATAATTAAATAAATGCTAACTGAAACAACAGTGAGATAATATTTTTCACCCATTAGGGGTGTCAAAGATCAGAGAGATTTTATGACAAATGGTGTAGGCGAAGCTGTGAGGAAAAGGTTCTCAAACACAGTTGGGAGTCGCAGCGGTGGGAGCAAACTCTTCGGAGGAAAAATCAACAATATTGACCAAAATTTAAAATTCAAATGCATTTTAACCTAGCAATTTCTTTGTAAGGAATTATTCTAAGAGATTTATGTACAGGGATGTTTATTACAGTCTGTTGTACAACAGGTTGGAAATCACCTAAATGATTTTCAATAGCAAGTTGGCCAAGTAAATTATGTACCTTCCCATGATCGAAGAGTGTGCAGGCTGTAGACACACACTGCCCCACATGTGAAATGATATTTACACAGGCAGAGTGATCACAATATTGTGTGTAAGTTGCAAAAGGTGGGAAGGATGACCCAGGTGTTGCTCAACAGGGCCCAGGCTGCAGAGATGGCAGTGCAGGCCTGCAGTGATGAGAGCCATTGCCAAGGTGACTCAGGAGACAGGCGAAAGCAGATGTACAGGGCCGTGCTATTAGTGTGGCAGTCATGGGGACACAGACACGTTGGTACGTGCTTTGGCCATTTCAGGAAGAAATCACAGGAAGGTGGTGATGTGCCTGCCTCAGGGGAGAGGAGCATGGAGTCTGGGGAAAGTGTAGAAAAGGAACACCTGCTTTTCATTGTCTACTCATTTGTACTTGGGGCCTGCATGTAATGAATGGTCTTACAAATTCTTGCTGATCCCAAAGAACTTTAGCCTATATAGGTTCACTTTATTAATATTTACCATATTAACTAAAGCTCAAAATTTTGAAACCACAAGAGAATACAAACGCATCCCATCATCTGTTAGAACACGGATGGTGTCCAAGCATCATGCAGCTCCTGGGAAGTGCCTCTGTACCCTGGTGGGACATTAAGGGTGAGGAGAACAAGTGACATCTTAGTATTCTTAGGAAAACAGTTCTGACGTCATGCTAAGTCCCACTCCAGGGGTTCCTGGACCAGTTTGAAAACCACTGTTACACGTAATGAAACAGATACTTGGTAGTTGGTGACAAAACCACGCAGACAAGGTGTCTTGACACCAGTGTCCCAGTTAAATGTCGTAGCCTGGTGTCTCTCTTCCCCCTCACAGATGACAAAGCACAAAGGACACTCTCGATCTTCTCCTGTCACCTACCTCCTCTCTTGGCTGAGTGCTTGCACGTGACTGTGAGTAGCAGTCTAGGAATGTGGCTTCGCCCAAGTATCTCGTTTCCTGGACTTGGAGGCAAATATGTGGCCACCAGGCCTGGCAGCCCAGCCTCCGCCACCTCCTCAGGTGATGTTGACAGGATTTGTGGGAGCTGGCTCTGGACAGGAGCTTATCTGTAAATGCCATTTGGGGCCTGAAACTTTTGAGAGGTTCGGCTCAGCGGCCTGGGCAGAAGTAGAAGAGTTTAGGAAAACATCCTGCTCCATTCACAGAAGGGCTCAGCCGCCGCCTGTCATGAGGGCTCATCGGCGCTGGGGTTAGGAAGAGCCCAGCCAGACTCCTTCTGCATCTTGCCTCTTCACTCCACCATCACAGTTGCTGCCTCCAATTGGCAGTGTTACAACAGGGAAGAAGGAGCCAACCCTAAAGGCCTGGAGCAAGGTGTGGAGGAATAAGACCCTAGGGAGATGAGATGGAAAGAAGTCTATCCTTGACCAAATCTTACTCTGGGTACTTCTCATGCATTTGCTGACTTAAACCTCACAACCACACTGTGGGATGGCCATTATTATCTCCACTGTACAGATGAGGTAACTGAGGCACAGAGAGGTTAGTTCACCTGCCCATGGTCACACAGCTAGCAAGTTGTTGAGCCACACTATTCTGTCTGACTTCATGCCCATGGTCTTAACAACTCAGCAGTACTGCCCAGGAGCCTTAACTTAGAAGGTTCTTTTTAAGTTTTGCTTCCTTACTCCACCCAATTTTGGAAAAAAACAACCAGAAATATCTTAATAATGTGATGAGACAGGAAATAGGACATGTACCTTTCTTTGAGATCTTGAAGTTTTATTTGCAGGTAATTCCGTACTAAATGAATCAGACCTAGTCTCACTGCTCCTAATGTCCTCTCTGAGGAACTAAGGAATTTAGCTTTTTATTAGATGTGGATCTGACGTTCAGCTCAGAGACACGACTGAGAGATATCACAGTTAAATCGACTGCTCCTCCAAGTCCCTGGGACCATGTCTTGTGTGTAGTTTGCTGCATGACCTCAGCACATCGTGGACTCTTTCTGTGACTTTAGTTAGTTCATGTACAAAGTGGGCCCTGGCTGGTGTGGCTTAACGGATTGAATGCTGGCTTGCAAACCTACAGGTTGCTGGTTCAATTCCCAGTCAGGGCACATACCTGGGTTGCAGGCTAGGTCCCCAGCTAGGGGCATGGAAGAGGCAGCCATTCAGTGTTTCTCTCCTTCTCTCTAAAAATAAATAAATAAGAAGGTTTGGACTAAGAGTTTTTTTCCCTAAACCAAAACAAAAAATTCCCCCAGTGAATTCCACACTCTATATTATTGAATTCAAATTTTAATATGAGTGGTGAAGCTGGCTCTGATTCAGTTTGTATAGAATCACCAGCGAAACCCCTACCAAGGATTCGATGCTGACTAGCGGAGTGGTGATGGTTCTGGCGGTGTAGTTGCTCTCAGACAGACTTGCGCAGGGGGCTGGCACGGCCTCACTTGATGTTTGGTTTTCATAGTACGTGCACAAAGAAGGTAGATTATTTTCCCCCCACACATACTCCAGGACTTTATCAGTTTTTCCAAGAGCTTCAGCTTAATCCTTTGATATTCAAATGGTCTCTTTGAAGCACACATCTCTGGTCATCCTCAGATTTTCTCTTCTTCATTTATGAGCTGGTGTAGCTCTCCCCAGTTCTCGCTTGTTCACGGCTTCGTGTGTGTGATTTGAGTAGTTTGCCAATAACACTTTCACCCCCTTCATAAAAGTTTGTATTTCCCACTAGTTGCCATCTGTTTGCATTTTTGCTTGTCCGCTAATGCAGAGACAGTCCACAAAGAGCATGATATTCTGGCCTCAGGGGAACTGCCGAGCGTGAAAAAGGGAGTGACGGCTGAAGAGGTATGAAATGGAAAAGTGACCAGATCCTTTAGTGATCACTTTTGTGTAATGATGACTTTTCTCTCTGCAACCTTGTAACTGAAACTGGGGTGGAAAATGCTCACAGAACAAGGACCATGGGAAAACATTCAGCCAAGCATTTGGACAAGGAAAAGCAAATAGTGTGCCAACTGTGATGGCTAGTAATTGTCTGAAATTCTGTATTAAGATGGATCCTGAAGCTCTTTCAGCCTTAATAGGGAAGAGTCCCACAACTGATTAATGATTTCTGAGGAGGGGTGTGTGTGGGGGCTGTCGAGTGGCAGCCTGTGTGCTGACATAACCCATTCTAAACCCCCAGCGATTGCCAATTTTTCTGTTGTACGACATGGCAATTCTGTGAGGGATATAAAAATAGAAAATTACGATCATTACTCAGAACTAATTCACAGACTGAGAAAAGACAGAAAGAAACTAGAGCTGGCTGAATATGTCTTCCGGTGGCACCTGCTTGGCTGCTTGGCCAGCCAGATGATTTAAAAAAAGAAGCCTAGTGGTTATTGGGAACACACATGACATTTTGTGCTTATTTTTTTCCTCTCTGCTCTCATGCAATGGTGGAATGTGAAACAAGGAAGTGAGATAAGGCAGAAATGTTACCTTTTGTCATAGTTCAGGCTCTGGAGTTAGAAAGGTTTAGAGTTAATTCCAGCTCCAATTTTTATCGGATGGTAGTGGAAAAGCAAATCTGTCTAGACCTCAGTTTCCTTATTTGCAAAATGAGGATAATACTAGCGGGTGCCACGTTGGATGGCGATGAGGACTCTGTGTGTGCTTGTGGCAGTTTCCCCCTCTCTGAAACGGGGATTTTAAATTTCTCTCCCAGCAAAGGTATGATGCGTAGTTAAGGGTGAAGCATGCAAAGTGCTAGGAGCTTGAGTGCCACCAAAACCCATACATCAAAATCTTGCCCCTAGGGTCACCCAGGTGTCACCCAGCCAGAGAGAGAATGTACAGATGCAAAAGAAGCCACTGAGCCAGCGGGCTTACTCTCAGAATTCTCAGCTCTCTCCTTGCTTCTCTCCAGGAATGTGGTCGGTGCTCAGGCAATACTCCCATTTCCACTAACTATCTTAAAAGCTAATCAGAAGATACCAGGAAATATAGCATTCTCAGCATGCCTAACCTTTGCCGAACTCTGTTAAATGCTTTTGTTTGAGACCAAGTTGTTTTAATTCAAATCTATTCCATCTTTTGCTTTCAACCTTCTCCATTTCACTCAAGCGAAGGGTGTACTTATTCTCCAAACTGGGAGGGAGGCTCAAGCTTGCTGGGTTTCATTTGCACTAAAAAAAAAAACACAACAAAACCCCAACAACACAAAAAAAGTAAGGAGAAGGAGGAATGCCAATGGGAAGAGAGAGGGAGAAAGTTATTTTATTGTCTCAGAGTCAATGGGATGTTTGATTTATCATCTCAATTTGAGATTTCTTTTAAAAGATTGCATTTTTTAAAGATTGCATTTAGAGAGAGAGGGGAAGGGAGGGAAAGAAACCTCATTGTGTGGTTGTCTCTCACCCGCCCCCTACTGGGGAGCTGGCCAGCAACCCAGGCATATGCACTGACTGGGAATCAAACCAACAACTCTTTTGTTTGCAGGCTGGCCCTCAATCCACTGAGTCACACCAGCCAGGGCTTATTTTGAGATTTTTTTCTGACCTGAAGAGTTAGATTTTTCAGGGGTAAAAAAAAAAAAAAATCATATGATTCAGAAGCAAAGGAGAGCAAAGATTAAAGAGGTTCCAATGTAAAAATATCAACTTTGGCTTTGTAGTCAAAAGGTGTAGTACGAGAAATGATGTAAACATTGATTACTTCCCTAACATGAGGTGTCCATGAGTACCATTGGTGATTCTGGTTCGCTTGTAATTCCATCTTCAGGTGTGGGCGCATTAATTACAGGGCAGTGTAGAAGGAGCGGGGAGGGAGAGTGCACCTTTGGCGTATCAAGGCGATGCTATCAGGTTTAACCATGTTCTGGGATTTTGAGGGACAGACCTGGCATCTACCAGACTGGGCTCTGCCACTTTCTAGTAGGACAGTGAGCTGTTAACTCCCAACACTTCAGTCCTCTCAATGCAATGCACGGAGGATAGTGGTGCTGTTACTAGGCAGGCCAGGCTGCTGTGCTTCCATTCAATAACAAGAAATTAATTATAATGATCACTCAGCATTCCATAGTTTACTATTCCCATTTCAGGAAAGAAGAGACTTGCCTATGGTCACCTGGAGAGTCGAATAGCCAGGATTTAAACAAAGCTTTGAATGAACAAACCCCCTTTCTCGGTTCGGTACATCTCACCGATCCTAGGGGTTAGGGTTATAAGTACCATGAAGAGTTGCTGCTCAGCCAGGCTGAAAGCGAAGTAATTGTCTAGGAGAGTCCTGGCACAGCCTCTGTGGAAAAGTAAGCAAAGGGAAAATTACTTAGGGGGCAATTACTAAGAAGCACAGTTTTTAGAAGGTGCCCATTACCTTTTGTTAATTGGAAAAATAAATCTTTTTTCCCTTTTTACATTGCTTAGGCTTCTTTTTCCTGATCGATATCCATATGGGCCGCGGCCTCCTATGGATAAAGGCTGAGAATGTGTAGCAGCACTAGTGGGAGAGGTGCCTGCGTTGTTCTTTCAGTCACCGAGCGGAAGCTGGCCCTTGTCCCCCACCTCTCGGTTACTACTGCACATGCACCACCTTGCTGTGGCCCAGGGGCTGTTGCTAGTTCTCCTGCCAAGGGAGTGGCAGAGAGCACTGAGCTGGCTGTAACACTACTCCTAGCTTAAAGTGAGCCAGTGCTTAGCTACCTAACCCTCTCCGCTCTTTTTGCCTAACTTGCTCCAAAGCAGTGCTTTTAAAATTTTGACGTGCATGCAAAACTTCTAGGGAGCTTGTTCTAAGGCAGATTCTGATTCAATAGGTCAGGGTTGGAGTCTGAGCTCTTCAGATTGTATCAGGCTCCTGAGAGGCACTAACACAGCTGATCCTCAGACCCCACTTTGCTTACAAATAACAATTCCTGGCTTTTCTGGCCAGGCCAAAATGGAGCATCCTGAAGCCACATAGTTCTAAAGGAGGTTTTAAGAAATATCATAAAATAATAGGCTGTAACTATGCACAAAATAGTTTACTAAAACAGCTTGCTCTTTAAAAATATTGCCCCCCAGTATTTCAGTCAGCTGGTATGCCAAACTTTTTTTTTTTTTGCTGGACTCTCACCTGTGTTTTATGTCCTTGTGTGCTTTTATTAGCTTTTACTTTGTGCTTCAAATGTGGGTTTCTCAGAGAGCAGTGCCTCTAATTTGGTCTCTAAGTTAACCACAGGCTGCTGGTGGATGGCAAACGGGACTGACATGCCCCTGCATGGCTTACATGTAGCTCTGGCCTTGGCAGCTGTCTGCAGAGGCCAACTTTGGCTTCTGGAACCATGGTGTCCTGACCAGGGGCTTGGCGTCTCCTCTGTAATACGGTGGCAGGCTCCATCAGCTCTTCACAGGCCAGGGTCTCCTTACTTCCAGCGTTCTCTGGTTGTTTCTGCAAGTCAACAAGCTTCAGCTGTCAGCAGGCATTTTGCAACACTAGCCCCAGTGTTCCTTACGTTTTCATTTCCTTCCCAGCACATCTAAGGGACTACTGGCCCGCTTCTGCCAGCGAGACATGAACATCCCTTCTGAGGAGGTATGGGAAGTTCAGTTATTTCAATAATTTCTTTTAATCACATCCTATCCCCTTCCACTCCAGCTGTGAACAGCTGAAAACACAGCAAGTAGTTGGAAGACCCTCAGAGAGAAATCATTGGCAACACAGTTTTATGAACATTATCCAGGTCTTACTTTCTTATTGAGCCTCAAAGCCATAATCAAATGCTTTCCTGCCATCATTCTGCCATACACATTGTGTGTATTCGAGAGGCTTTGTGGGTCTCTGCAGTGTAAAATGCAGGAATGGAGAAGGAAGGTGTGAGGTGAACTCTCCATTTGGCCTTTATGCCTGTGGCACAAAGCTGGGTGCCATGGCAACCATTTGACCTTGGAGATGGGTCTGCAAAGGGCTTTCCTGTATGTCAGCCAGCATCACTGATGGGCCACTACAGGAACAAGATAATTAAAAAAGAGTTTTCTGTCAGTTACCAAGACCTGTCACTTCTTCAAAATGCTTTCTGTGCACAGACTCTCCCCTCCGTTTGCACCGACAGCACCCACCAGGGTGCAGCCCTCCTCCCTGGGCCTTGAAGTCTGCAACCTCTTAGCACACGCTTGCAAGAAAATCCTCCCTCAGTGCTGCTTCCTTGTGCTGTTCCTCCACTTAGAAACCTAAAATAGCTCTGCATTGCCTTGGAGATTGAGAGAATTCTCTGCCCATTTCAAGGAGCTCTGAAATCTGGAGTTCCCGAGCTGTCAGCCTTAATCTCTCACCTCAGCACAGTGGGGCCCAGGTCAGCCTCTCCAAGCTCTCTGCCCCTCTGAGGCTGGTCTATGGGCCTCAGGGGTGCTCCCTCTGCCCAGTTTCATATTTTGAGTGTTCTCAAAGCCTTGTTCCTTGGTTTGCAGATGGCCTCCTTGTTGAAGCCTCACATGGCTGCCCCTCTGTGCTGCACATGGGTCCCTGGTGACTCTTCACGTGTCCAAACTTCTACTTCTTATAAGAACACAAGCTGTTGGATTGGCTTAGGTCCCACCTAATGTAATCACTGCTTTAAAAGATATCGTGTCTCCAAATACAGTCCCATTCTGAGGTGCTGGGGGCTACGGCTTCAGTGCATGAATTTACAGAGACACAACACAGCCCATAACTGTCTTCCCCCTCACTAGTGTATCCCCAGTATCTAGTCCTGTGTCTGCCTAATGGAAGGCAGGACTCAGCACGGGTTTGTTGCTGGCATGATTGTGTGAAAGAAGCTACTGTCTCTCCCTGAAGTGTCCTGATCCTCATCCTTCATTATTTGAGGCTCTGTCCAGCCCTGACCAACCTGAGAGGACTTCCCAAGCCCTGGCTGACTTTTTTCTCTGACCTTCACTGGCCTACACTTAAGCACAGGCACATGGTCACTCTTTCAGAGATTCTAGCCTTGACCATTACCTGGAGCAGGTGATGGGGATCAGGCATAGAGAAGCTGCTCTAAAAGAGACTCCCTGGCCCCGAACAAATGTGTGGGTGATTTCCCCTTAGGGAATGAACCCCCCCAAAATGACCTGGATCCACCACACTTCAAAGAGTTCTGTGGAGTTCCTGAGGGAGCTCCAGCTAGGTCCAGGGAAAAAGAGTTCACTCGAACTCACCCGGCCTTGCACAGCAGAGCTGGAACAGAAGCCGTGAGTGTGGGTACTTAGACCAAGAAAACTTTTCCCTTTTTCTGGAGATGATCACAGACTGAAATGGGAAACACCATCTACTCATCAGCTTTTCCCACATAATGGATTGACACATATTACTACTTCAAAGCATTTCAGATCTGTTTGGATTTTGTTTTGTTTCCAACCATTATTTCCTTGCCAGCCCTGGGAATGTGTCATCTGAAATATAAAGAGTTAAGGCTAGTTATGTATTGTACACATTCCCCGGCAACTTAATTATTGACCCACCTTGTAAATCATTCATAGCCTTCCAGAGTATCCATATACTTCTGCTGGCGGTAAACAGCACCCTGGGCTATTTGTGGAATGGAGGTTGGGGTCAGGGAAAGTGTGAAAAATTAAGAATAACAACGCTTCTTTCCTCCCTGAACTTTAATTGCCCCTTCCTTTAAATAAAGCCAATGCTTTCTCCTTTGCCACCTGTTCAGAGAAGCTCAGCTAACTGCCAAGAAAAGGGGGGGTTAGTCTCACCAGGCATTCTCCATGCCATGCCACCCCAAGGAAACCAGGTGACTTTTATTTCACCTAGCAGTGAAGTAGCTAGGACCAGCCATCTTGCCTAGCAGTCCTCTTGGTTACAGCCAGGACTTTAGGAAAGTAATATTTTAACAGTTCAAGTAACTCTTCTAATCATATCCCTTGGGGACTGGATAAGAAGCAACAGCTTTCAGCTGGCTTGCCAGTGAGGCGTTGAGGCGGGTTTGTGGTTAACCAAGGCCACACACCCAGTGGGCGAGGAGATGGGGTTTAATTGTAGCAGGGTCTGGTGGGGAGCCGGCACCTCTGTGGTGTCTCGTATCAGCCAGGCCTGCTTACTTTCAAGTGAGAGGAGAGGTCCGGTCAGGTCTTGAGGCTGGCAGCGGGGTTCGGCTTCAATGCCTGTGAAAACAGACACCGGCATAATCAAAGCACTGCATTCCTGTGTCTAAACGGCAGCTAATCCCCACTCCGGTGAAGGAGCAGAAACCACAGGTGAGAGTCAAGCACTTAGCAGAATCAGCCACTTGGTTCATTTGTCCCTGAGTCTTGCAGTTCTCAAACTGAAAGGCGTCTCAAAGACGTCCCAGCCCACCTTACTGATGAGGAGATGAGGGCTGACCCCATTATGACTTGGTTTTGGTGAATTCTAACGGGGGTCCTGGGGGTCCAGGGGCTGAGGCCTCCTGATCCAGTGCTTTCTTTCCACCAAACCAACAGTTCTTTTTCTGAAATGGGTCTTAATAAGGCCTTTTAACTGGACAGTTTAAATGGATACAAGGCAGAAATAGGCCTACTTTAATCAACCTAGAAAGGAATGGTAAGGGTCTTTTTAAGGTAAACAATTGAATATGTGAAATGCCAAAAGATGATGTCATAATTTCCCAAAGCCAGAGACAACTCATTCTCAACGTGTTCAGTGAACACAGCCCGGTTTCCAGTTAGTTCCAGCCAAGCGTGTCTGGAAGCACATTTCCTCCCCTGGGGAAAACGACTGGAAGAGTCGGGCAGCCCCTTTGTGCTTTAGCAATGCTTCTTTGTTTCCCCCACACGTGCAGAGGCTCATTGGTGTGGGGCGGGGAAGAATGCAGGAGAAGAGATCTGCTGGGAATTTTTAATAAGCTTTAAGTGTTTTACAAGCATCCTTGCAGGCTGCGCTACAAAATGTGGCATTGTGACTGCTTGCCCCCTTGTAGAAGCCCCAGAGAGCCCGAGATTACAAGATCAAACCTTGCAGGCAGGCAGCCTCGCGTCAACCAGCCATTGCCTGCTCACCAGCCTCAGTTTTTACCTCTTGAAAACATCTGTTAGAGCCAAGCAAATCCTTTTTCTAAATTCTATGCTTGCTTGTTATCACTCTGGCCAGTTGATTTTTGTATATTAATTTATTCATTTAGTATTGATGAAAATCCTGCAAGGTGGGTTTATCATAAAAACTGAGTAGGTTAGCTGGCTTCCTCAAGTTCATGTAATTAGTAGTATCACTAGAGCTGTCTTCATTCCATGATGCCTCTTTAGCAAATTATGGTATCCTAAAATTAAAAACAAACATAAAACCTCTTTTGACCTTCATATAAAAACTCTTAGCAAAATGGGAATAGAGGAAATACAGTGTAACATAATAAAGCTCATATATGACAAACCTACTGACAACATCATACTCAACAGGCAAACAGCACAAGCGTTCCCCTTAAGGTCAGGAACAAGACAGGAATGTCCGCTTTTACCTTTCTTATTCAACATAGTACTGGAAATCCTATCCACAGCAATCAGACAAGAAGAAGAAATAAAAGACATCCAAATTGGAAAGGAAGAAGTAAAACTGTCATTATTCATACGTGACATAGAGAACCCTAAAGGTTCCACTAAGAAAGTAGTAGAACTGATAAATAGTTTTAGTAAAGTAGCAGGATACAAAATTAATATCCAGAAATCAGTTGCATATTTATATACCAATAATGAACTATAGAAAAGGAAGTTAAGAAAATGATTCCATTTACAATTGCTTCAAAAGGAATAAAATACCTAGGAATAAACCTACAAAAGATGTAAAAGAGCTGTACTTGGAATATTATGACACTGAAGAAAGAAATTAAAGAAGATACAAATAAGTAGAAGCACATATCATGTTCATGGATAGGAAGAATTAACATTATTAAAATGTACACAATACGCAAACCAATCTATAGATTCAATGCAATTCCTATCAAGATTCTAAAGTCATATCTCACAGAACTAGAATATCTCAAAATTTATATGGAACCACAAAAGGCCCCACATAGCAACAGTGATCCTGAGAAAGAAGAACAAAGTTGGAAGAATCATGCTACCTTATATCAAACTAATAAGGCCATAGTTATCAAAACAGCATGGTACTCACATAAAAACAGACACATAGGTCAGTGGAACAGAATAGAGAGCCCAGAAATAAACCCACCACTTTATAGTCAATTAGCATTGGACACAGGAAGCAAGCACATACAATGGATGGACTAAAGATAGCTCAATAAATGGTGCTGGGAAAATTTGATAGGTATGTACAGAAAAATGAAACTAGACCACATTTTTATACTGTACAAAAGAATAAATTCAAAATGGATTAAAGATTTAAATATTAGACCCGAAACCATACAAATCCTAGAAGAAAACATAGGTAGTAAAATCTGGGACATTGCCCATAGCAACATTTTATCTGATATATCTCCCCAGACAAGGGAAACAAAAAGGAAGAAGGACTCATGGGCATAGACAACAATGTAGTGATTGCAGGGGCTAGGAGGGTAAAAGGGGGTTAAATGGTAATGAAAAAAATACAATATAAAAATTTAAAAAACCCCTCTGCTTAGATAAATATACAACCAGAGAATGTTGCTGACCATCAAGAGAATTCTACTGGATGATTTTAGCCCTGTGTCTGCAAGTTGTGTGTGTGTGTCATATACAGAATGTTTATGTCCCCCTCCCCAAGTCCATGTTGAAATCCTAACACCAGTGCATTGGCATTAGGAGGTAGGGTCTTTGGGAAGTGATTAAGTCATGAGGGTGGATTCCTCATGAATGGAATTCGTGCCCTTTGAAGAAGAGACATGAGAGAGCTTGCTTCTTTCACTCTGCCATGTGAAACACGGAGAGAAAGTGGACATAAACCAGGAGAACATCTCTCATCAGAACCCAGCCCTGTTGGCACCTTGACCTTAAACTTCCAGCCTCCAGATCTGTGAGAAATAAGTCCTTCTATTGTTTAAGACATCTAGTCTATGGTAATTTGTTACGGCACCTCAAAGAGACTAAAACTACATGTGTGCCTCATCATCTGTGCCAGAGCTGGGGGCTCTTGAAGCATGCTGCTTGCTGACTTGTTTTGGGGGGGGGTGCGATAGGGGGGATCGTGTTCACTGCCAGAGTCTGGGCATCTATCTTTTCCTGGCTCAGCCAGTTCACAGAGGATGTGTGAGCCCTTATGTGAGTGAGGTCTTTACTGAAACCCAGATGAGAAAAGCTGCCGGAATGCACACCAGAAAGGCCACTTCAGGTGGTTGGGCTCCTGCTGTTCTCTTCTCTCCACATCTTTCTGGCTTCGAGTAATTTGTGGAGGCTCCAACCCCCAGGTCCTTCTCAGGCCTTTCTTCTCTGCTGGGTTCACGGCTCCTGCCAAGCAGAACAGGGGAGCCCAGCAGCCCTCTCATTCCTCAGGGGTCCCGCTCAGGTCATGGAAATAAGAACCTGCTGGATATAAAAGCCCCAGAGTGCATGTACTAGAAGAGTTTATTTTAAAATTTGCTTAGAAAATTATATATCTGGCTTCCCAGATATTGGAACATTGATGTGGCCCTAAGAGCTAGCATAGTACCTAAGGTTTATGGGAAATGAGTTATACGATGTTTTCCCATGCCAGAGTTAGGGTGTAACCTTCACATGAGGGAGGTCATTGTTTTATCTGACCCCCTCCCTGCAAATTATCTAACAATAAGTCTCTATTACTCACACTATTAAGGGATATAATTGAATACATACCACCATTTGTAATTTGTTATTGTTATTTTTATTTGTTGCATTTATTAAATCAAGTTTTATATTGCCTCATTTTAATTTTCAAAGCATATGCTATTTAATATCTTATATTTACTCTCTTAAAATAAAGAAATAATACATAAAACCCCCCCAACAAGAAATGGTTGAAATATATCCTTTTTCGAATGTGTGGCTGTGGACTCCTTTCTATCTCTGAGGTGGTTTTCCTATGCGGGTCTCAGTAAAAATTAATTATTCCCTTATCTGCCTGTCACGGAAGGCCCTCAGTGGAACAAACATTGTTATATGGGAATGTCTGTGGCAACCGCCCTTCCCCAGACAACCAAAAGTAACATCAGTAACACTGATGGCCAGGCCAGTTTCCTCTCTTCTTCGTCCCCTAAAAAGGGAGTGGTTTTATTATTTTTTAATCACTCAGATAAGGGTCATTGTACACAATCAAGAGACAGAAAGAAGAGAGGAAGTAAGGAGAAGAAAGAGACAAGTGAGGAACTCTGTTCGGAAAAGACCTGGGGAAATTGTGGAGAGACGGGCTTGAGACCAAATGCGAGAGAAATGAGTGAAACGGGGTGGGGTCAGGAAGGAAGGAGATTTCATAAATGTTGCACCATATACTTGCCTTCTCTTTAAAATTTCCAAGAATCTCAAATAAAGAATGTGGGTCTTTGAAATTCCTTTTTATGCTGGACTCTATTTCTTTGACCATCAAACTACTGTGAGCCTGAACCATGTGGATTCTGGCTTTAAAATGGATTCCATTTCCAGGGCTTTCTACTGCTTTGCTCCGGTTCAGAGGCACAATCAATGGTCACACAGCATCATGATTTGGCTGTCCTGGGGCTGATCGCAGCCCTCTGGATGGGGCTTTAATAACTCCCCCCTACTTTAATTAAGCTGATGAGTCTGAGAAAAACTCTTTTATCATCACAAATGAGAAACTTGCTCATCAGAGTTTATTTAGGTGGTGAGGATGTGTGGAACTTATTCCATGTGTATTGACTAGAATAATATTTTTCAGATAAGCTTCAAAATAGTTTCTCTGTGCCCACCCCCCCGCCCCCCCACCGTCTGGCAGATCCCATAGGAACACACCCGTCTCGTAGAAAATCGTCAAAAAACATATTTTAAAGGAAAATGGTGATTCTGTTGGTGTCTTTTAAAATTGTGTATTTTAAAAAAAAATTAGAGAAATCCCACTGTCATAAACTGTCTAAGAGATGTGGTGCTATATGTATTTACACAGAAGGATTTTCAGAAATTTTTTTCCTCATGTGTTTTAACTATAGTACGTACTGGGTTCAAGAACGCACCATAGGCAGTGTCAGCAGCTGGCCTGGCAGGAGCGCTCACAGCGTCAGGAGTGGGCTGTGCTCCCCGCCTGCAGAAGCCTCAGAGTTGGGACCGCTCTCTCATCTCCTGGAAATGGTACGCTCTTAACTTGGGGGCAACTGACTCACATTTTATATACATATAGTTTTTCTTTTTTTGCACTATTCAGGTGTTTCTCACCCCAGCAAGAAGTGTGTGAAAGACAAGTTTTAAGTGGTTAACAAACTGGACACTCATTATTGGTGTTTTTAGTTTCTCTAGTTCTTTTACCAACAGAAAATTGAAACCTCCCTGTATTTTCTAACTTTCTCTTCTCTCCTATGTTAATCATTTAACTGATTTTTTTTTTTTTTTTGGTCTACACAAGGCCTCATGCTCCATATCTCTGGCTTTCTCCATTATCTGAAGCATTTTTCCCTTCCTACCTTCCAAATGTATCTTTTAGACCCTGAAATATCGCTGAGGTTTAACTGAATTTTCATCAGTTGTACAAAAATCACTTAATCCAGGAGGACTCCCCTGATTACCCGGGGTCAGGTAGAAGGAAGTGTGTGTTCTATTCAGAACTTCTTGGATGCTTACTTTGTATTTTCGAATATGCTACCTTCTACCCCTCCAGGCTATTGGCTGCTGAGTCTGAGGTTTGGACACCAAATCCCTCCTTCCTGCTGGGAAGCACCACACAGGTAGTCAAAGGTAGAAGTTGACTTCTGTGGGAGCTAGACTGTGAGCTTGTGCCAAGCATATTGGAGGTGGCAGGACCTGAAAAACCAAGGCAAGTCAGAGTCCGTCAGAAATCCAAAGACCAGACCAGGGTACCCATGACTGAATGTGAAACCTAGGGCATCCCAAGGCAGAGGTCTGAGTCAGGACCTCAGAACCCAGAGTTTGGAGGTTGGAGTCAAGGCTAAGGTGGGAGGAATGAAAATGCTTGAGCAATTTTTTTGAACCATAGCTACTATATGTTTGAATCCCTTGGGACATAGGGTGTGGGGTGTACATATCTGAGAGGCTAACAGTACGTAATTTGTCAAATAAATGAATGAGTAAGCATTTGTAAAGATGCTTCCTGTTTGAAGAACAGGCAGGATGTTTGCATGTCAGAGTAGAAAGGTCTAATGTTACCTAGGATTTGTTTGTCAGGGTAGGGAATATATATTTTCATGTGTGTGTCCACAGGGCATTTAATTTTTTTTTGCTCATCTTCCACCATTCCAATCAATATACAGTTAAAACTTGACCTGTTCGGTCAACATATTCCAAGTCCAGTCAGGTATAGCTTCTCTGAGATGCTCCCAATACATAATTCTCTATCAGTCAGGGTTCAGCCAGAGATGCAGAACTGTGAGTGAAGAGATAAGGGGTCCCAGGGCCCTACCTTTGCACTCGTATGAGTTGGGGGGAGGCGACCTATGGGCGCTGTTGGCTCTGCCTCTAGCATTGAGCCTGAAGTTACTGTGGGTCGGTCGGAGGGGCCGCTGAGAAGGGAGCTGGGAATGGATAAGAACAAGGACAGACACACACTGCAAAGACAAACTGGGACTAGGGTCTCCCTTCCATTAATTCTAGTCTGGCTGGCAGAGTGGCGCTGCTCTGTGCCGTGGAGCTACGCTTGCATGCAGCCCAGGACTCAGGGAAACTGATGGAAGAGATCTGGCAGGAGTTGGAGGACCTGCAGGCTGGGTGTTGCCTCGGGGTAACAAGCCAAGCCAGCAGGTCTGTGATGATGTCCACCAGCTGCAACAGCACCTGATACCCCACGAGTATCTTCAGGAAGTAGAATGTTGGCTGCTCTGTCACTTCCATCTTCCAAATCTGATGCAAAACATCTCTCGTGGCCAAGGCTAACCTGGAATGCTAGAGTGAAGGAAGTTCTTAGAAATGTAGTTAAATTTTAGCTCAGTTCCCATGGTACAAAGCCACCACAGTCTCTCCCTTGTCAACTTGGCAATCACACACCCTTCTTTTACTTATGCTTAACTTCCAAATAAAGACAATGGCAACATTGTGCTTTTGCTTAACATGATGTGATTATTCTAAAACTACCTAAAACATGCTACCCTCTCCTACAAAGAGGTTCTAGAGTCCTTGTATCTATCTAGGGCAGTGCTAATTCCTCTCCTAGCTGAGTTAGACTCTCCACTCCTACTGATCTGCAACTTAAATACTGAGGCATGACCACCATTCCCATAAACACGTCTCATGTTAGGTGGGAGGGGAATAAGAGAAGGTGATTATCTTCTGTAGACAAACATCTTTCACCAAGCTGGACTCAGTAAAGCCTTTATTTTGAATGACTATGAATGTACTAAACTCCTGGCTTAGTCCCTGGGCTTCAGTTGGCTACCCCATCTTTTTTCATACCATCGACTTACCCCGAGAAGGGGAGGGGGTGTCTTCCAGCCCAATCTCAGCCGTGCTTCTGCAACCTTCCCCAGCCACATCTGATAAACGTGTGTGCAGCGAACTCCTGGGTAGCTACTTACGTAAAGAACAAAAGGACTCCGTCTGCGGAGCTTTGATTAGAGGCCCCTGGGGCCAAAGTTTTGGAGATAAGGAAGAAGGGCAGTGAGTGCCCAGCCCAGCTCCAGCACTTAGCTCTGGCGTCACAGATAAGGGAACAGGTGGTGGGTAGGGAGCATAGAGTGCGTGAGGGCAGATGCCATGCGACTCTGGGACCCAAGTGACAGAGTGTGACAAAGCTGGAGGGTAGGCAGTCTCTTCATTTCTCAGAGGGCATCCTGGGTAAATGACACTCATCACAGCCCCATTCGGCATATCTAAAGTTGGTCACTTTGGGGGGTCTGGGAGGTAGCCATCGAGGGCAACAGGGCATGGGTGAGGGGACAACGACGGCAGAGGGACAGCACGGGGCCTTTCCCTGGGGGCTGCAGCACCAAGCAGGCTGGAGTGAGGAACTGTCTGAGACTTCTCTCAGGGACACCTGCTGGGGACTCAAAAATAAGGAGGGGGCTGGGGTTGAGGACGGTGCAAGAAAGAAGGTGGTATAGCTGAAGGGTCCCCGTGCTGATGGAGCAGGTCTCTGTGCCCGTAGTGAGGGCGGTTATATGAATCCACACGTGTGATTACACTGGACACACACGCACACACACACAGTGCATTGGAAACTAATGAAATCTGGATATACCCTAGATCAATGTGCTGGTTTTGTACAAGATGTTACCAGTGAAAAAAACTAACACTGCACAGGTCTTTCCTGATCTAGTTTTACAATTTCCCATGAATCTATAATTATTTTAAAATAAAAAGTATATCTTTAAAATTTCTGGAGAAATCATTTTACCAGAATCTCGAGGTCTGGGCCTGGGCATCAGTGTTTTTCTTAAAGCCTACCAGATGAATGTAATTGAACCAGGAGTGGGACTCATCACTTAACCTGAAACCTCGGGGGTCAGGATTTTTTTTTTACTTTTAGTAAAGACATACGGTGCATACACCCTCTGTTACGTAACATCTTTAGGTGGTTCTGGGGCAGCACTCTGTAACCAAGTGTATTAATATTTCTTCAGAAAAATATATGAATGTCCACACCAAGTGACGTAAACAACAGCAACATAAAAACTGGCGGAGACTTTGAAGACTGTGTCCAGTTTTTCCCTGCTTGCTGGAGGAGGGTCAGGAAGCTGTACCACTACAATCTGCACAAAACTGTTCACTGACCTTATTAGCTTCACAGGTTGTTATGAGACCTGAGGAAATACAGGAACTAATGAGAGAAGTGCATACAGATTTACACATGTCCACAATAAAGCTGGGAGTAATTAGAAGCAATCTAAATATACAATTATGTTAAAATGGTTATGTAAACTGTCTTATAGATTTATTGCAGAATATTATACAGGTGTAAACATTGTGTTTTAGAAGAATAATAATATGGAAAGTTCTCATATAATATTCAGTGAAAATGGGTTTATTTTGTTAAGTAAGTAGCTTTAAAAAAGATAAGATGGTAATAAATCAAATCAAAGTATGAATAGCAAGTATGTCTAAATGATTGAGCATAGGTAATCTCTATTTTCTCTTTTGTACTTTTTATTTTAAAATATTCTACAATCAGTAGGTTGACTTTTATCACTAGAATAAAGTATATTTTATTAATTTAATAATAGGCCAAGAAATTGTAGTATGCCTAAAGTTGTGCCTTGTAGCAATCAGAGTATTTAATTAATTGGTTATAAAAGTATTTAGGAACACCACCTAATGATACAAGTCTACTAACATGACAGCAGTAGAGAGAATAACCTATTAGGATTTATTAGTCCTTCCAAAGTCCACATACTTTTCTTGTGATGACTTCAATTTGACCTATGTGATGCACATCAAAGTTTTCCTTCCACATTTCTAGAATTTAAGGGAAAAAAACCCATCTATTAAGTGAGGCAGAACCATAATAGTAATGTATTTAACTTTTATTGTAAGCTGACTATATGTCTGTACTTTACTTTTTTCCTTCAATCTCCATTTCAGCTCTATGAAATAATGATATGGTATCTATTTTACAGATATTGAAACTTCATCCTGGCAAAATTCAGGTCATGAAGTTAAGCTGTCTGACTTCAGAGTCAAATCAGAACTCCTAGCTCAGCAGTCCCTAGGGAAAGAGGTTTCGACTGCACTGGCATGGGAGATAGGACAGAACCTAAACTGTGAGCTACGAGCTTCCAGCAGAGGCCTGTGCAGGAACGGACGGAGCCTGAGGGCAGGCTGAGTTCCCTGTGCGAGAGCAGCTCTCAGAGCCAGCTGTGCAGACACTGCCTGCGCCAGGGCCCTGGCTTTGGGTTCCAAATGATTTCTACCTTTCAGATGCCTTGGGCTTACTTATCTGCACAAAGGAGAAATGAGTTACTTACTTCCTTGGGTGGCTGTTAGAATCGCATGTAGTGCAACAGAAAGTTTCCAAATCCTTCAGCCTTCTCTTTCAAATCCTATCAAACAGTTCAAGCCTCCATCCCAAACTGCATGGAGAACCTGGCTTCCTCTCAGCAGTTTCAAAGATGCCCAGGGTAACATTCCATGGCTGTCTACTCCCGTTGCCACTCAGAACATGTTTTTAAAAAACATGTTTTTAAAATGTTTATTGATTTTAGAGAGGGAGGAAGGGAGAGAGAGAGAGAGAAACATCAGTGTGAGAGAGAAACATAGATTGGTTGCCTCCCATATGCATACTGACTGGGGGTTGAACCTGCCACCTAGGTATGTGCCTTAACCGGGAATCGAACCCTCAACTTGTAGTGTACAGGACAATGCTCCAACTGACTGAGCCACCTGGCCAGGGCCAGAACAAATTCTTGAATGGGAAAGTTAAGCAGCCTTGTCAGACAACACCAAGTATGTGCACTAGAGGCAGGGTAAAGGACAGTGCAAACTGCTGAAAGTCCTTCACTGTGGAGTTGTTCAAACTCCACAGTGGGATGGCCCCTTGGAGTCTGGCAAAGTCACGGCCCCCCACTTACCTCTCCCCTGATGCTGGGGCGTGACCCCTCTTTTCCCAGGATAAGGGGGGCTGGCCTATCCAGCTGGTCCCTGCCCTTCTGCTCCACGGGAGACTGTGCTGGTTGTCCGTGTCCAGCCACTGCTTCACAGCGAACCTGGCGCAGAAGGCCTGCCTGTGTCCCTGAGAAGGGAACGCGGAGCGGCCTTATCTCTAACAAATGGCCATCTGTGTCCCTGGAGGAACGGAGCACCAAGTGTTGGGACCCATGTGTGGACGGAGCTTGCAAACTTGTCTGGGAACAAAGTGAAACCGCCCTGCTGGGCAGCAGACTTGGACAGAGGAGGTGAGAGAGCTCCTTTAATGGGGGGCCTGGCGGCTCCCAGGTGGCTTGTGGGAGAAGGAAAGATGCTGCAGAGATGATAACGCCTTCCCTCCGCCCCTCCACCCCACAGCACCGGGCATGGCACCTCAGGTCCTACCTGACTTAGGGAGGGGAGGAGGGAGAAGGAACTTGCTGACCACCTGCTCTGGGCCGGTCACCATGCTGGGCTTTAAGTAAAAGCATGAAACATGGCACAGCCCCAGCACACAGAAGTCCCTCGGTCACTGGGTCTTTATCATTACTGTTGACACTATGGCTTCATCCTCAGGACAGTGCCATAGGTAGGTATTATAATCTCTGTTTTATAGATGACAAAATTGAAGTTCAGCAAAGAGAAGTGTTTGGCCTAGGTGGAGTCAAAATTTAAATACAACCTGTTGGACTGCAAACCCTGTGGCAGGGAGAGGTGCCTGGCAGGGGTACCGCTGGTGTGGTTAAAGGCCAGCACAGTGTGGACGGAGGAGTGGGGAGGTGGAGAAGAGGGGAAGGAGCCCCTCCCTCAAAAAGAACCCCATGGCTGGGCTGCCTCATGAAGCTGCTCACCCAGGATGTAGTGGACCAAGGCAGACCCTTTCTCCACTCCTAGCTACCCTCAAGCTTAGAGTTGGGAGCCAGCCACGGGCCAGCTGCACCCAAGAGGGCATCAGGGAGAGCGTCAGACACTGCAAGAGAGAAGCAGCCTTGGCATCTGGGTGCAGCCCTACCTCGTGCGGACCAAGGCGGGCACAGCCTCTGAGTCATCTGTGAGATAATCCTGGATGCTGCCGGGGGTTAGGTGGTACTTGGCTCTCAGGAATTATGCCAGTGCTAAACCAGGGACTACATATGTGTTTATTTGCCATGTTGCCAGTACTACGGGGGATCACATTCTCTGATGTTTATGTCGTTAGACAAAGGAACCTAAGGGAACACATGATTCAAAAGAAAAGTTGATTCATCTCTGACACTGAGAAAAGTGTCAAAATTCTCAAGCAAGTTCTATCAGTGGTGTCAGGACCTCATGCCTCTGCTGAAGTTCCTCGTTGCGAGGAGAGTGGCACGTGCTGTTTTTCCAGCAGTGGAAATACAAATGATTCACTCTGGAAACCTTGTTTGTTTGCAGATAAATGATTATCCAGAAGCTGGAGGGGAGACCCAGAAATCAAAACTGTAAAAATAATGTAGTAAGATCTCCCCGAATGCAGACCATTGGGCTAAGTGGCTGGGATGCCATAAAAGATGTGGGATGCAGGCCTCATCCAGTAGAATTCATGACATTAAGAAGACAGGAAAAGCAGCACGAACACCCACAGCCGCGACCGTCAAGTTGTCCTCGGCTCACTCCAGCCGAGGCCGGTCAGCGCGCAGGGGGAGACTTCCTGAAGGCTGGAGCCGGGCTTCGGAAAAGAGAACCCAGTGTTTGTCAGGGAGAAAGAAAGTGAGCAGGCCAATGTTGAAACTGCTCTCAAAGTATTTTGAATGTTCCACTTGTTCTTATTGGACGATTTAGAGAAGTTATAGTGCAAGAGGGCTAAGGGTATTTAAGAAATGAAACAGAATCTTTTAGCATTAGTTCAGAAGTTTTGCTTGAGCAGAGGTTAAAGCTGCATTTTGGAAATGTTTGAAAAATTATTAGTTTTGTTCCCAGGACCTGGTGCTTTGGTGACTGGATAACCCACGCGAATGTTCGCTTTCTCCGCTCCTGAGAATAGTGGATCTCGCAGACAAACAGCCCAGCGACCCCAGGGCCTCCCTTCTCCCATGGAGAGCATCTTGTGTGGCCACTGTGGGCAGGTGCAACCACTGAGGGATTTGAGGCAGAGCGGTCAGAGAATCCTGTTTGTGTTTCAGATCGATGACTCTACTCACAGGCCAAATGAAAACATGTAAAGCTCTCTTAGTTTAATGGTTGGGTGTTGCTTTTGAAACACTGTAGAGCTTTGTCTTGCTGCTCCGTCTTCCTTAGCGCTCTCCCCCGCCTGTCTCCTCCTTGCTGCTTTGATCAAGGTTAGTCTGTGCTCATTATCACAGTAAACAGCAGAGAACAGGGACTCGAAGGGCCCGTTTTCCTGGCTTTTGAGTTTTTTAAGCCAAAGCCACAGTGATGAAGGAAGGGCCCTGATGTACCCCAGAGATTTGGGGTACATGACATTCCACTGGAAGGTGCCCGTCCCCAGTGCCTGGGGACTCTGGAGGAGGAAGTGGCTCAGAGGGAAAGTAAGAATTTATAGTCCATAAGGGATTTCTAAAAGTAGAGGATCCCAGGTCTATGGGAATGGAACCCAAGGGCAGAACTAACAAAACCAACAACGACAACCACCACCAAGTTCATTCATGCGAGAGAAGAGACCGGTGTTGTCAGAGGTGGGTGGTGAGGGGTGGGCAGAGTGGATGAAGGCAGTCCAAAGGTCCAAACTGGCAGTTATAAAAAAACAAACCACGGGGCCGTAATGCACACATGGTGAGCACCATTAACAATGCTGTATTGTACGTTTGAAAATTGCTAAGAGAATAGACCTTAAAAGTTCTCACCACAAGAAAACAATTCTCTAACTGTGTGGTGACAGATGTCAACCAGCCTTATTGTGGCGATTGTTTCACAATCATTACACGGAACCCCTGACACCAGTGTAATGTTGTATGTCAATTATACTTCCATTAATAAGGAAAGAAAAGAGAAAAGAAAAAGACTAGAGGCCCTTAAACGCGCCCCCCCCCCACCGCCTCGCTTCATGCCCTAGACAAAGACGGAACCCAGAATTAGCTGAGATCAAGTTTTGGTGAGATGGAGGCTCATCTAGAAGTTAAGTGGAGTTAGAGAAAAATAAAAAACAATCACGTGTCTATAAACCAAGGTTTGTGTCTGCTGCTCTCTGCTGCTGAGTGGTAAAGACTTCCTCCCAGCGAATTTACCCGGGGTTCTAATTGACTTTCCAGAGGATTTTGGATAGAATGTCAGGATTTTTAATGTCACAGGTTTTAGTTCTGATGCTGGTTTTTGGGCTTACTGTCGCATTCCTGTAACTGATAAGAATGTTGAAAAACGATGATCAGGGTTTCCCAAGTTTATGTGAAAAACAATCACATCAAAGAGTTGGAAAATCAGCACGTGGTGGACTGTGGCCAGGTCTCCCCATAGAAAGACCCTAAGTGGATGTAAATAGAAAATTCTTAGGCCTTGTACTACAGGTGCAGGAAAAGTTGCTTAATGTGCACTGCTGGCACAGGTGGAAAAGAGAGAGCGATTACATGTATCTCCTGCAATAAACACTTTTAATTCCCAAATCTGGATATAGGCTTGTGGGATGTGGCATGCTCAGTGGCAGGATTATTGCCTGACACAGGGGCATAAACTGACTTTTTGCGCTGGTCTAGCCCTTCCAGAGGGGAGACGATATGAGCCAGGGAGCCGTTTTGTTCTAGTCTCCTGGACCAGACTGATTCCTCACCCCAAGGGCTGCTGCCCACAGTGCCATCTGAGGTGTGTCCACTTGGGGAACAAAATGGGGACCCTGGATGCTGTATTTGTGATAATTTGTTTTTAAATATTTTAGCATGAATAATGTGATTTGTGTGTCAAGAAGTTAATTTGCTCAAACTTTGGGGGGGTGGTTAATTATTGGATAAAACCAACAAGTCAGTTGTCTCTGCCAACAATTTTTTGTGCTTTACTTGTATCAAAAATGTTAGAAATAATTCTTGATTTAGTAGAACTTGCAAATGTCCTGATCTGTGTGTGGTTAGGAGTAATAAAATAAGGCTAACTAACTGCCTTGTATTTTTTAAAGATTTTATTTATTTATTTACATTTATAATTTATTTATTTATTTAAAAATATTTTATTTATTTATCTTTAGAGGGGAAGGGAAGGATAGAGGGAGAGAAACATCAATGTATGGTTGCCTCTCCTGCGTCCCCTGCTGGGAACTGGCCTGCAACCCAGGTATGTGCCCTGACTGGGAATCGAACCTTGATCCTTTGCTTCTCAGGCCCATGCTCAATCCACTGAGCTACACCAGCCAGGGGCTATTTATTTATTTTTAGAGAGAGGGGAAAGGAGGGAGAAAGAAAGAGAGGGAGAGAAACATCAATGTGTGGTTGTCTCTTATGTGCCCTTTACTAGGGACCTGGCCCACAACCCAGGCAGATGCCCTGACTGGGAATTGAACTGGCGACCCTTTGGTTTGCAAGCTGGTGCCCAATCCACTGAGCCATATCAGTCAGGGCTGCTTTGTATGAATAAAATATAAAAATCAGCAAGCTCAATAATTATGCCAGCAGTGGAGAGCTGGGGTTAGAGTCCTCTGATGTGACATCTCTCCAGGTAAGACCCATCTCCCCTCTTCCCACCATCTAACCACAGGAATCCAGTCTTTTGTGTTTGCTTCAAAAAAACTGCCTCCTTGGTTTTTTGAAGACTGGACAAGAGAACAAAATGGAGACCCATGTATCATGTGTCAAAATATTTAAAAGGTATAAATCTGGCTTGGAAATTATATTATAGAACAGCAATTTACAACCTTTTAAATCTCATGGCGCACATAAACTAATTACTAAAATTCTGTATCACTCCCTGCCCCCAAATATCATATTTTTTGCTGATCTGACCAAAAATAGGCACAATTTTGATTCATTCATACCAGAAGGTTATTGTTGTGCTGGCTGTTGTCATTTTTTCTATTTGACAATCTCAGGGAAAAGAGGTCAGTGTCCCTGACTAAATAGTCGGGTAGGACATCGTTAAAAAATGCTTGCAGCACACCAGCTGAAAAATTGCTGCTACAGAATATCATTTATCCTTTTGCCTTCAAAAATGTGTCTTCAGAAGGACCCAGAGTGACATGCCTGCGTATAGATTCTTGGACCCCTCAGAGTTTCACCTCCTCCCTCCAGGCCCCTCTTCTCTGCCCACCCATTAAAAACACCTCAGCCTGAATGTCTAGCTCTGTGAGGAGCTGTCCCCTGGACATACCTCAGACCTAGGGGTGAGCGCAGCCATGGGCCAGTCCACCCTCAGGACTCCGTTTCAAAGCAGAGCCTATGCAGGTTCTGGAGCTGGGTTCAGGACCCTTGGGTAGGGAACTCTGGGGTTCTGCATGCCAGGGAGTGGCCTAGAAGATGAGGTGTGGGCTTCGAATGGACAAGTTCCCTGGGCCCTGTGACTCGTGACCCTGTGGGGAGAAGATGTATGAGGACAGGGAGAGGGGTACCCTTTAAGGACAGGGTCTAGGAGAGTAGGGCTTCTTGCCTAGGTGTTTTGCTGTTTGTTTTTGGGTGAGGAAGGTTGTAGGCAGGAGAGAGAGAGAGAAATATTTTCTGAACTACAAATGAATTTTTTTAGATTAATTGTGTCTGCATTTAACAAAGGTCTCTCCATTTGATGAAATTGTGTGTGAGCTGAGACTTGCTTTTATGGCAATAGCCCCACTTGGCAATGAGCTCATTGGGCGGAGATGGATGGCCCCCAGTGGTGTCCAATCACAGGAGGCTACCGCGGTTTTCTCCCGGGAGACGGGGGATCCTAACTTCTGAGTGTAGAACTAACCGTGGTTCAAGAGTTCCCTTTTCACCTATCCATGCCCCTGCTGGATTTAGTGCATGTTGAATTAATTGACCCAGTAAGAGCTTTAATTTTTCCCCTTAAATTTGAAAATGGAGTTCTCGGGGGGGGGGGTATATTATAAATTCATAAACCTAAAGCCCTTCTTTTCCAGTCTCCCATGGACCTTTGGCTAAGACCCCCTTCCCACTGGTCTTTGAACCTCATGGGGTAGTGCAAACGTTGCCTCACTCAGCCCCAGTTAGGAAGGTGAGGAAATAAGGGTAGGTGAATGTCGACTCTGGCAATTCTAGGATTTTTGGAAAAATGCAACAAGACAGGAAAGCCGCACGTTCTCCAGGAAGGCAGTGATGGGAATAGAGCGAGCCCAGTGGGTCTAGGAGGCACCTGGACTGTAGGCTTTACCAGTGAATTTACCAGTGAATTTGTATACATTTTTTCCCTTTTTTGGACCTCAGTTTCCCTATCTTCAAAAGATTTTATTTGTTTATTTTTAGAGAGAAGGGAAGGGAAGGAGAAGGAGAGAAAGACACATCAACTCAGGAGAGAAGCATTGATCGGTTGCCTCTGGTGCACCCTCAGCCAGGGCCCTGGCCCCCAATCCAGGCATGTGCCCTGACAGGGAATCGATCGGAGACCTTTTGCTTTGGGGAGGATGCCCAACCCATGGAGCCACGCAGGCCAGGGCTCAGTTTCCCTATCTTTAAAATGATTGTGAATTAAATATTTAAAGTCCCTTCTAGTGCCAATCTTCTTAAGTCATGTGCGCTCAGCGGTTGAAGGAGCCGAGTCCACTTGCTCTGAGTCAGCGGGAATGGGAGACCTGCCACCCATCTCTTTGTTACAAACCCAGACTGCCCTGCTCAGCCAGGCAGCGCTGCTGCAGGCTTCAGTGGAACAGAGCAATTTCCTTTCCCTTCACATTAGTTTAATTGAGCATTCACTTTGCGTCTGAGTGTCATTGATACTCAGTGAATCATGTGGTTTATAGCAGCATAGGTATAATTTGAATCCTTCCCTCCAGCCTCAATAGCCCAGGTAATCTGTGCGCCTATCTTCAGCGCCCCTACCCCCCCCTTTTGAGAAAAAGCGATTAAGAGGTAAAAGAAAACACATTGATGAGAAACGTGCTAAAGCAAGCTTTTCCAGGCTTTAATGTCCTATTAGGCACCCAGTCTGTTCCCTGCTTTTAGAGATTGTTCCAGATCTTAGACACTCAGCCACTATGCCCAGAGGCAAATTAAGCCTGAGCTGCAGCCTCTGAAAAGATCTTCCCACTGCCTTCTGCTCCTTGAATGGGGGTGTCAGGAGGCTCACAGTTTGTGGGGGAGACTGTCTTAATTGCTGGAAGAAAGATAAATTTCCTCTGTCTTGTTTACGATGTGTCTCAAACTGGCAGTAATGGCTTTGAAGTGAGTTACAGGAGATTAGGAGTAGGTTGTGTTGCCAAGTGGTTGAGCCTGCGGAGCTGTTCAGGGCGGAGGCAAGCGTTCTCTGCTGGGGTGGGAGGAGGGTATGGGGGACACACCCCACCTTCCTCTTTTTCTAGTGTCCACATCAGTTCTCTTGCCCAACCCTCAGGCCCCAGATGCATCTCTCAACCAAACCCTTCTCCTCTCTGGGACCCCTGGGGAGTCTGTGAGCAGCTGTTTGCAGAAAGACTGGTGGAGGAAGTGGCCTAAGGGCCTCTCTCCTGAACACAGGAAGTGAGCAGTCCGAGGAATTGGGCAGGTGTTTATTTTCCAGGAAGACAGTTAGGTGGGATAGTTCGTTAGTTAATAGAGGCAACCTCCTTCGGACAAAGTTATGAAGAAGCTCAAGTGTACTTCAGCACCTGGCTTCCCTTTTTGAAACATTTGTCTCATTCTCTGCTCCATGCCCATCCCCAAACCCAGCTGTTTCCTATGGAAACCTCCTTCCACGGAAACCTCCCCTATTATTTCTTTATTATGCTGAGATTTAAAGTTACTGCTTTCCTTTTCCTCAGGGATTTTATATTTTAAGTCTCATCACTAATTATGGAGTGAGTGAAAAGCTCTGTCCCCTGTTTAAAGAAATTCCAGGCATAAGGCAGCCAGCCCATGGGGAGAACTCAGAAACGGAGTGTCCCCTGCAACGTTCAGCTCACACCTGGCGTTGAGCCTCCTGTGCTGCAAAAGGTCAGTTCGAAGTCGGCTGATAGGTCAAAAATTTTTCTGGCCTAAGGATTTTTGAAAATTCTTTTTCAACACTGTACTGTGGGATGCTAACTAAAAGGGAATAATCCTCCATGGATTATTTTAAAATATCACTTGAAACTTATAAACGAAGGAAATAATTCTATACCATCACAATTTAACTAGGTCATTTAACACTAAATGAACTATTTTTAATGGGTCATCTTGTATGACATTATGTACTAGTAATCGATCTAATGGAGAATATTTAGATGAAAGAGACGCGGAAGTCCTTTATTTGTGGCTACTGGAGTGTGGTTTATGGATGAGCAGCATTGGCATCAAAATCTTACAAAGTTTTCCCAGGTGATTTGTGGGCACAATAAAGTTTAAGAAGCAAACTAGGCCACCTATCAGAATTCCTGGACATCTTCTAAAATCTACAGATGCCTGGGGTTCACCCCTAAAGTCTGTTTCAACATGTCTGGAACAGACCCCAGTGAACTCTGTATTTTTTAAAATCTCCCCAGGAACAGCCAAGTTTGGGAAGTGTCAGCATGGTGCATTTTCTGTTCTGATGAGGAAAATGAGGCCCAGAGTGGTGAGGTAACCCATGCAGATTACTGGCAGGTTAAAACCCAGATCCCCTGACTACCAGGCCAATCTAACTTATACCAGTAACATCAGGTTCTCACACAACATTGAGAAGATTATATGCTGGTGGAATTTGTCCCGAGAAATAGAAGGGATTTTCTTGGCACAACACTGAAGCTTGGCAGCAATACAAAGGAGTTAGAAGACTTGAGACTGGCTCTCAAGAAGGTTTTATTAAATAATTCAATGAGGCAAAGAAGATGGTGGCCAACCCCGTGAATACAAGCACATACAGGGAAAGAAATTTATACATGCCTTTGCTCCTCCAGACTGGTGTATGTGCATACATGTGTTGGAACTGTTTCCTTCCCACCATCCCACAGCATTTTGCTTTTGTTGCCCCAGCAGACCGCTTCTAGCTCCGTTGTCTCAGAATTCTTTGTGTTGAAGCTTTGTACCTGGCCCATGAGCGACAGAGTGCAAACCTCTTTCTTTTGTTTTCTTTTTTTAATTTTATTTTTCAGTTACAGTTGGCATTCACCGTTATTTTGTGTTTGTTTCATGTGTGCAGTTTCATGCATTTAGACAATTATGTACTTTGCTAAGGGATCCCCACCCCTGATATTTCAGTACACGCCTGGCACCACACATAGTTATTACAATGTTACTGACTATATTCTCAACGATGCACATTTATGTCCTTGTAACTATTTTGCCACTACCAGTCTGTGTTTCTTAATCCCTTCACCCTTTTCACTCAGCCCCCAACCACCCTCTCCTCTGACAACCATCCGTCTGCTCTCTGCATCTATGACTCTGTTTCTATCTTGTTTGTTCATTTATTTTGTCTTTTAGATTTCCCATGTAAGTGAAATCATAGGGTATTTGTTCTTCTCTGAGAGACTTATTTCACTTAGTGTAATACCTTCGAGGTCCATCCATGCTGTTGCAAATGGTAAGATAGCATTTTTTATGACTAAGTAATAGTCCATTGTGTACACATACACACACACACACACACACCTTTTTATCCACTCCCTTACTGATGGGCACTTGGGTCCAAATCCTTTCTTAATGATGGGTGTAGGCAGGCATCCAGTGCTCTGCACACAGTAGAAACTCAGTAGCAGTTGAGGAACAGAACATGGGAAGGGGCTGTCCTTGGAGTAGCCACGTGATCAGCAACCTAATACTCAGTGTGTGCATTATAGTGAACTAAGTAGTGACTAGAAAACCAAGCTTATAAAACATAGTCCTACCCAAGATTACAAGACAATATATAATAAGGGCCAATTAAAGGTTCCCAACTATATCAGAACCAACATTCTTTCTCTATAGCAAATAGTTTTAGATGGCTTCTTTATTTTCCTGAAATAGAATACATGAATAATATAATGGATTCACACATAAGTAATATAACTAACTTAAAATCAGTATAATAAATTGCTTCCTTAACTCTAAAATAAAGAAATGAAATGAAAGCAAATTGTAATAAAATAATATATTTTAACATATAAATGCTCAGGTGCACTTACACCAGAAAGCATAGTGAAGTAGTCAGATATAAAATCACTGTTATTGGGACAGCTCCAGACATAGACTAATACAGATATATTGTCCTGGAGACTGAAATACTGTGATTGGCATTTCCATTGTGGACCTTGAGAAGGAAAATACCTGCCAAGAAGCAGCATGGTTAACTGGACACAAACTCATAACCTGAGTCTAGCTGACAGAGGTCTCTCAGGCATGCTGCATTTCAGGCACAAGCTGAACGTTCAGACTGAGCCTTCAGCCTCCTGCACCATGTTCCTGCTGGCTGAGTCAGCCCTTATAAGGGAGAGCCCGGGATTGTATTTTAACCAATGGCCTGAGATCTGCCCTGTCCAATTAAAGCTTCACAGATATATCCTCATTTGCATCTGTATTGACCAACCAAAGCAGCTCCATTACAACCGGTCAGATCACATGAAGCTGAGCAATTGGGACAGACAGTGCTATATGGACCAGACTGTATAAATTTGGATTTCTCACTTGTATGAAAATGGACCAGTCAGAGTTTCTCCTTTGTCTCTGTGGTATGTACTTTATGTTCACACCAAAAGCTATGGTTTGCTTCCTTCTTGGCAAACTGTTTACGTGAGTGAAGTTTTTCCTTTTATTGCATCCAAGACTGGGGACTCCTGTTGGCATTAGATTGGTGGTAGTGAACTTTAGTTGACACAATGGGTAATGTGCGTTTCCAAAACACACAAAGGTAAAGTTCTGAACAAAACAAAGCACAGTCGTTCCTGAAGTTTCACAGAGGTTGAATTTTTAAAATATTCAGTGTATGTTATGGCTGTGCAAGCAGCACTTTGTGTCTATATATATAAAGGATTTAGGTTCCAGGCTCAGATCATTAAAAATAGGTTTTTCACCTATCCGACTGCCTGGCAGCCCTTTAGAAAATCATGACTTTTGATCCAAGTCTTCTTTAGGTGAAGGTGCGATCCGCATTGCAGGCAGCCTGGCATAGTCTCTGCCTGTGATAGCCCCCACATCCCCTCAACAATTCCAAAACACCCGTGGGGGGTGACATGACTCCCTTTGAAAGTAAGCAGTAGAAAAGGTGAGTGTGCGTGGAGCAATGCTTCTCAAACTCCAGTGTGGACAGGAATCCCCTGGGGATTTTGCTCAAATGCAGATTCAGAGGGGCTGACACAGAGCCCGAGACTCTGAGTTTCCACCTTGGTCCCAAGAGATGCCCAGACCAAGGCGAGAGAGATCAGAGGAGGAAGAAACGACCTTGGATTTAAGCGGCAAACACTTCACAGAAAAGAAGGAACACAAAGAAGACCCTGAAGAATAAGTGGATGTAAAGCCGATGACACCCAGGAGGCCCAGGCAGTGGGGCAATGGACACTGGAGAGGTCACAGTAGCAAGCAATGCCCGATGTGAATAAATGGCCTCGAGCCAGCAGTGGCAGAACCAGTGACAGGCAGGGAAACACTAATATCTCCCTATTGGGGCTGGGTCTGCCAGACCCTGGTGGAGTTCATTTCTTTCAATAAATCCAGCAGCTTCCCCTTTGATAAATACTGTCAAGGCTGGAACATGTGGTGCTAACAAAATATGGTTTTAATTTGGGGCCCCCTGCACTCGTGGTTAAATACTGTGCGTGTGTACACAAAAGCAGACTCACAGTGAGCCAAGTTAATATGCCTGGACTGAAAATGGCTAAGCCCAGGAGGATTCAGTTATACAGATTTTGCTCCTCTGAAAGGCAACCTAATCACCATCATCAATTTTAATGCTTCAAGACTTCTCGTGAGCATGGACGCTTTTAAAGATCAGCCATTTGTGCATTTGCATCTAGTGCCGAAGCAGCACACATTTATTTTCCTGATATGCTAGGCCTGCTTTATCGTCATATGTTGTTTGACATTCAGAAAACAGCACGCTGTTTTAATCAACAACTCAACACTGCATTAAAACTTGATGGTCCATAGCTTCGTAGCAAAGGGAGGTGGGGGGTGGAGGGGGAGAGCAAGTCAGGAGAGGAAATGACAATCACAGTTTAGCAACAGACCGAGGCTTGTTCTGGTGGGATTTATTCCTGGGAACACAGAAACTCTCAGTGTTTTTCTCAGTCCGCATGTGTCAGTCTTGGAACAACCTAGCGAAAGAAGGAAACTGGCTAAACGAGTTTCTGTCTGGCCTTAGAGGTGGACAGCACTGGTAACTGGAACTCCAGCACGGCATGAATAATGAAGAAGTCTGCTCTGTCCAGAGTGTAGGTCACAGGGACTGCCAGGCAATGGGCCAGCAAACCCAGGATTACAGCACCTGGCCAGTAATCTTATTGGGAAACAAACAAAGCTGAGAATGAGTTCAGCAGCAGGTGTCCTCAGGGAGATGGGAGCAAAGTGAAGAGGCAAGGTGTGTGGGGGGAGGGCTGGAGGCAGGAAGAAAGTGCGAGAATACCTCTACCTCTGAAATGACCAGCTCATTGGGAGGGTGAAACGGAGGGAAGTCAGCTGGGTGGTTTCATAAAACAAATAAAGAATGGACCGATGTCCTCAAAAGACGGGGAGTTTGTCACAAAGGGAGTATAAGTACAGAAAGAGCTGACGGGAATTCTTTCCAGAGGCATCTGCCATGTTACATTTTTTAATTTGTCAAAAGCGTATTTCTTTCTTTATTGTTTTATGTAATTGTAGTGACAGAAAACGCCTGCAACCGCTGTGGGCAGCGACTTCCCCGTCAGTTAGTGGTTGTCAAGGAGAGCTCTCAGGGAGGAAAGCTTGGTGGGAGTCCTTCGGGTTTGAATATCCGTACTTACTTTAATTTTTTGTGGCAAAGGTGTGGCGTGTTTATTGTAGAAAAATATAAGATACTGCAAAGTATGGACAGTGTTTGAAAAATCAGAGGGAGTCCTCTGAATTTCACTGGGCTATATTAAAAAGATCAAGTTCAAGTTAGAAGGTGCTTAGGAGAAACCAACGAGGCTAGAGGGAATTGGGAGACTCCCAAGGTATTTTCCAGTGGTCTCTGGGGTCCTCTATATTTTCTTTGATTTTCTGGAGGGGAAGAGAAAAAACATCCCCCCCTCTTCCACCCCATGCTGCTCGATAGTTCGGAGCCACGGGGGGGATGCTGGTCAGGCGTTGTCCAAGCCCAGTGAACATTCAGAAGCATTGCTGTGTTTGGCATGGCTTTCTTATTTCCCTTGGATTGCTTCCTCACTAGTGGAACAGATTGAGAGGGCTGGGCAATTTGTCTGGAAAAAGAATTCATACTGCTAATGGTATAGAGATTGTGTGCCATTGGAAAGGCAGGGAGAGGAGGGTTTGTTCCCGAGCGTTCACCACGGTGATGAAATGCTATAGCGACAAGAGGTCACTGGGTATTTAACCCATACCAAATTTAGCAAGTGGAACAAGCCTCTAATTGGAGGCCTGGATTCCACATTAAAAACTGTTCTCCACCCGATACCTTTTTGAGATACCGCTGTGGTATCTAAATTTCATGGACTTCACTCATTGCAGGTCCCCAGGCACCTAACCATGAAGCAATGATACAGCATAGTTCCTGCTTCCATAGGCCCTGAGCAGAGGGGTGAAGTGGAATAAGAGGCAATGTTTCTCTCTCAGGCTCCCTGTCTCCCTTGCCTGTAACCTTTGAACTCCCTGCAGGTACCTTGGTCTCATTCTCTTCCAATAACCATCTAAGTGGGCTTCTGTTGTTCTGTCCCAGTGCGTGTCTGCTCTTCCAGTGAATAAGAACCCAGATATATATCAGGGACTTGCCCCACCCACATTCTCAGTCAGTGAGGGGTGGAACTGAGAGCCCTCTGACTGTGGGGCGAAGTAGGTGAGCCACCCTTAGGCCACTTATTTTATCCTATTTCATGGCCATGTGATTGGTGCAGAGATGAGCACACCACCCAGGCAGACCTATGAGAAGCAGTGAGGTTTTCATGGGAGCTTCTGGAAAATAGGCTCCCTTTCTTCTCTGTACTGGACAATTGAGAGGGTGTAGGGCTGAAGCTGCTACCATCTTCTTGCAGTCCCAGGAAGCTGGGACTAATTCTACCAATGCAATAGGCATGTCTGAAAATTGGGGGTCAAAAAGCAAAAAAGTATGTTCTGCTGATACTCTGTGAGCCCCAAAGCCAGATATGCCTAGAGCCATATTCCTTACTATGGAATTTTAAGCCAGGCTTGCCACTAAATTCTCCTTTTACTTAAGCCAAACTTGCGACAAGTTTTCTTCCCCTTACAGTCAGAAGATGGAAACACCCAAGAACCTCTCTTCTGGTCTCATTAACCCAAATCAAAATCTACTTTCAGGAACAGATCATTCATTCCAAATTGTGGATGGCTGATAATGCTTCAAAGTATGACTACTTCAAAAGAATTTCAGTTAAAATGGTTTGGTTCTACAGACAAATACTGGAGAAGATATGACCCTTGAAAAAAAAGGGAATCCCACTGGGTGAGACTTCCATTGATCAGGCTTTTCTTCTGACAGCACTAACTACTTCCCATGGTGGATGGAGACAGAGCTCAAACAGCAAGTGGAGGTCCTATTGAGCTGAGGAGTCAGAGTTGGAGTTCAGGGTTTCCATAGCAACTGGAAACTGGGGAGAAGTCAGCATCCTCAGCTGACTCCTGATCTACGCATGGGCAAGGGAAAGCACAGGGGAAATGCAAGGAACAGGGGAAGGCAACTGCTGGAGGGCCGGCAGAGCTGCTACCTTGTGTCCGGAGATGGAGTTTAGAGTTCAGTTTCTACCAAGTTAGAGCAGCATGGTAAACAACACTTTCCACTGAAACCACAAAAGGATGCACATTAAGAGTAAGGATTACTTCCTAGGGCTAACAGCTATGCCCTGGGAATATAGGCAAAACCAACGTGGATCTGCCCTATCAAAGCCTAAAATCAAGTCACCACAGCTGTACTATTCAATATAGTAACCTCTAGGCCCGTGTGGCTTTTAAAAATCAATTAAAATTCAATAAAATTTAAAATGTAGTTTCCAAGCCACATTTCAAATGCTTATAGTGGTATATGGCTATTGTATTGAACTTCGCAAATTGTAGAACCTGTCTATAATCAGAGAAATACTATTTGATAGGCTCCAAATAATTTAACTTAACTGCTTGCCAGAACAAATCTCAACTTTCTTCTGAAGAAGATAGCAGAATCTAAAGTTCTCCTTAATTTATTATCCATCAAGCTCAGTATATAATAAAAAATTGCTAAATGTGCAAAGAAGCAGGAAAATGCCATCCACAGTAAAGAGCAACAATAGTCAGTAAATATACACCCACATGTGACCCAGATGTTGGAATTAACACAAACTTAATAACTATGATAAATATGTTGAAGAATCTATAATAAAATATGCATATAGTAGGTGAAGAGATGGGAAATTTTAAGAGATATGAAAACCTTAAAAAAAACAAATGAAAATCCTAGAACTGAAAGGTAAAATATCCTAAATTGAAAACTCATTGGTTAGGCGTTAACAGCACGATGAACACAACATATGAAATTATCAGTGAACTTGAAGACAATGGGTATTATCCAAATAGGGAGGAAAAGAGATTTAAAAAACCCCAACAGGGCCTCAGTAATTTGTCAGATAGCATCAAGCAATCTAATATACATGTAACTAGAGTCTCAGAAGGAGAAAGGAGAGAGCATGAAAGAGAAAAATTATTTGCAGAAATATTGGCTAGAAAATTTTCAGATTTGGTCAAAACCAATAATCTCAGCAAACCCCAAACAGCACAATTGCGGCCATTTAGGTGTCTTTGACCCCAAACACAGCCTCACCCACTTAAGGACAAGATACGGGGGAACTTCTGTGAGTGCGGTAGGGCCTGAGTTAAGGAAACGAACGTTCAGAAGCAGTACTGGTGCTGACAAAGTTCCAGAGCTTTCTCCTCCGAATTTTGCTTACTCCCGAAAAGCTTGAGGGCACACTTTCCTATGAAATAGACATTCTCTTTCAGGCCATTTGCAATAGGTTCTTCACACATTTTGAAATTATTAGGCGGATTTGACCACAGGTTCAACTCAACTTGAAAGAAATATTGTATTTAGATGGAGAATAACAATGACTTCTGAGAGCTAGAAAAATGGGGTGAAGGTTAATTATCTCAACAAGGACCCGTGTTCTCTCCTTCCCTTCCTCTCTTCTCCACAAAGTTTTTATCATAGGGTTTGCTCCCCCTTGCGTTTTAAAAGGCGGCTAGGGCATGGGCTACGTGTGTAGACTTGTTGGCATATACCAGGAGAAATAAAAAGCAAGAAGACTCCTCAAGCAAGGGGTGGAAGTCCTTCACTTGGTCCAATTCAGCCAACTCAAGTTGTTCCTATTTTCAAAGATGAATTTATCTTAGCTGCGAGCAATAAGATTTTACAACAGATATATGTAGGGTAACTTAAACCTGAGTTTCTACCCAGGTTCTTTAAAAGGGCCTCTGATATCAGGGAAGTTCTGGAGTTACATCTCTCAATAATTTTGAATTACATCTTCCACAGCAACAGTAAGTTACAGTTTTGTTTATTTTATATTACTAATGAGCAAACCGATGAGCCCATGCATTTGCTGTTGAAACTCTGTCTGAGGACCTGGGCCATGGGGCTTTCTTTAGTATCAGATGTTTCTCCAGCCCTTCAGATGGGTCTGCTAGGCAGCAGTGTCTGCATTTGATATGGTGTATGAGCATTTTAGGTGATAGGTGATAATAAAATAGGGGTGATAATGGAGTCAAGCACTCACAGCACCACCCAGAAAATATTGAGAGCTCTCACAACAAAATTTAAAGCAATAAGAGCAAAACAAAATGAAAGAGAATATTGAATTGAAAATTATGGGGAGAGTTTTGATCAAAAACATCCAAATGGCAATAAGTTACGTGACTACTCGAAGTCATCCTGGTGCATGGTGAAACCAGTTTGCTAAGTGTGTTTTCCAACACAACTGGGTTTGTGTTTTAGGTTGGCCTATCCACTGTGGTGCATGCTACTCTTCTGGGGAGTGAGAAAAACAATGACAGACACTAGTCATCTACTTGTCAAGATGAGGTCACAGTTTGCATTCTAAGAATTACTAGTAATCAGGTCTCAATGAAATGAAAAAGGCTTTTTCCTTTGGTGAAAAGGAAAATTGGTAACTGCAGTCTCATTGTTTACATACTGACTTTTGTTTTACTTAACAATCCCTGCAGAATTTGTTTAGCTATCCAAGGTGCAACCAATGAGACCTGAAAGTTAAATCTCACATCATTTATTTTATTAATAATGGGCATTGGTTACATGCATTCACGTGGTGATCTTGTGGGTACATTTCCTACCCTGTACTCCATTTATTGCCCTGCAAATGGAAAAGGCAGAGGGTGAAGTGGGAATAGAACAACACAGAGGAATCACTGGAAGACAATAGCAAGTACAAGGCCAAAAGATGTTGTGAAAGGCAGGTACAGAAAACCATCCAGAGAACACTGGCCTAAAGCAATCCTTGGTGGGAGGATTCTTTTCAAATCGTGATGTTTAGCAAACCAGGAAATAAGGAGACAAAAGTAAAATCATGCCAGACTCAGCCAACAGCAGCTGGAACCCAAGAAACCCAAGAAACCCAAGAAACCATGGAGAAAATAGTGCTGGTTAGGCATTGTCCTCTAGAGCCAGACCACACACAGAGGGTCACCATTGAAAATGAAAGACAATTGGAGTTGACATATGTGTATATCTTTGAAAAGCGGGCATAATGCTTTCCGGACATGGACACTTATTTTGAAATCTTTCTAATGGCAACTCTTTTCACAAGCTGTGACCCAAACACACTCAAGCTGACGCCATCCCTCCCCTTCATCCCCAGTCACTTCTGCTACCTATGCTCACAGCGAAGTTCTTGGTACCTCAGACCACAGAGAACTCTCCTTGCCTGAATTGAAACCCATCTCTGTTGCTTCTTTTGCAGCTCTCTTAACTATTCTTCTACACCCTACATATGTGAGGTAAGCAGATCGAAACAGCCTGCTCCCTGTGCCCGGCTGCAGCATCCAAAACTTCCTGGAGAAATGGCTGCTCCTCTGAGGTTCTGGTGGTGTCTTCATCCAATGGCCTCCCAGGCATTCCCTCTCATCCCCCAAGGATTTTCCTTCTAGCTCACAATACTCCCACCTCAATCCACCATTGTTCTGGGAGATGTTACTGTACTCATGAATTACCTAGTCAATGCTCTGGCCTCCTGAATTCCTTAATCTACACCACCACCTCCAGCACCCACTGCTCTGTCACACCCTGGACCTTGTCATCTCTCAAATCTCCCACTCTTACTATAACTCTTTCTCTCATTCTATTGAGTCTAGTCTGCTTACTCACCCAGCCTGTACCTCATCTGACTGAGACTCTTAGCCCTTTGGCCCCTGTCCTTTTCCATATCCATTGATCTACTCTGTCTTTGTCTCGGAAGCCACGTTAGATGCATGGTCCATTATATCTATCCCTATCTTGCCAGTATTCCATACTTACTGGCCTATTTTGTTCTTTCATCACACTAGCCTGGGGGGGAAAACAATCCTAGAAGAACTCAACAATGTACCTTCTCACTTCCTCCTTGGCAGCAAAGCACTACTGGAGAAAAAAATCCCTCCATTTAGTAAAGTCTTCCCCGTCAGTATTGCCACTGACTCTCAAACCACCAGCTCTCAAACTACCCTCACCCCTGGGGGACCCCTGTCCTTGTGTCCACTTCTGCTTCGGTCTTGCGAAACAAGCATTTCAAACTTTTTTCTTAGGGCCTCAGGTCCCCATCTCATCCCTCACTTGTGGCAGATGTCTTTGCTCCTGCTTCACAGAGGAAATAGAGGCCCTTGGGTGGGAAGTATCCTGCTTCCTGGCATCTGCACCTGTGCCCATGCTTTGTTCTTTCTTTCTAACAAAACGGAAGTGATGTCCCTCCTCCCAGAGAGGTAATCTCTCTTCCTCATGTTATGGATTCCAATCTTCTCAGAAAAGGTATGTTACCAATTATCCCCCTTTTCTATCTTTGATCTGTTTCCCTCTTCTCATCATTTTCTAAACATGCTGGGTCCCAGGGGAAAGGGAACTAACCAGCTCTTGGGGGTTGAGGGAGAGGTGAGAGTTATGCAATCCCTAGACCAGAAATGCCTCCCAGGTTCACTTTCACAACTGGGGCTATGAAGATCAGATGATAGAGTCTTGAATCAAATTCACCTGGCAAGGGCTCCAGTGAGACAACAGACCCATGTGATCCCCGTCCCACAACGTAAAGTTCCAGCGTACATACTCAGCTGTGGCAAAATCCTCGTGTTGGCTCCTTGAGGGTTATTTTGGCAAGAAGAGCTAAAGTGAGATCTCCTGGTACAAGCAAGCCACCACATCCTTGATAAATGATAAATAGCTTAGCCCAAATGTCAAACCAAAAGCAATGTTTTATTCCTGTCCTCAGTGAGTAACTTCAAAAGCGTATATCTCCAGCTTCCCTCTTACTTTCTATTCTCTGCATTTCCTCCCCACACTAGTCTTCCTAGGATACTCTTCCCTCCCTCAACCCTTCAATTCCCTGCAGATCACGCCCCTGCCTACATCCTCCTGTCCTCTTGGGGGACGCTTTTTGCTTTGTTGCCTTCGCAGAAATTTGACTCTGCCCAGAACACCTCTTTGGTCCCTATTTGCTTGAGGAGACACTGCTCATACTCATTAGTTAACCCTCATTACTGATAAACTTAACCTCGTCCTACAATTTAAAATAATACTTAAATCACAAAAGTCAGACATGTTGTCTGTAAAGCACTACAACACAGTAGAATACAGACTATAACCTAACACTCTTTCCCCTTTCCCTTCTCCAGAGGTAACCAGAGTTAAGTTTTCTAGCCATTCTCTCTCTCTCTCTCTCTCTCTCTCTCACACCCACACACACACACAATCTGATGTGTGGCTTTGTACATCATATATGTCATATACAGAATAAGACTGTCTTTACTATTGTGTGACTTGCTTTTTTCATTCAATGGTACATCGTAGACCTCATATCACATCATGTAGATCCACCTGAGACCTATTTTTAAACTGAACTTTCTCTTTTGAGACACATGCAGTGGTAAGAAGTAATACAGACAGATCCCCTGTACCTTTTGCCCTGTTTCCCCCAGTGGTAACGTCTTAGAGAATTATAGCACAATAGCATATTAGCACATTGGTATTGATACAATCCATCGATTTTGTTCAGATGTCCTCAGCTTTATTTGTACTAATTTGTGTGTTCTGTGCAATTTTATCACGTGTTTAGTTCCTGTAAGTACCATCAGTTAAGGCAGAGAGCAGGTCAGTAACCACGAGGATTCCTTGTGTTGCCCTTCCGCACTACGCCTGCCTCCCTCTGGCTCCACCCCCAGCCCCCGACTCCCGAGAACCCCTCCTCTGTTCTCCATTTTTATGCTTTGATCACTTCAGAAGTGCTACAGTCACAGAATCATATAGCTTATAACCTTTCAGCATTGGCTTTGTCACTCAACTCTGAGGATTTCAAGTTGTTGCAAGTATCAGCTTTTTGTTGCTGAGTAGTAAATAGTCCGTGATATGAATGTACCACCATTTGTTTAAACACCCGACCATTGAAGGGCATTGGATTGTTTCCAATTTGGGGCTGCTATAAATAAAGTTGTTATGCATATTCATGTAAAATTTTTGTTAGAACATAAGCTTATATTTTTCTGGGATAAATGGCCAAGAGCATAATTGCTGGGTTGTATGGTAATTGCATGTTTAGGAAAAATGGGCACACTCGGATTCTACAGATGCACGTGTAAACTAGTACAATATTTTAGGAGAGTAAATTGACAGTATTTATCATGTCTTAATAATGCATATAAATTTTAACACAATTTTGCTTTGGAACCTATCTTATAGAAATGTTTGCATGTTTACTAAAAATATATATGTATCAAGGAAGGCATTTTTATCTTACTATGGACAGAATGAAGAGCTTACCATCCATTACAGCATTATTTGCACTAGAAAAAAACATTTAAAACCACCAAAATGGCCATGCGATACTGCATGTTATGGCTCTTTTTTTCTTTTTTTCTTTTTTTTGTCATTGAGTTGCATGCAAATCATTACCTTGTTTTAATTTGAAACACCTTCTGTAAAAATTAGAATTTATTTTTTTCCACAAGATTTTTGATTGTTTGTATTTCTTATTCTAGATCTAATTACCATGTTCTTTGCACAAAATACATATATTAGTGGTTGGTTGTTTACTGATTTTTAGGCATTTTTATACAGCTATATCGTGGGTATTAACCCTTTATCTGTTGGTCTTGACCTTTCAACATAGAACTTTTAGATTTCTGTGTAATCAAACCTGTCACTTTTAGCCTTTTTATCTAGTTTGGGGAGAGCTGTCCTACCTTCTATCCTGATTTTCTTTCTGTTTTACTGAAATTATGTTGTACATATTAGTTTGTAAGTTGCCTCAAATCCTTTTTGAAAGAGATATGGGATACATAGATCCCATAAATAAAGTACTATATGAGACATGGAAAATAATTTTTATTTATTTATAACTGTCATGTTCCTTGGCAAATATAATTCTTGCTGTGCCATATACATTTTATAGTGGTGCTGGAAGGAGTGATAATTATTCTATAACTTTAAAGAATTATGAACACCTAAGGGAAAGGGCCTATTTACAGACATTGCTAATAATGTGTGTGCATATTTTTCAAACTGCTCAAATTACATCCACGTGGACCAACAGCATGACTTACACTGGCTCCTCTGAGAAGGACGGAGAACGAGAGGTCAGAATATTGTTCTGTAAGAGGCTGTGTAGGCAAGGAAGGCGTTTATCTTGCGGTGGGCAGAGTGAGGAGCTCACTAGTCAGTTATTGTACTTGATCACAATTATGTTGCCTTGTTGCGGGGTGCAAAATGAAGGAAAGTATTATTTGGCCCAGATTAACACGGATATTAGATAATTTAGTGAGATCCAAAATTAAGTTGATTTAGCAACAACAAAAATGAAATCATTCAGAAGAACCAAAAATGAAACAAAGAGATGAAAATGAAGATTCATTCCACATGTTGTGGGTTGATGTTTCCTTGGAAGGAGTGGTTGAGAATTTTTGATCCTTACAGCAACCACGTATTAAAGTAATTTAACTAATTTAGACATGTTTGCCACTACCACAAAAAAATAAATTATAGTGGCCTTTAGACGGATAGCTAGAAAGCCAATTCACCGAAAATGGAAGGATGTTGAAGGTACTCCCATTATGTAATCGGTACAGTATGTCAGTCCTAGTGGTCTGGTTAACCAAATGAATGCACATTTAGTGAAATTCGATATCATTTTTTCCTAGAACTACCCCGCTCAATTACAGCAAAATAGGCTTTCCTGATCACAGGCTGCATAACTAGGAGACTGAGCATGGTTTCGGGGACAAAGATGCTTTTATTATAGCCTCTGGTCTCCCGTGGCATATGAAGGAAGATGCGTCAGCAAAGCTAACATAGCTCCTTTTCTACTTCCTATATTGAGGAATCTACTGAAGGTTAAGTGATTGTAGAACTTGAATAAGCTTCAGTGCTCATTTCGTCAATGCTCTTCATTTTACAGAAGAGAAAGGAGAAGAATAAAAGTTATGACTTGTCTGAGGTTACGCAGGGAGTTCATGGCAATGCTTAGAGTAGATACCCAGACCAGTGTTCTTTCCACTGTAGGAAGCTGCATGCTCCAAAAGTTGAGGCTGGGTGGGACCTCCGGCCCATTTCAGGTAACTCAGACACCTTCATAGTCTCTCTTAGATATAAAGCAATGTTGAGTTAATTCCATTGGACAATTGGAGGAATAAAAAAGTGATCCAAAAACTAGATCTCTGAACCTGAGGTTCGGGCTTTAGCAATTTTTTTTTCTTTCTTTTAAGAGCTGAGTTTGAGTCTTTGCTTCAAATGAATATCAAGACATGGTCATTCATGGTGGAGAAGTCAGGTCACCTGCCCCAGCTCTCTTTGCTTTGCTTTCCTTTGCTGGTGGCTTTGTAATTTGAAAAATGCACACTGGGCTGAAATTTGGGGAACCTCTGATCTTTGGGGTGGGAGTATCACTAAAGTAAGGAAAAGAGGTGTCTACATGCTAACCGAACATCAAAAATTTAAATTTGCAGTTTTCTTTATGTGTTTTGGAAACTGCAATTTTCCCTATAGTTTCTTAGGCCCCTGAGAAGCTCACAGGGTTAGGCACTGTGCTTCTAGCACCTGTGGGATAAAGGACCTGGAAAGGAGTGGCATCCTTGCCCTGTGACCTTCTCCCTCTGTTTCTACAGCCCCTACCCCTCAGCACACCCCCCAGGATTCTCTTGTTTGGGTGTGACTATGCTGCAAGGCGATCCTGGAGTGACTCAGATTTGCTGAAAATGACAGCAAATTAGGAACTGTGGAGTAATACAATCTCTTCTTACTCAAGTCCATTTAAAAATAAGTTAGCAAATCAGCTGGGATTTATTGTCACATCAAGTTCCCTTTTCTTGCTCACTCAGTAGGCTCAGGACAGCTTTCTTTATGCCCCCTATTTTTATTAACATCATACTTTAAGTGGCATGCTGCTGAAGGCAAGGCTTCAGGGAACATGTGGCATTTCTTTGGCTACTCAATATCCATTCCGCCTTCCAAATGGCATATGATTTCTCCTCCCATGTATGCAGTCTTTGAGGGCCTGTTATGTCCAGGGCCTGTTCTTTACCATGGACGCTCTTGAAGAAATTAAATTCTACCTCTCTCACTGTGAGAGGTGACATGTGGTCTAAACTTGACCAATTTGATAAGCTCCTCTAGAACTCATAACCTTGGACAAGTGACAGAAGGACCTCAGGAACAGTTTTGAGGGATCCACACTGAGGAAAGTGAATTGCCTGTTGCTGACCTTCTAGACCCTACTCTGTGCTTGCCCATTTCTGTTCCTGGCTCTTTACTCTCCTATTAATTCTGTGAGTACCCAGACACCTTTCAACACATAATCACTTGATTATATTAGTTTGAGCTGATCTATGTGGCTTGCAACCAAGGGTCCTAGTATAGTATTCCTTTCTGGCTGGACCATCCCAAGGGGTCTGCAGTGCTGTGTTCCGGTCAACCTCATCCAAAATGTCCTAGAATTGGCCTAAATTAGGCTAATCCACTGGTGACACAGATCCAGGGGTCGGCTTTCTTTTAGCTGGTATGGATAGAAAATGTTCCTCTAGCTTTCTGGCCCTTATGATTTTTTTTGTTATTAAATCAAACACAAACAAAACCCTTCAGAATTCTACTTCCACAGCTGCTAGAAATGTGAAGGCTTCCTTTTCCTGCTTGGAATCCCAGCTCAGGAAGGCACCTCTCAGGCAAACTTGTTGCACAGGTTACTCTACCACAGTAGCTAAAGTGGAAAAGACTGGCAATGCTCAGAGTTCACAAGGATGTCGAATAACCACAAGTCAAACATGTTTGTTGGTGGGAATGCAAAATGGTAAATCGCTTTAGAAATCTGTGTGACTGTCTAGTAAAGCTAAATATATGCCTACTCTTTGACCTAACAGTCCCAACTTTAGGTATGTTTCCAAGAGAAATGAGCACATGTATTCAAAAACAAACAAACAAACAAACAAATAAAAACTTTACAAGAATGTTCATAGCAGCTTTCTTCATAATAGCTAAAAACTAGAAACAACCCCAGTAGCATGAACAGGAAAATGAATAAAGAAATCATAGCATTGTACTTCTGGCCAAGATGGCGGCATAGGCACACATGGCTCGCCTCTTCTCACAACCACATCAAAATTACAACTAACATAGAGAACAACCATCACTCAGGAATGTCAGAAATCTTCAGTGAGACTTAAACAAATAAAATAGGAAAATGATTATATGGACATTAGCAGTTGTATAATTTAAATATGTTAATTCTGTACCCAGTCAAATTAGATTTATAACCTAATCCCATATATGATGTTGAGGAGGGTTTGGTAACTTTTTAGACTTTTCCCCTCCATTCTTTGTCTATATCAAGGCATTAGGAAACTAATGTGTTTCCCCTTCCAGGAGCATTTTAGTGTATAAAGGAAAACCATGGGGAGAAAGTAATGATTAACACAAAGGAATGATTGGCTTATGGTGGGCTTTCAGGCATCAGCAGAGGAGGTATTTCAGGTCAAGGGAGGGTCAAGAGAAGCTCCCCTAGTATTCCACACTGAATGGATAGAAATGAACAATAAACTCTTGACAGACATTCTGCTGATCTACTGGTTCGGCCAATAGCCTTTGGTGTTCTGCTCCTGTGATGGAAAAATCAGCCTACTTGTTTCCACAGACAAGGGGAAGGGTTTGTCTATTGGGGCCAGTCTTTTCCTCCAAAGCTGGAGGAAGGGGTGTTTCCTGGGCAGCTTTCCCTCCACATTGAGAATGAGACAGGAAGCAGGAAAAAGAGAGGCAGGGCCAGGGGAGACCGAAGTGGCAGGTGAAGGCGGAAAAGCACAGGAGAAAGTGAATATGGGGCTGCACCCATGGGGAACAGACAGAAGACACAGTAGAGACAAGGAGAGGGAAGGAGAGCTCAGAAGAAAGTGAAATGAAAATAGGAGACCCAGAAACAAAGGTCACTGCAGCCTGTGAGTTCCCTTGTCTGTCATGGAACAGCTGGGCAGGATAAATGACATCCTGGCTCCCTCCTTTCAGTCTCCGAGCTCTTCACTCCCTCACCTATGTCTGTAGCAGCACAGTAGTTTATGTAGAGCCCCATCTGATCCCACTGTTCCCCACTTAAATTTGTTTAATAAATAGCGCAACATTATCCCTTTAAAAAGTCCAGGCTCCTTAATGTGGCCTGCAGGGCCTTTTATGGCTGGTACTGCTTGCTCCTCCAGACTCAGCGATTTTGTGAAGAAGGATTGAATATTTAGTGAATTTTGGTTGTAATCCTATTTATGGAATTTTACCATCTAATTCCTCTTTGAGAACCCTAGGAGGGTATCAGATGTGTGTACACAACCCAACTCCAGGAAACACTGTGAGAGAATACCTGTCTACACAACAGGGGCCCTGGCAGGGCTTGATTCGTCCAGGCAGTACTACCTGCAGACTCACCTGGTGAGTAGGAGCAGGAAGTTGGGATTAGCTAATGAAGGTTTGAAGAAAGAGTAAACACCATCCCTTTCTGATTGTATCAAGGCTTATAGAAAGTCTCTCTTCTACTGCTTAAATCCAGATCCATCTCAAATACCACCTCCAGTATGAGCCCACTCCATCTCAGAATGACGCTTTCTGGTATTTTGGCTGCAGCCCTGGTTTACAGAGAAGAGAACTTGGAACCAGAAGCTGACAGGCATGAGGAGGTGGCCCAAGCAACAGCCTTCAGGGCCCCAGAGCAAACAGGCTTAGTGTCTGCAAGCATCCATCCATCAGTCAATCAGTAATGTCAAGGGTCCAGCCTCCTGCAGGGATGTAGAAGCAGACAGCTCTAGGAGGAGATGATAGACTGAAATTAAGTGAGAGGCCTTGTTTGTGTGGTTCTAGGTGACCAGTTTGTTTAAGCAGAACTCTAGTTAGGGATAGGATTTAGGTGCCTGAGGGAAGAGGTAGGCGAGGACAACCAGGAAGCCAGGGCCCCACCCTGGAGTAGGAACGTGAATCAGATCCCAGTCACGTGGACCGAGTCAGCCCCCAGGGAGAGCTCAGGGAAGGTGGACATTCTGTGTTCAAGGCCCAGTGCACGCTGTATCAATGAACTATGAACAAATTATTGATTCCAGCCTGACCAGCTGCTCATCTCCCAGATAGAGCTCGAAACTAGATCTGTCTGAGCTGGAAGGTGAAGAGGACTGTGAGGTGCATCTGCTCTGGGCTGGGGGAGGCAGGGGCTCTGCTTCCTCTGGGAACCTGTCCACCCTCCCCTCCCTGCCCCTCACAGTGATATTTGCTGGCACTTCTCCTCCCTTTATCTATCTGTTCCTACTGTAAATAACCTTTGCAGGGTGTAGCAGAGGGCCTGACACACTCAGTAAATGAGAATTAGGTAGGATCGAATTGCCTTTAGCTCCTTGGCAGTGCCAGCCTTGGTGTGTGTCTCTAAACCAGCCCTTTTCCGTATTTCTTACATCACTGATCAGGACCCCTCTTCCACCATGGTTGGTAAAGGGTTGGAACAGGCACTTCCCATCCTTGCTGGGAAGTGGCTGGGACCTGGAAGGAAATGGAGGACAGTACACGTACCCGGCACCCATCTTCCTCTGCCATCTCAGGGTTCATCCTCAGCAAAAGCAATCCATTCTTTCTTCCTTTCTGCCCCTAACATCAGTGGAAAAATTTGCTCTGGTTGCTATGGAGACCAGCCACTGACTTCAGAGTGCCTGTTTATTAAAGATGAAAGTAATGTATGCCTGGCTGATCTGAGCAGCTGTCAGAGAGAGACTCGGCTGTTAGTAAAGGAAGTCACTAATTTCAAGGCATGATCACTCACTTAAGAGAAAGACGGTCCCCCTTAATCTTGCCCGTGAGTGGAGCTGGGCAGTGAGGTGAGGTCTGCCCCAGCAAGCCTTTCTTGTTCAGGTTATTTTTGTGTATTATCATGGGAACTGTACTTCTTTCCCCCCCTATTTCCTCCTGAAAATATATAGCCTTTCGGTGGTGTGATAGATTAATTCAGCTTTGTGGGCAGGTCCAGGAAACTCAAACCCTTATGACGTGGCTTCCTTTGGAAAATGTATTCTGGATTTCAAGCCACCTACTTACAAATGAGGTTATCTGTTTATTCATTCAACAGTCCCCACCAGGTGTGCGAGAGGAGAAGAGTGGTGCTGAGAGCCCCGGAGCACGGACTTGATGTATTTTGTATGTGCTTTGACAGGTGGGAGAGAAGCAGGCACCTTCTGGAGGAGGCAGTAAATGACAAGAGGTGGCATCGCCAACCTCTCAGCCCAATAAGCTGTGTGATCTACAGAAAATGAGTCTGTTTGTGGTTTTTCTTTTTGTGCTTTTCATTTATTCAGTCATAAATTCTGGGAGAAAATTTAGATTCTGAGATTCATTATTTTGATTCAACAACTATTCAAAACCGTATAAGCAATTGTGTTAATAGTGTGGGTTGTAGAGGCACAGTCCCCACGGCTGTGCCCTAAGATGAACAAGCCAACCAGGGAGGCATGTGGTTCGAGGAGGAGACTGCTGGAAGCTGACTCTCAGGTCCGGAAAGATCTCACCCTTGCTCTCTCGTCACAGTCCAGCCAAGTCTCTCACCCTTTCTGGTCTTGGTTTCCTCATCTGAAAATGAAGTTATGAGCAAGCTGGTCCTCTCTAATTTAAGTATTCTTTGGTTCTTGGAAGGGAGTATGAATGTATGTTCCTATGAGCAGAAAGGACTCCTAACCTTGGACAGCTAAGCAATGGTTAACCCTGGTCTAGGTCATTGTTAACCAAATATGACCTGTACCTCTGGTCCAAGATGTCTCAGGCCAAGGCAGGCACTTATTCACTGTCCCTGTGCATCACTGTTCAGGCATTTACACGGCAGTCTGAGATGGCCCTGTTTATTCTGAGCCTCTTAGTATTTGGGAGCAAAGATGGAGTGTGCAGCTAAGGAACGGAAGAGGACACAGTGCCTCAGGACATGGTGCATCCAGAACCTAGATTAGCTGAGACTCCAGAAAAGAAGCTTCTTGGCGGGCAGGACACCAGCCATCCCCCTGAAGCCTTTATTTATCCCTGTACCCCGGGCGAGCAGGACTGTTGTCTCGTGTCATTGTAATGTCCTAGATTTGTCCTGGAACCAATTGTCTCCGAAGGGCATGCACAGCTGTTACGTCTCATGTTTCACTAAAGGAAATCCATCAGTGGGATGCTAGGGTAGGTCATAGCAACACTTTTATTTTAAAGCACATCTATTTTTTTAAAAAAATGTGTGCCAAATGTACAAAACAGTAGGTAGAAAGGAAATAATAGTTATTTGTCCACTCATCCATTCATCGAACAATGACGGTATAGGCACATGTGACAGAACTGTTTTAAGAATAAACCTGTCCTCAGGGGGGATACATTTATTTTTTTCTTTTGTTTTTAAATCCTTTCCTAAGGATATGTTTATTGATTTGAGAGAAGGAGAGAGAGAAAGAGAGAGAGAGAGAGGCTGCCTCCTGTACTTGCCCCAAGTAGCAATCAAACCCAGAACCTTTGGTGTACGGGATAATGCTCCAACCTGCTGAGCCACCTGGCCAGGGCCATTTGTTTTTCTCATAACCAGCTTTATTGAGGCATAATTGCTATATAATAATTTGTCCATTTTAAGTGTACAGTTTGATGTGTTTAGACAAATGCATAGGTTCATATATACTCCCCACTACGACTGAGATATAGAACATTTCCATCACTCTTCCAAACTCTTCAAAGAGTGTGCTTGACTGCTTTATAGTCAATTCCCTCCTCCTGAGCCCCAGCCCCTGACAATCACCAGTCTGCTTTCTGTCACTGTGGTTTTGCCTTTTAGAACACCTTATAAGGAGCATACCTTATAGTAGAGAATACAGCTAAAAAAAAATAGGCATTTGCATTCCTAACTGAGGCAAGAGCTTTGACATGGGACACAGAGAGTGTTCTATTGGAGCACATAGTGATATCAAGAAGCGACTTCTGCAATCTGAAAGATTAATAGCAATTGATCAGGTGAAGAGGAGCAAGAGTAGGGAGTGTTCCAAGCTGTAGGGATAGGATACAAAGGCCAAAAGGAGAGACAGCACTGTGGTGAACACCCCCAGAGATTCCCTAAATGGTTCCTCGAGAAGGGATTGTGTTACAGTATTTTCTATAAGTCAGCCGGGCAACTGCTCTGTGAGCTGCCTACAGAACAACCTGGCACCAAGGAATAGACAAGAGTCACACGAGGTAACCATGTTGCTATTTGTTTAGCTTTTATTGAATGCAGGTTCACTCAAGGTGGGGCGCCAACATATATTAGTTAATATTCTACTCACACTCTAACAATCTAGGAGGAAGGTAACACACACAGCAGTCAATGGTGGATAATGAACCTGAGTCCCAGTGTCTCAGCCAACACGTCTGAGAGACAGCACGGTAGGAAAGGAAGCCGTCACCACCTTGCAAGGAAAATCCCATGGCACAGGGAGCCCAGCAGCAAGACTCTGCCTTGCACAGTTCGAAGAACCAGTCTCATGGGTCGGTCTCCACCCAGCGGAGCAGAGCCTTCAGCAGCAGATGCCACAAGAGAACACAGCGTGGAGCAGCGCTCTGGTGTGTGGAGCCCGACTGTCTCAGCAGTGGTCTGAAGTCTACCTCTTGAGGACGGTGTACTCCACCCTTCTGGGTCTCTTGATAAGTGTCTTGGCACCCCTGGTGGAGAGTGGGGAATTTCCCCAGAAACCTGTCTGTGGGTGGTCCTGCTCTGCAGACATGTCTGTTCTGCTCGCATGTGCAGATGTCTTAGGAGGGCTTCCCTGCTAGATGTGTCTGGGGTTGAACCAAATCATCATGGCTGACTGGCAGCCAACTTGGTTGATATGAATGACTTTATTTTGCTTTATATACGTTATCCTATCTTGACTGGACCAATGCCATTTTACTGGTCCTGCTGCTCTCCACAAGTGCCAGGCAGGCTCAAGGATGGAGTATGAGTGGGTAGAAGTGGCAAGTCAATAGTCTGAAGAGATGAACTTATTCTAGCACGGGAGGCCTTGCTGAGCCTTGTTTGGCCCTAATTTGCAGAGTGGGGAGCCATTGAAAGATTGTAAGCAGGGAAGATCTGAGGGGACCAGATGTGCATTTTGGAAGGATCACTCTCCCTGCATGAAGGAAACACTGAGGGCAAGGCAGGGGGCAGAGCCCTGATTAAGAGGCTGAAGCTGGGATCCAGCTGAGAGGTGCTAGCAAATTGGGTGCCGATAATGGCAGATGGTGGGAATGAAGAGAAGTAGATAAATGTGAGAGAGATTTAGGAGGCAGAAGTAACAGAACTAAGTAACTTTCAAGTGGAGAGAGTGAGAGACAGACATCAAGGAAGATTCCTTGGTTTCTAGCTTCTACCCCCTCTAGGAAGATGGTGGCATTCACTGTGATAGATCATACTGTTGGCGACCAGGAGTAGAAGTGGGCAGAGGAGACAACGGGTCCTGCTCTAGACATGTCGAGTGTGGAGGCATGGAGGAAGCTGATGTCTGCAGATGGATGTGTGAATCTAGAGTCAGGTAAGAGATCTACAGTGAGCTTACTCTTCTCCACTCACCGTAAACTTGATTCTGGGCTCTTCCCCAGTACCGACTGACAGTAAACCAAAGCATTTGTCCTGTCAAGTGGAATATTTTTTTCATATGAATAGAATTTGCTTTTTGTGTAGTGAGGTCTAGGGAGATTTATTCCTGTGTTACAAACCTTTGAGAAATTGGGAAAGTATTACTAACTTTCAGTGACATTTTCTACCCTTCTGTTTCCTGTACAATCCATCTATCAACACTTGAGTATCTCTTAGATGAGGGAATAAAAATGGAGTGAAGCAAAGCCAGTCCTGTCTGAGCTTTCTAACTTTAAATTGCCTGGGGGCCTGGATGTTACCTGTTTAATGAAGCTGATTGATTGTATTTGATTGCATCAAGAAAATGAAGCCCACAGACCTGTTTCAATGAACAGAGGTGATAGGTGGATTAAACGATCCAAGGAAACCCTTTGCATTTTTCAGCCTCTTTTTCTTTCAAATTGAAGGAAGGTAACTACGGAAACTCATTCCATTTTTGTTGTTTTGCAGAAACCTAATCCTAGGTGTTGCCACTGGGGCAATGAGGGGCTGGGTGGGGAAGAGCTATATGGAGGGAAAAGCATATTGTCACTGAGGCCAAGAGAAGCCACAATCTTTTAAGAAATGAATAGAAATTCCAACTGAAAGAAAATGAATGTAAAATTCTGTGGGCAACTGCATTCTCACAAAATTCACCATCTAAGATGCAAAAGCCCATCCCTCTGTAGTCCCCTTAGAGGTGGGTGTGAGTGGACAGTGAATTCATAGTGCATAAGCCAGGCATGTCTTGGGTCCATTTCCTTGCTGCAGTGGAGAGCGAATCATAGATCCTCCGGTCCCAAAGGCAGGTACCGTTTCCTTTCATCTCAACAAGAATCCAGGCAACTGTGATTCCATCAGGCATATGTTATTAGTCATCTTACCAAAGTCTCAAGTGAGACCACTCTCAAGGGATCTGTGTTTTAAAAGTACACCTCCCCTATCCATCCACAACTAAGAGGATGCAAGAGGGCCACTCAATCACCTGTATAAACACCGCGAATCGCGAGCAGCCATCTTGCTTGCCTGAGATCTCCAGCATATTACACATCTGACTCTTTCTCTGCTCTTCTTTAGGCTAGCAGTCACAGCCAGTTCTCATGTTTATCAGCTGTTTGGGCTATTTAAGAATATTTTTGCTTTTATAATAACGTAAGTCACATTCTAACTTGCTTCCATTGCTGCATTTTCCGAAGAGGTTATATCAAAGGAAATTTAACACCCACTTTTCTCATTATTTGCTCATCAGCTTGCTTACTCATCAAAAGAGCAACGCTATTTGATACTTCAGAAGATTATTTTCTCCGTTAGGTGATGTGTCAAGGGAAGGGAAGCTGGCCTCAGCGTCAGGTGACTGAGTTTTGTTCCCATTTCTGCACTTGATTCAATAAATGCCCTTGGGCCAGCCACTGAACCTCTTCACACTGTGGTCTCTGGGGAGAAAACCTGTCAACTGCATGATGTGGATTTGAACCTTACTGCCCTGTGGGATAAAAATAGGGGGCAGGTGTCCATGTGGCCCCAAACTGATAGGAGGAGAATGGCCACGAGACCTCAAAAATGTCCTTGAGCCACAGACTCTGTGAAAGGGTGGGGCCATGCCAGTGCCCTCAGGCATTTGTCCAGTTGCCTGTGGGGTAAATGCTAGCACTCGAATTTTTCCAGAAAAAAAAGAAGGAACTGCTTAACCTCCCAGTCCTTCTTATTCTGTCTGCTCCCTGTCCCCACGCCTCCTCAGCTCCCCTCGCCATGACCTCACCACTGATTGTTCTTACTTGTTCGGATCACTCACCTCCTGGACTAACGGCTTTCTGAGGGAGGGGAGTCACGTGAGAAATATTTGCCCAAGGGACGGGTGGGTCGGTGCTGCCTGGCCTCCACGGGACGCACCAGTTGTGCATCTCTGAGGTCACCTCTTCCTGGCTGAGATGTGGTGGGATCTGACTGATCTCATCTCCCAGCAGCCATGGCGATGTGATCATGAACTTAGGTCTCAGAACAAGTGCTGTGACACATAGTGATTAGTAAGAAGACCCCAAAATGCCCCAGCAGCTGGTTGCCTATAAGCTCAACACAGTCCCAGGCCTCTGACCTTTCAGGGGCTCTGTTCACACTTTGTATGAAAGGTTCTCTTGGAAGTGACAGGACAGTATTCCCAAGACCAGATTTTTGTTAGCATCAGGGCCCCAGAATTATCAAAATTTGTGGTTAAACACGGAACAGATTCTGAGTCCTGCCTCTGAAAGGCGACCTGAGAGGGGATGTCTAGAATCCACTCAGCCTACGTAACAGTAGAGACAGTCCCTAATGTTTTAGTCATCCCACTGGTCTTGAACGCCATTTTTAGGTTCAACAGTAAAAGCCCATTTTAAATGTTTTTTTTTATGTTAATTAACAGATAGCTAATTTTGCCAACAGAATTCATTTCTGTCATTCTTTGTGCTAATTAGCCAAGCTTCTGTTATTGACTTAGAAAAAAATAATTAAAGCACTTGGGACAACCACCTGAGTAATTTTTTTTATAGTGAACTATGGGGAAGTCACAGAAGTAGCTCAGGCTTTTAAAGAGCAATTTAAAATGCCCACGAGACTCTCCTCTCTGGAAATCCACAGAGCTTTCCTCCTCATAGGTTCTTAGCAACCCTCCGAGGGACTGGTCTATTAGCTTCCTCAGGCGGACCTCAGTCTGTGGGGTGTAACTGGGAGTCACTTACCTCCTGGGTTCCCTTTCAACCTGCTTAGCCGTGCAGGTAATTTCGAGCCCGAGGGGAGGATATCAGATGGGTCCCAGGACATTTGGATTCTGTTGACCAAGGAAGGTTCTTTATCTCCCTTCCTTTGTTTCTGATAAATACTTATATCAAAGTCAGCTGAAAAGTCATCTGTGATGGCTTCCCTGATCCTCACAAACTCCTCTCTGCTTCCACCTTCTCCAGCCTCCTCACTTTGAACGTAGATGCCTGTGCTGCTGACCCACTCCACAGTGGCCAGGAGCTTAAGCCGTGTTACAGGTGGCGGCCTCAAGTTATTCGTGCCACTACTGTTCCTTTGTGTTATTGTGGCTGCTGCATTGTATCAATGTTCTCCCCCCCGCATGGACACGTGTAAGAGTGAGCCTCTCTCCTGGGTGTCTGCTTAGCAATCCAGTTCCTCACTGGAATAGAGTGCTTTGCTCTGAACTCCAGACAGTGTCGAGATCCTGTCTAGCTCCCGTTGCCACTCCATGTAGGACTAGAGCCACCCCTGGTACGATAGATATATCCCATCACCCGGAGCCATGCCACCCTGCCAGGCTGGCTTCCACAAACCCCTTTGGGTACAATACACAGTGGAAGCTGCCAACAGCTCCGGATATTGCCACCTGGCTAACCCCTGGGAAAACGAGCCCTGCTGACAAGAGGCTCCCCAGCCCTAATACTACCTGGTTCTGTGTTCTTTTCTTTTCCCACCATCTGTGCTACCAAGTTTGCCCAGTGAATTAGGCTCCTAGTCTTACCACACATAGCACAGGCTTAATTTTATATGCATCTTACTCTACGATAAACAAGTTATTCACATTATCTGTCTTTTCCACGAACCCTGCCAGGGGAAACCAAAAGGCACAGCTTTAAGTGGTTATGCTTTGCCCCATCTAACCCCATCCCTAGAGCTGACTGGTTCACAGTGGGCACCTAACCAACAGGCTGCTAACCAATCAATGGGCTGCTTGGCAATCCATTTCTTAACCTGGCACCACACACATAAACACAGAAAAGCTGGGTTAAACCCCATTTCTTAGAAATTCAGACAGAGAAATCTTTAAAATAAAAAAAAAAGACTTGGTAGGATGTTTAGAAACAAGAAAGTAAGAGTTGAGGCTACATGGGTCACATGTCCAAATGACAAATAATAAAACCATGAGCAATCAGAAGTGATGGCGAAATGCTTCAAGCCAAGGGAGAGAAGAAGCTCAGAGGGGACTGAGACAGTTCAGTGGACACAGCTTGTAACACCTGCCGTTGCCTGGAGTCTCCCCAGAGCAGAGATCTCTCCAGACGCAGCGCTGTGAGCCTGTCGCTCCCATGCCTGTTTCTGGCTGCCTATGAAAGATCCATTCCATTAACCCTCCATGTTCAGTTAAAAAAACTCTCCCTCCTGAGCTAGTCTGCCCAAATCTGCTCCTCACAACCAAGGAGACACTCCCATTTGACCGTCTTTGCTCTGTGTGCAGAGGTGACAGCATGTGTCTCTGCAGCTTTTTGCCCCGAATACCATGCATTGTGAGGAATGGGTTTTTGGGAAATGAATGAAATGCCTTTTTTAAAGCTCAAGTGAACAGACAAATCCACACATTTATTATCTTATATTGTAATGTCTTCAGTTTGATTCTCTCAAAGCTGAGCAAAGAATGGCCACCTTTTTTAGCATTTCCCCTTACCCCAAGCATTTTCTATTCCATGATGTTAGAGACACACTGCTGATTTTCAAAAATATAAATTCTTAATCAGATTAAAAAATCTCCCCCCAGAAGGTAAATGCTCTTACTCCTATTTTCAGTCCAGTTCGTTAAACTGATAAGCACACATGCACACAGAGGAGTTCGTTCCTTTGCGTCTTGGACAGTCCTCAACATCTTTAGTACCTGAGTGTGTGGTTTCAGTCATCCAGTTCTCTAAAGTGTGCTGGCACTGGTTTGGGATCATCTTCCTGCTCGCAATGATCAATTCACTCTTTTGAAACTTTAGAAAAAGTTAATTCAATACAACAAAGCAGTAACCTTTTTTCCCCAAAGGTATACAAAAATTAGTTTGGTTATTAAGAGAACTTTTGAACTTGAGCTGCTGAAAATTATTTACCAAAAAAGAAATGTGCATTGATCCCCTAACACGATGGTCCCCACTCCGGTGGCTGTGGGTCTGCTTTTCCCCACTGTTCTGAGAGCAGCGTAGCTTTCGCTACCCAAGGCCGTTAGGAGAGGAGGGAGAGGAAGGGTTTGTTTGTGGTCAGCAAGTGCTTACGGTAAAGGGCCAGATGGTAAATATTTCAGGTTTTGTGGGCCTCCCTGTCGCTGGCACAACTACTGAGATCTGCGGGTGTACTACGAAAGCAGCCGTAGGCAACACGTAAATCAGTGAGTACAGCTGTGTTTAACAAAACTTTATGGTCACTAAAATTCGAATTTTATATAACTTTCACATGTCACAAAGTATTCCTCTTCTGATTTATTTTCGGCCACTAGAAAATGTGAGAGCTGTCCTTATCTTGCGAGCTGCACCAAAACAGGATGAGAACTCAGGTTGCAGGGTTGAGGTCCCAGCTCCTGACCCACACGACCACTGGGGATTCAGAGTGTAGAATCGATGCCTTGGATAAATGTGGGAGCCCCAGGGTGGAAAAGACTTGGGACTCCCACCGAGGGCGAGTCCGGGGGAGACTGTGAGCCTCCTGGAAGAGTGTTGGTTCCCCAGTGGCATAGAAGCAGCGGAGCAGCAGTGGCCAAAGGAGGGGCTGAGCCAGCTCTGTGACAAGCACCCAGAGTGGTGACAGCCAAGTAATCAAAGCTCCAGAGCCCCCATTCGAGGGCGTGTGGCGGAGGCTGACCAGCAGCCAGGGTGCTGTTGTTAAAGGAGGACTGGGAAGAGCGACCTGCCTAGACTCACAACCAGAGGCCATGGGAGCACAGGGTCCCCTCGGCAGCAGCAGAGGCTACTGCCCGAAGACGTGGTGGGACGAGGCTGTCCTCAGAGGAGCAGAAGCCCGCCTCTACTCTTCCAGGCTCCCTAGAGCTTCTCAGGAGAGGGAAAGAGGGCTCCTCACCCACTTGTGCTCGGGGAAGCGGGGAATTGCACACACAGCACACTCTGAGCTCCTTCAGTGCCAGAACTGAAACATGTAAGATTGAGCATGTCTTCTTAGCAGCATCTGCCTTTCTTTAGGGAGTATTTTTATCCACATATGGAGGCCAATTTAAAAGCCACACCCGTCTCTCACCACAGGGCAAGGGAGGCTTCCCAGACCAGCTGTAGGATGGCTGACCACCCAATGGGACGTGCCTTGTGTCTGTGACATGGTGTCACCTGGCCATGGCAGGAAACTCAGCCAGCCCTGGGTGCTTCCCCTGGGGCAGTGACATCACCCCAGAGACAGGAGACCAAACCGTGACTTCCCCATTCTGTAATTCAGCATCATAGAGCCACCAGCGCTCTCAAGGGCAGGGCCATCGCTTCAGGGGGTTACCCCAGAATCCCCTCAAGGTGCTGCTTAAATTCAGAGCCAGAATGAGCCCTGGAAACGATAGTCACCCACAATTGTCTGCCATTAATTCACTTTGATGAGAAGCAAAGCTTTTGGTTTCTTTATGTTTCAATTTCTTTACCAGCCTTATTGGTGTTACATCATATTTATTCGTTTAATTCTCCCAGCCCTGTCTTACTGCTGAAATCCAGTCTGCAGAGAGTAAAAAGTTGTAGAGTGGATATGAACTTTATGTAGCTACCATAATTTGATATCTCAGGGGTGAAAAAAGTGCAAGTATTTATTTCCACAAAACTAAACTTATCAGTTCAAGATAACTTTGGTTTAAAACTCAGACTCCTGTGCATAGTTAATTTCTGGATTGTCGCTCTCCCCTGGGACACCTTGTCCCTGGAAGCCATCTAGCTGCTGTGCAGAAGGAGAGAAGGCATGCAGCACCAAAGCATTGGTGGGAGGAGTTTCTAGCTCAACACATCCCTCAGGCCTTCACTGGCGTCTACTCAGCTGGAACGCATCCTGCCTTGTTCTCATAGTCCTGGGGTTGGCATCTCTTCTCTGTTTCCCCAATCTTACCACGGGCTCCAGTCAGCAGGGCCACATATTTGCATTTTCCTCATCCCAGTCTCAGTCTTCACGCCTGCAGTGCTTGGCTGCCTGAGCACACTTGGCTGCTTTATCTTCCCCTTGCTGAGGAGTAGGGGTTACTGAGTCATTCCTTTGGCCCCTTGCTCAGTCATTGCTGGTACCATGCTAGATGGGGGCTGGTGGAGCCTCCGGGCCCACTTCCCAGGGAATGAAGCCTGTTCCTGGTTCTTTCCTGCTCAACACAGGGTGTTTATTGCTCTGCCTCCCCAGACTCCAGTAACAAGGCCATTGGTGAGGACCGGGTTTGGAGGCCTCTCAAAAATATCCATCAGTATCTATTTTATTCTCTTCTCACAGTGCTCTCTCCTCAGGCACAGCAGGTCTTGGATTGCATGACTCCATGTATAAAGATGTCAAATATCCCCCAAATTAATTTATAAATTTAATCCAATCTTAATAAAAATTCTAGCTGTATTTTTAATAAATGACATATTAATTATTAAATGTATAGGGGAAAATAAGTTCCACAGCTATTCTTGAAATGGAAGAATGAAAGGAGGGGAAATTACCTACCAGATACTGAGACGCCTACACAGTTGTTTTTAATGTGGCAGCGGAGTGGAATTGAGAGCTTGCAGGCAGCGCTGTGTTTACCTGTGCACTTCATCTACCATAGAATTGGTACCACAGATCAAAAGGGGAAGGATCACTTCTTATGAAGATAATGGGAAAAGAGGCAGAGAAAGGATGGAGAAAAAGTTGGGTCCCTATCAGACCCACACACCAAGGAGATCGCCAACAGATTAGAGACCTAAATACAGAAGGTAAAACAGTAAAGGTGACAGAAGAAAAGCATTGTAACCTGGGAACATAAAAATTTCTTAAACCAGACTTCAAAGGTACAAACACAGGGTAAGAATGGTAGATCCGATTACATCAAAATGAAGGGTTTCCGTTAACAAGCCACACCACAATTGAGCTGAATTTGAGATAGATGACAGATTGGGAAACAAGATTTACAGTGTCTAAAATTTACAATGACAAATGATGGACATTTAAAATATACAAAGGACTTCTGAAATTCAACAAGAAAAGTTAATGCACCAAAAGAAAAATTGGTTAAATATATAACCAGACAACTTACAAAAGAGGAAATCCAAAAGATCTACAAGGATATGAAAGAAACTGCTTGTTAGTAATCAGAGAAATGCCAATTAAAGCAATGATGAGAGATTGCCTTACATGCTAAGGGCGTGATAGACTGTAAGGCTTACAGCTGTTAGCCTGGTAAGGTTAGGAAGCTGGATAATGCCAAGTGCTGGCAGGGGTGTGGGGATAAAGATTCCTTTGGCTGCTGGTGAGAGCGCAGGTTGGAGAATTATCTGACACCAGCTATTTAGATGAGGTATGTGAATATCTTATGACCCAGCCATTCCACTCACGGTGTAGGTCCTGTAAAAATTCTCACACAGCTCCTTTAAAGGGATATGTGGAAGCCCCTGCTTGATCAGGTACTTGTGGGGCTTGAAGTTTATGTAATTTGGAGAACCCCATTTAAGAAAAAGAGTACAGATTATGAATATTACGTTGGTTACAAAGCTTTGGAAAGGCCTTGTGTACGCGAGGAGCTATAAAACTTAGGCTTTGTCAGCCTCTGTGAATTAGTCTCTGTTCATGAAGTTCACTGCAACATCATTTCCAGAGTGGAGAGTTGAAAGCTTCTAAGCCAACTTGGTTATCACACCTATTGGGTTCCTTGAAGTAAATAATGGATGATAATATATCAGCATTTTCTTTAATAGTAAAACATCCACCGAAACTTTTTTAATATTTTATTTTATTATTATTATTATTATTTTTTAGAGAGAGGGGAAGGGAAGGAGAAAGAGAGGGAGAGAAACATCAATGTATGGTTGCCTTTGGTGCATCCCCTGCTGGGAGTTGGCCTGCAGGGAACCAGCCTGCAACCCAGGCATGTGCCCTGACTGGGAATCGAACCACAATCCTCTGGTTCGCAGGCCTGTGCTCAATCCACTGAGCTACACCAGCCAGGGCTTTTTTTTAAAAGTATGATCTTCCAGTAATGGGGACTTAGACCCCAAACTGGTTCAAATAATTGATTATTAAAGCCTCCGGATGTAAGTACACAAATGGATCCACAGAGATATTGTGAGGAAATCCCTAGGCCTCCAGCATGACAGGAACAATTAGTTGTACTAGAAAGAGAATATTTTGCAATACTTCCTATTTATTGATTTTTAGAAATGCCTTTCTGCTAAGGAGAGTGCTTGAGGCTCCGTGACATTCCCTTTGTGGGGCCAGAGTTTATCCTCCTCTGTAGACTGAAGGACTGGGACATAGCCCTGGACAGCCTGCTAGGTTCACCCGTCCTGACAGCTTTCCTGGAAGGGCAGTGGGAGTTGGAAGTACTGAGCTGGCCTGTGAAGCAGAAAATAGGAAGAAGCTAGATGATTTCAGCTTCTCCTAAGTGGAGCTAGATCAAGAGAAGCTGCTGTGAGGCCTCTGGGTGGTGATCAGGCCATGAGGGTGGAGCCCTCAGAAAAGAGGCCCCAGAAAGCTCCCGCACCGCTCCTGCCACGTGAGGACACAATGAGAAGGCAACAGTCTGCAACCCGGAAGAGGGCCCTCCCCAGAACATGACCATGCTGGCACCCTGACCTTGGACTTCCAGGCTCTGTGAACAATAACATTTTTGTTGTCCATAGGTATACTTTGTTTTACTGTGCTTTGCATTATTGTGCTTCACAAATGTTGCATTTTTTTATACGCTGAAGGCCAGACCCCCCACCAGCAAAAAGATTACTACTCGACTTCATTGCAGTACTCACTTTACTGTGGTGGTCTGGAACTGAACAGGCACTACCGTTGAAGTGTGCCTGTGTAAGCCACCCAATGTACAGTGTTTTGTTACAGCAGCCCAAATGGACTAAGAAGCCACCCTAGAAAGAAGTGTCCCTGAAGGCTACCTTCAGTGGACCCGGGTCAGCCATGCCCTGGGGCTAATAGGGTTTTAACAGAGCTCCAGGAAGGCTGCCCTGGCCATTCTAGATGGGATTCAGGACAGAGGCCCAGTGACACAGAGAAAGCAAGTGCTTGGCTTGTGCTCAGGACAGATTGCCCACTCTCGTTAAGGACAGTTATTATGTACTGTGAATCAATGTCATGTGTGTGTGTGTGTGTTCAGCATCCAGGGTTCACCTCAGGCTCAGTGCACAAGGACAAAGACAACTCAGCACATTCCAGCTCTACCTGCTGGTGCAGCTGAGGCTTCTGGTCAGGAGCTCAGACTCTAACAGAGGAGCAGCTGAGCAGAACTGGACTGAGGTACCACACCCTGGGGAAGGGCTGGATTCTGGCTTAGCAATTGAGGGCATGAACTGGTAATGGTGTACCTGGCATTTGCCTATTGGATATGAAGAGTGTGGAAATTCCTGAGCCAGAGGGGAGGAGAGACATTCCATGACCCCTCTGGGGAACTCCTGGCTGTGGCTGTGTGGCTCAACATGGTGGAAGAAGAACATGGAGGAGATGTTTGAGGTCAGGTTAGCAAGGGCCTTGAATGCTTGTAGGCCACAGAGATGGGGCAATGGGGAACAGTAGAGCACTTTTGAAAGAGAAGAAAGGGAATTAATGTTTTAGAACTAAAACTCAGGAGGTGGGGAGATAGAGACAAGGCGAGGGGAGAGAGGCTTATTGGAAACAGCAAGAACTATTACGAAAGTAGCTTTCGAAGTCTCTGCAAGAGATAACAAGGACCTGAGCTAGTGGTCCAAGGATGAAAGGGCCAGGTTTCCACCAAACCTGGTGTGGGAAAGATGAGAAAACAGATAAGTGTAATGGTTAGACAGAGCCATGGGGGCTGCGGCAAGGCATAGTCAAGCACCTCACCAAGCATGGTGGTCGGGGATATCGTAAAGAGATGGCACATGAGCTGTGCTCTGGAGAATGGTTGAGTGAGTCGGGCAGGAGGGCTCAGTGGCAGGCATCCCAGGCAGGAGGAACAGCACGTGTCAAGAGAGGAACAGCACTGTGGCCCAAGAGAACACGGGGCCTTTGGGGAACTACAAGGGATTTGCTGTGTGTGGCTAGTGCATGGGGTATGAGGAGGGAATTTTGGTAGGGCTGGCTCACAGAGGGCTTGCACCCCCACACTGAATGATTTACAGGGGGCACATAAGAGCCACTGAAGGTCACAGCTGAAATATGGGGCTGGAACTGACAACATGGACTGGGGTAAGAGAGAGATCCGAGGATCACCGTAGTGAAGTGTGGGTGGGGGACAGAATCTCCTCCACTCTGCAGGTTCTTCTGGTGGTCTAATGATGGAGCAGACACGGGACAGGTGACCGAGAGGGAATAACCACATATGCTACATACTTACATATGGGAACCTCGCACACGTGAGGCAGTCAGAGACCCCATGTACAAGAGCAGTTCAGAGACAGAAAGGGGGATTGAGCTACACAGGGTCCAGCAGAAGTAAGGCCAGCTTGAGTGTGGTTGGTGGGGTAATAATATGGGTGTAATAGTTTGTAGTTTTAATTTGAACATTTCACCGAACATGGCATAAGGTGTGCTTCAGTGTGATACTGTTATGCTACAGAATTACATGCTTATAATTTTATAATAAAAGATTTTGTAATAAAAAGGGGCATTATTTGTGCTGGACCCTGGATAACACATCCTGAGTTAGAGATGATGTAATGCACCTTGAAGGCTTCAAAGGGTCCTTGTAGGATGACGGGAAGAACAGAAGTTTAGTAAATAAAATTTTCCTTGCCATATAGGAAAGTTTATTGCTGATAATTTCTTATTATGAGCAAAGCCTCTAATTTAAGTTCTTCTAGGTAGTTAGAGGGAGGGGGGGTTTCTCTTTGAACCTGAAGCTAAAATTGCCTTTAGCGCAAAACAATCTGCATACCACAGAGGCTGCCTTGGCATGAATTGTCTGGACCCCCACCTAAGCAAACATTGGTTTAGAACAGTTGGCGGGGGTGGGGAAGGGGGTCTGGGGGAAGGGAGGGAACCTACCAGATTTCTTCTCTCTGGGCTCCACTTTTTAAATCTATTTTATGTGGCAATTGATTTAGCGGTGCTTTCCCCCAGTCTAAATAATTATTAAATTTATGGATTTTGCTAGTCTGAAATTAATCTGCTCTGTGGAGCAAATTGCACAGGGAGAATAACCTTTAAACTGTTTCTGTCCTGACAGCCCCCACCCTCAGAAGGTTTCAGGATGTGCTGAACTTGACATGAACTAAGTCCTAGGTGGGGTTCTGAGCCAAGGCTGAGGAGGGCGGAGGGTCACGGGAGGATCTTGCAGCTGGGTTACTCCCACGGGGGCCGAGGCTCTCTCTGGGCTAGTTAGAGGGCAAAGGCTCCTGCAGGGGGCCAATTGTAGGAAAGCAGGAAGGTATGAGAAATGGGATGAATGCGGCTTATTTCCAGCTGGTTCTGCAGCGATGGTTGAAAAGCAATTTTTCTAGCCCACAGTTGAAACTCAGACTCACTGGAAGGGAAGAAACCCTGGCAAGGCTTTAGCAAATTTCACGTAGACACCACATTCCACCAGAAGTTAGAATGCCTGTGCCAGTTCCTACCATATTGCAGGTTGCATTCTCTTTGGCAGGCCAGCCTCACTTGGCGATAACTTATTTAAAGAGAAATTGCTTCATCTGCAGGTTCTGTGCCCCAGCCTTGCCAAAAAGAGAAACAAAATTAAAATAAGATTTGAACTTTTTCAAACGTTAAAATTGCTGGTTCAATTTGGACTGGCTTTTGCTAAAGTATTGCTCTTCCTCACCATTCCACTGCCGAGGAGCCCACGGTGACTGTCTTGTCAGTGTTTGGATTCTATTTGGTCTGCAAGGCTCTCCATAAGCTGTTTCTTCAATTTCGTCTCCCACTTCTGTGAACTTCTGCCGTATATTCTAGCCCAGCCCATTACCTCACTGACACCCTCGGACAGTGGGCACTGTGCTTGTTTCTATTTTTGCATTCTATTAGGATGCATTTTTCTGCAACCTAAAAGTATGTAAAATGGAATGCATTTCTACCCTTGCATTCAATTTTGCATTCTTGTTTATGCAGCTTTCCCGAACTACCTCCCTTCTTCTCCACCTGCCCAAATATGTCACGATTTAGCTTTGGACCCAGTCCTTCCGTAACTGACCATACTGGTGGTCTCCACATATCTACGTTCCCTTTTCCCTGGCAACCAGGCCTTCAGACCTGTTTGGGGGTCTGGCTCTCTTCCACTCAATTTAGTGTTTCCTTTAGTTATGAATGTAGGCAGCAAACCTTAGCAATATAGCAGGACCTGTGACTCAGGCCTAATAGCAATCATGGACGGTTTTCTTTAAGATTTTATTTATTTATCTTAGAGGGGAAGATAAGGAGAGAGAGAGAGAGAGAGATCGATCAATGTATGGTTGCCTCTCGTGCATCCCCTGTCGGGAACCAGGAACTGGCCTGCAACCCAGGCATGTGCCCTGACTGGGAATCGAACGGAGATCGTGTGGTTCGCAGGCCCGCGCTCAATCCACTGAGCTACACCAGGCAGGGCGCAATCATGGACAGTTTTATATCACATGTTGGTTGTTGCAGTTGTCTTCAATAGGGCAGCACTGTGATTTTCATGGCCTCCAGCACCTATGCCTTTGCAGGTACCTTGCTCCATTAAAATCATACTTTGCTACAGCATCAGTATAAAGATAGACACACACACACACACACACACACACACACATATATAAATAAACATTTTATCCACTCTAAAATTTATGTTTTCTTGAACTTTAAAAAATCAAAATATCTTAGGCCCCCTGAAATTATGTGGGCCCTTAAGCACTGTGCCTCCAGTGACTGTATATGCATAAGTCAGATCTGACCTCAAACATCATAATGCCCTCACTACTTCAAAATGTTGGTAGTTGTTAGACTCACTGCTAGGTCTTATTATTTAATGCATTAAGTGATTTTAAGAATATGTTGACAGCTTTATTTCAATATAATTGACATATTAATACATAATCATATATATTTAATTTTTCTGCATTTAAAAATATATTCTGAGAGAGGTCCACAGACTTACCCAAATGACCAAAGGATCCATGGCACAACATTGCTTAAAATATAATGATGGCAATAGTATTCCCCCGGGAGTCAAAGTGGTTTTGGCTTTTTCCATCGAGACTCGTATTGTAGTGCCAATCATGGTAGAAAATGGTTCTAGTTAACTCAGGATTTTAAATGATTTATTTTTCCCGTGAATGATGCTGCATGTTCTGGTGTTTATGTAGATTGCATCTCCTCCTCCTGAAGGCTCTTTGCAGGTAGACAGTTCGGTATCCATTTCCTTGTACCCGTAGCACTGCCCATCTACTCCAGCCACGCAGTAGGTGTCCACTAAACGCTGGCTGAGTCCACTCTGCCTCTGAGTGTGGCTCTGGGGGAAGTGGCCAGAAAGGCAGGGCTGTCTTTTGTGATATCAATCAGCCTGGTCCACAGAGGTTCTGGTTTTCCTTAATCTGATTTGCAAACTCAAAAGACTTTTGTATTTCCCTAGATCAAAATGAGTTATAATTGAACAAAAGTTCATTGTTTAGGATTATGACTGTAGCAGCCGATGGTAAGATGTGCAGAAAACAAATTTAAAATCTCATTTCATGTAGGTAAGGAGAAAGAGGCCTTCCCTAGAACTAAAACCAGCACCCCCTAGGAGTCCAAGACCAGAGTCCAGCCCGAGGTACTTTGAAATGTCACACTCCAGCTAGAAAAGTGGGGGTAGGCAGGGCAGTTCTAGAAACTATGGAAGAGACTAAACTCAAAACTGGCTGAAGAGGAAGCTCTCCCTGCCTGTCCTTTATTCACCAACAGCAAGGTCCCAGTGATACACACCATCCACTTACACACTCTATCCCCACACTTAATCCTCACTGAGCCTGTAAAGTAGGAATTATATTCCCTACTCTATGGGAAAACAGGCCCAGAGAGGTTGAGAGTAAAGTGCAGACTCACCCCCACTGTCTTCAGTGTAGATCGCTTAAGAGATTCATACTCCATATATTCCTGCATAACAACAGTGCAATCAGTACACTGTTAGCTGAGAGAGGTTAGCATTGCCAAAATGTTAATATTTCATATATAAGTTCAAGTTCAAATTTCTGCAATTAATAGTGTCCTTTGTACAGTTTTTCCCAAGCCAGGGTGATCAACAGTTGTACATGGCATTTAGTTGTCACCTCTCTCTTCATTCATCTAAAATGGTTATTATTATCATCTTTCATAACCATATTTTTAAAGAGTTCATGTACCAAACAAAAGTGGGGTTTGGCTGCCTACCACCAAAACCAAGCATATTTTGAAGACAAAGTTTGGTGGGGAAGGAGAAAGGTCTGTATTGAGATGTTGCATGATTTGGGAGAACGGGAGACTGCAGCTACAGGCTCCTTTCTTCCACAAGGCACCCCCCCAAAGACTAAAACCCAAAACCATGCCCGGAAATCCTGCGCCATTCTTATCCGTCTTTCAGAGCACAAGGCAGCTAGGCAGACCGCTCTCTCTGGCTTCTGGCTCCCTGGAGTCTGTGATGGGCCGGCACCACCATCACCTCATTGCAGCTTTCCACGCCGGGCCGCTGCCAACCACCACAGCTGGTTGTGCGAGGCCTCCCCCAGCCGCGTCTCTGCCTAGAGCTAGTGAGATCTGTCCTGCGCTGCACTAGCAGTGTGGGTTTACCCCCACCCGGCTGCCTTGGGCGTTTCCTGCCACCCTTCCCTCACTCCAGGACCTGGGCAGGCACTGGTGTTATTCAGGCTGGTTAATTTGTAGAGTATCCTTATTTACTCTCCCCATTTGGATTTGCCTTATCATTTCCTCAAGATTAGTTAAAAGTTAAACAATTTTTGGCAGGAATATAGGTAATTCACTTTTGATTCAAAAAGAAGGTAACTCATATACATGTCCTTTAAAGTGTGCGGCATTTACCACAAAATCTACGTTCTTAGGGTTAGCTTGTGTATGAGTTCCCCAAATACGGCAGGCTAGCTTTGGAGAGCCTGTGATTTTTGTGTTTCTTATCCAAATTGGTGAAGCTTCTTGTGTCAAGACAAACTCATATTTCTCCAGAGCCTTCACAATCCTACACCATCCAGACAGTGCCTGAACCTGGTGCCCAGGAGCTGAGCTGGAGCTGCTGCCAGGGGACTGTCATGGGTGGAGGTGGCCAGGGGGTGACAAATGCTTATGATATTACCACATCCTCCCATACAAGCTTTCCAGGGATTTGGCAGAGGCTCAGCAGGCAACCTCAAAGGCTCTCTCCACTGGGCCTTCTTTCTGCCTGGGAGCTCCTGGCCCCAGCCCTGAAAAGGCTGAACAAGAAAGGAAATAAGTCAGGCACCATTACAGCAGGAGCTGGAGGTGCAGGATAAATACCCCCAGAGTCAAAGCTCTGAGTGTAGAAACCCCAGCAAACCTGTGGATGGGAAAGAGCTTTCGTGATGATTGACTGGCTGCTTTTCAGATCAATCCTGTAGAATAATGCAAACAGTGAGAGTAAATTCAGTTGCTTAAGTTTATTATTTCATTTACCAGTACTCTGGAGCTTTAGGCAAATTTCAAAAAAGCTAGTTTTATTCTTTGACACCTTCAAATTTCCTGCTCTGGTCCTTGACAATTGTCCTCTGTCAGATTCCAAGGGCTCAAAATTATTCCTATCAGAACTCAGTTTCCATTCTTTGATCATGGTAAGGTGTAACTAACTAACACTTTAAAGTGTTATCTCTATGGAGAAGTTGGTGTTTACACAGGCTCCACGGCCAGTGGAAGAGACGTAGTTTAAAGTGTTTTATGCCTGCCAGATGGGGAAATATCTAAGTTTGTGTGTGAATGCCCCTGAAATTAATTTATTGTTCAATAAATATTTTTTGATTCCTGTTATAGCAAAGCCTTAGGGAAATATAGAGATGGATATAAAAGCACACAGGAAAAAATCACATAAATGGTAAAAATGTGGCATGGAAACTTAAATACATGTTTTGCCTGAGACTACCAAATTTCCCTTTGCCAATCAATTTATGAGTCACTCAAGTACTTAATGATTATTTTAAGACATGTCTTTCACTACACAAAGAACTCTGGGGGAATATTGGAGAAGTGTAACTCAGTCCGTGACCTGAATTTACAATCTAGTTTGGGTTGCAAAAATAATATATGTGAAGCAATTCACCAGTGAAGCAAAAAATCAGAAATTAGGTATTAAACTATGTGGTATACAAAATAAGGGCTTTAGCAGAGAGGAAAAATAGGCCTTGGTGGACATTCTCACTGCTTCTGCTCATACATCCCACATTGGCTTGGTTTTTGTTTTTTGAGAAGAGTACTTTTTATTTTCTTAATGGTAAAAAGTACAAAGGCTAATGTAGCAAGTATTTGTATTCCTATTTTCCAGAATTAACAAATGTTGGCAGTTTTTCACTTCTGTTTCAGACATAGTTTTATACGTAGTGGACAAGACATTTTTTTGGTAAAGTGGAGGTTCTTTGTTTCACTCCCTTTCCCCTCCCCCAGAGTCTTCTTTTGCTCTGCTTTGTACTTGTGGACCCTTCGGTGATGCATATGGGATTCGCACATCCATTTTTGGTGCTGAGTAATATTCCATTGTGTGAACAAAACAATTTTATCCATTCTGCTACTAATGGACACATGTTTTGTTTTGTTTTCTTTTTTTTTGGCTAGTGAAAATAATCCTGCTAAGATCATACTTGCATGTGTCTTGGTGACCAAAAGAATGACCAAATGCACTCATCCCTCTTAGGTTTATACCTTGAGGTGAGGCTGTTGTATCACAGTGTGTGTATCTTTTCAGCTGTAGTAGATATCGCTGGTTTCCTGAAGGGGTTGGACCTGTTGTTCCACATTCTAGCTAACAGTCAGTATTTTACATCTTTTACCGTTTTAGTCCTTTGGTGGCCGCATAGTGATATCTCGTTTGTACTTCCTTGAGGACCAATGAGGTTAAAGTGGCTTTTTTTCATATTTTCAACCATTTAAATTTCTGCTTTGTGAAGTGCATATTCAAAAGTTTTGCCCATTTTTCTATTGTGCTGTCAGTTTTTACTTACTTATTTGTAGATCTTTATATAGCTTGGATACCAGCTTGTTGTTATATGTGTCACAAATAATTTCTGCACCTCTATGGTAGGTTTTTTTAATGGTGTCTTGATGAGTAGACAGTCCTAATTTTATGTTGTCCAAATTGTCAATATTTTTCTTTATAGTCAGTGCTTTACAATGTGTAATTAATAAATCTTTGCCTAACTCCAAAGATATAAAGTTGTTCTCTTATGTTATCATCAAGAATCTTAATTTTAATTTTTGAAATTAGATCTTCAGTCCATGTGGAATTGATTTTTGTGTGTGGAGTGAGATGGGGTCAAGTTTCACTTTTGCCTACAAGTAGCTCAACTAACTCCATTTTTTAAAAAATGACCACTCTTTTTCTACTCACCAGTGCCAACTTTGTCACAATCAACTGCCCATTCAAGTGTGCCTCTGCCTAGGCACTGTCCCTTCTGTTCCTTTGGTCTATTTGTCCCTAGATCTTTGTCACACACTCTAGATTTGCCCCACTTAAGGCTAAAGAAGCTGGGGTATTTGTCCACCAACTCTGGATCTCATTGGCTGAAGATTGCTTCTGGGGATATTAACTCCATAATACTTCTGCACTGCTTCACACATAGGCCAAAACCAGCCCTGTGCCCAGGGAAAGGATTTATTTCCCCAGTCACATGGCTGTTGGCAGCACGTAGTTCCTTGTGGTTTCAGAGCTGAGAGCTTCAGTTTTGGGTTGGTTATTGGCTGGAGGCCACTCTTACCTCCTAGAACAACATTCCCCACTGTTTTGGCACCATGGACTGGTTTCTTGGAAGCCAAGGGAGGGGAGTGGAACTTGGGGCAATCATTGGGAAATTTTTGACTTGAGGACTGCCATGTTTTGACAAACTGAAACAGAATCTCTCTAGCTGCTGACTATAAGGTTTAAAGTCTAGAAAAAGGCCAGAGATAAGGGTGACTTGGACCAGATTGCCCGAGTTCCCCAGAGTACAGACCAAAGATCTTACATGGCCACAAGCTCTACCTGCATCCTAATCCCGACCCCTCTGGCCCACCCCCTCTCCCCTGTTCATGCAACTCCAGCCACACTGGCCACCTGGCTGTTCTTTGATCATGCCGAGCACATTCTTACCTCAGGGTCTTTGTACTAGTTTTTCCTTCTAATAGAATAGTTGTCATCTCAATAAACACATGGTTGACTCCCTGAGCTCCTGGTCTCTGCTTAAATGTCCCCTTTACTAGTGAGGCCTTCCTTTACCACTAGACGAAAAATAGCACCCTACCCCCACCCCCTTACTCCACTTCATTTCCTTCCATTGCAGTTATCACAGAATGTGACATATGGTATATTTATTTTCTTTTTTATTTATTATTTCTTGTCTCCCTAAAATGTGGATTCCATTAGATTAAGGACTTTGTCTATCTTATTCACTATTATAACCTCTAGATTTAGCCTAGAACAGTGCTCCACATGTAGGAGACGCTCACTAATAATTGTTAAAGGAATGAATACCACACCCCAGAGACCTTAGAGGTTGTCTGGTCTGCTCTAAATTCAGAGATGGGACCAGTCTTCTGGACATTTGGTAGAAGTGGAGCTGGACAAAAACCCAGGTCTCTTTCCTGTTCCATTACTCTTCCCACTCTGTTACTCTCTACTCATTCATGGAAGCTCAGTGCTAAAAACTGATAAGTAGAATAATAGGAAATAGTACCGAATGTGCTCCTGAATGTTTTGCCCAATAAAATTATACTGCTCTTTTAATCTAGTAACTTGTCCAAAGCAAAAGTCAACAGCTAATAAAAGGAGATGGCACATGAATTATCATGACTGATAATGTGGCAGGTTACTGATCAAGTGAGTCATTGTCCTACCCTGGTGAACAGTGGCCTTAGTTGTCTGCAAAGGTATATGAGTTTGTTAAAGAACTGGGTTTGCCCCTTTGATGAAGCAGTGAGGGAAGTGTCTGCTCAATGGCCCCATTCACTCTGTGCTTTACCTGAGTGATGGCTCTGTGAGCTGCTGTTACTAAGCTCAGTGTCTGCCTTATAAAGCGCAGAAAGGGAATCCCTCCTCTACAAAGTGACTTGGGCTCCTTTTGCAGAGAGGTTGCATGTGGAGAGGAAGGCTCCTCTCCTCCCATCCTTTCCCCTGTCCCACCTCTTGCTGTCCTTTTTATTGAACTCTGCATTGCCAAGACCATTTAATTAAGTCAGAACAACTTCCTAGTCCCCAGGTCATTTCTTTTCTCACCTTATTTTCATGTGCTTCCCTTTCTCTGTACTCTATTCAAATGTATTTTCTGTAATGGCTGGACATAGAGCTGAGATGCAAACTAAAAAGAATGCTATTATTTTGTTTGCATATTTCCATAATGTGCCCAGCAATATGATGGATGAGAATGGTAGAGGGATTTCAGATGCCAAATTTGCAGGTAGGATATGTCAGAAAGTTGTCTCTCTGCTAATTAAAATAACTCATTGTCACCCTGACTTGTGTCCCTTAAAGTGAAAGTTTACTGATTTGATTCCTGCTCAGGCACGTGCCTGGGTTGCAGGTTTGGTCCCCAGTGGACTGCTTACGAGAGGCAACCCATTGGTGTTTCTCTCTTGCATTGATGTTTCTCTCCCTCTTTTTCCTTCCTTTCCTCTCTCTCTAAAACTAACTAAAGAAAATCTTTCAAAAACAAAACAAAATAAAATAATTATTGTAAATACTCTGATGCACATATATGCAAGTTAACTCTAATCTTTGCTCTGGGAGTCATAGGTAGCATCTGAAGGAAACTAATGAGGAATCCACCACATACAAGTGGTTAAGCAAGCATTATAAATATTATTATAGAAATCTATTCCAGAGGGTACATCAGTTATCATAACTGATGAAAGACAGACTTTTTGTTGTTGTTGTTGTTGGCTGAACAATCTTCAAGCTATGAATTTATATAGAAAATGCACTGGATTCCAGTATCCTTGCATGGGAAGTAGACTTTTCTAGCAAGCCCATGAAACTTACACATCGGGGTGGTACCCCAGGGCTGAACATCTATCAGGCCCTGCCTCCTTCCACAAGCCCAACTGAGCTGCTGTTAGAATATTGGGTTGGTGCCTTCTTCTCAGGTAAGGAGCTTCTTAGCATCTGAATGTGGGGACTTGACCAAGGCTAAAGGAAGGGTTCCATGATGGGTTTCATGTTTGCTTGCTGATAAATTTTCCTATGTGTGGCAGAAACTGTCCTAAAAGTAGCTTCATCATAACAAACTGTCGGGGGGGAACCGGTGCAGGACAGGGACATGGAGGCACCGCCTGCTTCTAAACCGAGGTATTTCCTGCAGGAACTGGTCATTACTCAAGGGTCAAATTCAGTTGCTGAATGCCTCAGATCAATCTGCAGTCTATGTCTTTTATTATCGTTCCTGATGAAGATAAAAATATAGAAATAATAAATTGAATGTATAAATAGACTAGAGTAGCTAGTGGAGGATGGCAAGAGGTCAGACTTTTCCCTCAAAGTTGTCTTTTCATCTATTGAAGGACTCTGATTTTCCAGACTTCTTGTTGCCTTTCATTTCCCTTATCTGGGAACATGGTGGTCACAAAACGGGAGACTTGGATTTTCTAAAGTAGTAACTGGTATTGAATAAAGAATTCTCTCAATGGTAAATGAAAGTCAGGCCTGGGGAATCCAGGACAAAGAATCAAAGTATTGGTTTTAATTGTGATTTTTGGCATAGAGACCATTGGTGCCTGAGGCCAGGATGGGGCTACAGAGGAAGATGAAATAAATCTTTTTTTTTAATCCTTGCCCCCAAATATGTTTATTCGTTTTAGAGAGAGAGGACAGGAGAGAGAGAAACATTGATGTGAGAGAGAGACATCAATTGGTTGCCTCCAATACACTCACCAACTGGGAATCAAACCCGCAACCTTTTAGTGTATAGGACAATGCTCCAACCAACCATCTGGCCAGGGCGGGACGAAGCTTAAACCAGTGCTTCATCTCAGAAAATGTTCCTGCTGGCCAAGGTGCCCCCTGAACAGAGTGGCTGAGGCATCCTTCTGTACAAATGGTTTGGGCCAATGAAAGGAAATTCACAGAAGATAAGTGATGACCTTTTAGGGGAGGTCAGGTTTCTAAGGGCCAGGTACAGATAGGACTGAGGAAGGTTCTTTCCATGCTGAGCAACTGGAATATTTTCACTGATTCAGACGACTCTCAAATGGAGAGCTATCATCTTTTCCCTTATACTATTGGGGGGTGGGCCTCCCTGAAACACACACTCAGAGTCCAGTGTGGGGTTATGCCCCAGCAGTCGTCTCTTCTGGCCTGGTAAGTGCATGGTGGGGTGGGGGGAGGCATCCACAGGCAAGCTTTGTTTTTGACTTTTTCAGTGTGAGACATTCAGGAGCAGAGGAGTGTACATGAAGAAAACATAATTATGTGTTAACTTTAAAGACGAAATATACCATGTAATCAAATTCTATAACCTGCCAGGAAGGAAGTTACTCATGTTGACCTAATTTTATTTCTGATCTACCTACCATTGTTAAGAATAAAAATGTTGGTGGTTGATTTTATAATTCAATGCTATTATTGGAAAACAAATTTTTAAATGGCAATGTACTACGAAATGGAACATGTTTTGCTCCGATTATATATTTTACAATTAATTGATAATTGTGGATTGTGGGTGGCCGCTTGGTAGATAATTTTAAGTTTTTTTGAAAAGAAAACCTATATGATCAGTATTTTTATCTTTGTTTAATTTTTTAGCCCAATGTTCTCGTCATTATTCATTTATCATTGTTCATCACTGTTTTTCTACCTTCCTGTTTTCACACACCAACTCAACTTAATTTGTGTCTAAATTTCTGGTTAGTTGCAACACTACTTCATAAAACCTTTCCAGTTTGTTTTATTTTAGGTTCTAAGGAAGACAATAAAAAGAGATCAGAAGAATCTTAGTAATCATTCAATCCAATTCTCTCACTTTAAAGATGAAGAAACAGATTGAGAAAAATGAGACAGCTTATTCAAAGTTGCATAGCAGGTTAGTGGCAAACATGGATTTAGAGCCCAAATCTCATGACATCTGGGGCCAGGGCCCCTTCCCCTATACCACACTGCTCCAAATTTCCCTGTCCATTCCATGTTCTCATGTTTTAAAATTCTGACTTTCCCCCTTTGAGTAAATCTTTCTTTCCTTCCTTCCTTCCTTCCTTCCTTCCTTCCTTCCTGAAGAGAGAAAGAGAGGGAAAGAACATTGATGTGAGAGAGAAACATTGATTGGTTGCCTCTCACACATGCTCCTACCAGGGACCAAACCTGCAACCCAGGCATGTGTCCTGACCTGGAATCAAACCTGAGACCTTTCACCTTGTGGGATGATGCCCAACCAACTGAGCCACACCAATCAGGGCGAGCTTTTTAACCTTTTTCAGTCAAGATAGAAATTTCCTCATTTCTACCCCTTGTCTTTTCTCCTCTCCATATACCTTGTGGAATCTTTGGGAAGAATTTCAAAAAGAATTTTATTTCATTTTAGTTTTTGGAGTATACCTAATAAAAATCAGGGGAGGAAGGTAGGCAACACAAGCAGTATCTGTCTTCTGTGTGCTATAGTTTGAGGAATCTGAAAGACACAAAGGGTTTAAGATCAGGTACAAGCTCCCAGGTTGGAAGACAGAATACTCAGGATCTTGAGGACAGAGTAGAGAATAAATCAGACTAAGGGTGTGCTAGAGGTGATGTCAAGGAAGAGAAATGAGAGATAGAGAAGGGAACTGGCTACACATAGTTCCCTTCTAGGGAACTTCAAGGAGGACCCTATGTCAAGAAGGACTTATGGAGAACTTGGCACTGTCCTTCAGACTCCGTGTGGTTGGTTGTATGATTGGCTAATGGTAAGAATCTCTTTTATGGTAATAGGCTCTATATGTACAGTTATGGACCTAATTAAAGAGTCATATTGAAAAGTTGGGCATATTGGCCAGTTGCTACTTGGAATTCTGTCCTATCCCAGCTAATCTGGGCATTCCTAAAGCAGTTCTCATTATCAATGTGTCAAGCTGACCTATAGGGTATCTGCTTCAGAAGGGTTCAGAACTACACAGGATGCACAACTGGAGTGATGCTAGGGGCACTTCTTCCTTTTTTTCCCAATTCACCCCTATCAGCTGACTTCCAGGCCATTTTACCTTGTATGAGCATAATATAGTGTAAAGACTCTAGACTTTGGCATTAGATCCAAATTCTAATCTCCATTCATTACTTCTTAATTGAAAAAGTTTAACTACCCAAGTCTCACTGTTCTCATTTCTAAAATGACAATAATAATATATACTTGGTAGGATTGTTGTGACTATTAAATAATATAGGCAATACACTCAAGACAGTGCTTGGCACATGCCCTTTATTTTTCTGGCACTACTGAGGAAAGGAGGGAGGGAGATGATTCTGAGTTAAAAAGAACAGAAGTTTCTTTATCTTTGAATGGAGGAGGGTTGGGGATTGGTAGGGATGCATGGTAAGAACAATGAGTTGGCCGAGAAGAAGGATGGATGGAGAGACAAAAGGATAGGAAATACAGAAGAACAGTGTGGAGAAAATAGGCAAGATCCTCAGAAAGAAGAGCAAGACATGGCCATGAGCAGTAATAGGATAAGTTTTCTAGAGCCCACCTCCACTGAAAGTGTGGTTCTGGGTCCAGCAGCATTGGCCTTGCCTGGGAGTTTGTTAGAAATGTCCAGCATTTTCCAGTGCAATGGGGACAACAACTGTGGCCTGCTGGTGACTCTTCAGGCCAGACTACACTCCTAAGTTAGCAGCCAGGCAGGTGATGAAAATGAGAGAAGTTTCAGGGTATAAATTAAGAAGGTGTTTGGTCTGAGGTCAACAGGAGAACACTTGCCCCATCAAAACAGAGGCAGTCTCCACTCAGGCCTGTATTGTCCAGGCCCAGAGTGATCAGACTTTTATGTTCATTTTCTGACTTTAAAGGCACATAGTGAATTCTTTTAAGGAAAAATAAAATCTTGCTGCTCATACAAAACACACCTGAGGGCTAGATGCAACCCACAGGCTGCCAGTATGTGGCTTCCTTCCTAAGTCATTTAAAAGAGAAAAATTAAAATTTTGATTCAACCGGAAACAGGCAGATGAGACAAAGACTTGGTTTGCTGCTCGTCCCAGGGTGGCAGGTCCTGGTGACACCGGCCCAAGGGGGATAGAGATGCGTACTTACTCCTTTAGGTGGACATGCTTGGAAATGAAATATGGTTGCCATACTATATAGGTGGCAAATAAATCCAAAAATACCAAACAGTCAATAAGTCATATATTACATAATGAAAAGAGCCTATTGTGATTAGTTCATTAATTATTGTCAGCCTCTTGTCGTGTGCTGATACACGAGTAATGTAGGTTCCCAGTATCGATTGCATTCAAGCCAGGATTCCTTTGAAGCTGTCACCTGAAGGACACTGTGGCCACAGAAGTCCACCTCAAGTTACTGCCTTTTGCAAAGTGATAATGGAGTGTACAGCCAGGTGTAATTTAAGCGTATCTTTCTACAGGCGGTGGCTGGTTATGGCTGCATTGCTATAGCTGTATTGCTTTCAGCTTTAATGGGAATCTTTATTGAAACAGAAACCTAATTCCATTTAAGTTAATAATATGCCTACTCAATCTTCTTTTCCAGAACCAGCCTGATCTTTAAACTTTCTGCGGGGGGGACTGGTGATTATTCCTCATTGCAGGTGGCTATCTCATCAGATAAAGCAGGGTTAGGAAAGACTTACATTTTCACTCTGAGATACTCTGATTGCTTTTTTTCCATAGTGAAAGTGCAGTAACTCTCTTATCGCTGCATGCAGTGGTGCTAAAATCATGGTGTGGGACCATGGTAGTTGACATTGGTCTCCGAGATGGACCAACCTGAAGTTCAGGAAAGTCATGGGATTGTATTCACATGTTGAACCAAGATGATAGTAATTTATCCCAACTCTGGCCTTTTAATCTGGGCTCCTTACCCTGTGTAATTAATGGCTATGGAAATAACTTATGGAGGACAAAAGGGGGTTCTGGGAATATGACAACCTGGATGCAATTTTCATCTTTCCCACTCCCAAACCCAAACTTCTTCCTCTTCAGAGCCAAACAGTGGTTAACCCCTATGAGTGGTTGGGTAGAGGCTGTGGGCTCTGCTGGGTCCCAAGCAGAGAGGAACTGTGGGCTGGGCAGGTGCCTAAAGAATAATGTCAAAGGCCAGGAGTAAGCATGAAAGGCAGCAAGTCCTGGGAATCTTCTCAATTTTAGTTTGGGGGACAGATTTCTTCATCATCTTCTATCTATGGGACTCCCACTTTTGGGGGAATCATAAGCCACAATACCCCAAAACTTAAAGAGCCCACACAGAAAAATACCATACCGTTTAAAAGGGACCCACAGCGAGAAAGAGGATAATTGGTTAAACAAAGCAAAACGCATTCCCAGCAAAATGAAGCTGTAAGAGGAGTGTGTGAGTGGGGGATGGCAGAGATAGGCGCTACATGAAAAATAGCAAATGTTGGTGGTGGAGAGGGAGAGAGAAACAAGATTCTGAAGGTCCAAAGAAGGGAAGACAGAGAGAAAGTAAGATTATTCTAAAGCTCTCATCTTATCAGAGTGAGGAGGAATCAGAAGGCTGCTGACGGGTCTCTGTGGGGAAACAGTGCGTATTAGTGAGATAATAGTATCTTGGTTACAGGGAAAAAACTTACAGATAGAAAGACCTATATAAGATGCAGTTAGGTTCTTAGGTCTCCTGTCTTATCTTCTGCAGGACGTGTGGCCATCGACAGCCTCCTGACAGAAGGCTTTTTGAGAGGTTGAACCAGAGGGATTCTTGACTCAAGGACACCAGGCACACTGAGACAGGTTTGCCACATTAATAATGGGGATTAGGAGGAATCTTAGTAACAAAGAACTGGGACTCCTGGGCCCTGGTCTTCTCCAGTGCTTCACCTCCCAGAATGCTAGCAGCCATGCCTGTTCACCCCAGGAAGGGAATTAGAAGTTTCCTCCACGTGGAACTGATCAGCTCGGGGGAGAAGACCTCAAGATGCTGACAGGTAGAAATCCCCAATGAAACAGTGCTATTGGGAAGTCCACCAATCAACAGATTCTACCCACACCCACTGAATTCCACACCCACTAAACTTCCATTTAGTGTATCGCTCTTACATATGAGTAGACAACCAAGGATCAGCGGACACATGAGAAAAATCTAAAAATCCAACACGGTTTTGAGGAACAAAAAAGTATAGACAGCAAGAGAAAACTTAAAAACCCCTTAATGTCTCCAGAGAGAAAAGAGAAGATATCATATTCCAGAAACAAAATAAGTAATTAGAAAAAAAAACATTTAGAGAACCATTTAAAGACATCTTGGAGATTAAAAATAGGCTAGCATAAAGGAACATTGCAAGAGAAGAGTTGAAAGAAGTGTTGTCAAATTTAGCAAATAAAAATACAGAACTCTGAGTCCTGTATTCGAATTTGAATTTTAGATAAATTATTTTTTAGTATGAATATGTCTCATGAAATTTCTGTCTGAAATTAAATTTTACCTGTATTTTATCTAGTAACTATAGTGGGAAGACAAAGTACATGAAATGTCTAAGAATATAAATTGAGAGAGAGAGGAAGAAAACTTAGGAAGTCCAATATCTGAATGATAAAGAAAGCCAGAAAGGGAGAACAGAGAAAACAGAGGGGACCATTCACCAAGGAGGTTCCCAGAACTGATATAGAGAGCCCGCCCTAGAGCTAAGCACAAAGGACAAAAAGTCCCCTACAAAGCACATCAATATGAAATTGCACAGCACTGGGGACAAAACTGAGAGAGCAAGCCATAATACAGAGAATCGGGAATGAGAATGGCAAAATTTTCTGTAGAACAGTGGAGCAATGTCTTCTAAATTATCAGAGAAATTTTAGTTCCAGAATTCTACACCCAGCTAAACAGACCACCAAATCTACAGGTAGAATAAAAAAAAATTTTCCAAAACTTTAAGATCTTAACAAACTTAACTTTCACATACCTGGCTCAGAAAGCTATTGAAGGAAAGTGCTCCATCAACATGTGAGAATTAACCAAGAAAAAGATAAAGACCCCCACGAGGAGAGGTAGGAAATCTCTCAGATGACCGTAGGGAGATCTTAGAATGAGAGCTTTGTGACAGGCCTAGAGAATGATCAGTTCTAATGGGAGCAGGACAAAATGCTCCAGATCAAATAAATATTTGCCAAAGAGGAATGTTATAGAATATTTGATGTTTGAAAGTATTACGAAGATATTTTAATTCTGTGAAAAACTTTGAGTATGAATTAGTAATCAGCACAGAGGAAAATTAGGAGAGTGAAAAAAGTATTAACACAAGACAAAACTAAAAGTTGTACAAGAAGGAAATTTAATCATAGATCTTTTCATGACTTAGTTGGGAATATTTTTCACATAAGCATAAAAAAGTAAACTAAGTATTAATCAACCAATATTATGGCATAGGGAAGAGTGTGTATGTATGTGTGAGCATGCCTGTGTGTGGGTGGATGAAGGGCTGGTGTGTGTGTCACAGAGTTTGCGTGAGTGAAAAAGCTAAATTCCATAGTACAACAGTTGGAAGTCTCCACATGACAATCAAAAACTAAATATCTAGAAATGGCTGCATAAGTATTGTATTTAAATACAGGAAAGCAAGTACCAGTCATACAGATAGAAAAAGTTGTTAGTGGTTGTCTTCTAGAGTGTGTGAATGGAGGGATATGTAGGGGCAAGGCAAGGACTACTATTTTTTATTATAAGTTGTATGGAACTATTTAACCCTTTAAAACTATTTACCTTGATATAAATAAAAGTAAAACATTTTAAATTTTATCAAATTTTATTTTACAAGGAATTTAGCAAGATATTCAAAGTACAGCATCCTTGGTTATGCAGGATATAGCCTAGGAATTCAAGGGTGAGTCAGAACAGGAAATCTGTCATCATCATCTATTATATGAACAAACTGAATTTTTATTTTATTCTATTTTATTTTTTTAAAGATTGTATTTATTTTTAGAGAGGGCAAGGGAATGAGAAAGAGAAAATCAATGTGTGGTTGTCTTTCGAGCACCTCCTACTGGGCACATGGTCTGCAACCAAGGCATGTGCCCTAACTGGGAATTGAACTGGCTGCCCTTTGGTTTGCAGTCCAGTGCTCAATCCACTGAGCCACACCAGTCAGGGCAACAAAGTGAACTTTTAAATGATCATAGCAATAAAAATATTGTTTATAAAATGTAACAGACATTCCTAATAAAATTTCAAAGTAAATTAGACTCTCAAAAGAGGATGATTTATATAAATTATGAAATCGATTAGACTACAAAAATAAGAATAAATGTTATCCTAAAGGGCAAAAGGAAAATGGTAGGAGATTGTTCTTCAGAGGTAGCCACTTCCATATTGTAAAGAAACTTGTTTTCTATGAAGTTAAGACATTTAAGCTATATCTTTCCTGTGGTCTCCAGAATGTGAAGGACCACCTGCACTAGAAGCACTTGTTTTAGGGCCCCCGGGAGTCTACATTTTAAACAAAAGCCCCAAGTAATTCTTGGATCAATTTTGGGAACCCTTACTTAGACCAACAGAGGTTTCCAGAGGGTTCAAGTTGAGAAGCAAGAAAATCAGATTTTCAAAGACCGCCTCCTTCCTGTTCTCCCCCACCTTCCCTGGGCCCACCCATCTCTCTGTCATTACACTGAGAACCACTAGGGTTGTTACCCTAAGTTACCCACACCATTTTCTGTGGACAAGTTGGGCCGTGGGGCCATTCAATGCTGGAAACGTTAACTAGAAGTGGCCTTGGTTCCTGGCGCATCATGCTTTATCTGACTCACAGTGAACAGCAAGGTTGCATCTTCCTGGGATAGGAATGCTGTGTCTTTTTTGAAAATCTGAAGCTGATTTATCTTGGTTTTGAAAACTGTTTTTTTAAAAAAAATTCATAATAGCAAAGCTTAAAATAGGTCTCAGAGGTAGTTTGTGCCATTTTCACAAGTGTTGGAGGAAGTAACCAGGGCAGAGGAAGTCCTGGGGTGGGTCTCAGAGGCCAGGTGGAATTCGGAATTCAGTGACACCAGTGTAGGGAGATGGACGGGCTCTCCCTAGAGACCTGGAGAGAAACAACTGCAAGAGCCCCAGGCATCTCAGGAAACAAATGGCAACAACAATCACAAACTGTCTTTCTGATAAGGCCATTCTGTGGAGAGCAAAGGAAATGACTGAGGTAACTGGAAATCTTCCCCAGCCCTGGGAGACTTTCTGAACAGAATCTTTGGCTCTGAAACTTCTGCATGCATCAGAACACCTGGGGGGCTTGTTAAAAGAGGTTGCTGAGCCCCATTCCAGAGCTTCTGATTCAGCAGACCGGGGTGCAGCTTGAGATTTGGGTTTCTAATAAGCTCCAGTTGCCGCTGCAGCTGCTACCGCTCTGGGGACCACACTTCCAGAACGACTGCCCTGTCCTAGGCAGAGAACATCCACTCAGCAACTTTTTTTTTTTGTGCTTAGGCAATGGCCTTATGACTACTGAAGAAGAAAACCTACGGGTGCTGATGGGTTGTATGCTGGGGTCATACTAAGAAGTCTGCAGGGCTGTATTAAAATACTCCTCTTGAGGCCAAAGAACAGACTTGGGCCTATTCAGCCAGACAACTATGTGCCTGTTCATATCAATCAATCCACAAACATTTGATCAGTGACTATCATAATTATACCTACCAATTATTATGTGCTGTTGCTACCAGACAGGGGCCTGACCCTGAGTGGGTCTTCCTGGGGCCAGCTATAGTGTGTGGGTTCTCGACCTGGTGTAGGAAAGATTTCACAACATGGGCCCAGGTGACTATGAGGATACGTTTCTTGAGGTCAGGGAGAGTGAAACAAGGAACGTCTTGGCATAGAGGAAGCACCGGGAGAGCCTAGGCAGGGCTGCCTTAGCTCACTGGGAAGTCAGAGAAAAGGGGGCTTTGGGGACAGGTTCAAGGTTTAGCCTGGGACAAGCTGCCAGCTGCCCACTGCCTTAGAGTTTAGGGGATGGTACCTGTGAAAAAAAGAAGTGGAAGAAGAAGAAGGGGATGGTGCATGAGCACGGGGCTACCTCCCGGAGGGAGAATTTGGCGGGATCCTTTGTCTTAAGGCTTTCATCTACACTTCTCTCCTGCCATCAGGACTCTTAAGGGAGTTCTCAGGGGAGGGTTTCAGCAGAATACTCATCAGCTTTCCAGGTGGGCCCTTTCGGGGTCATGGTCTCCACAGACTGCGCAGTGACAGGGCAGGGGTCTTTGGTAATTGCAGTGGGATGTGGCATCGCCCACCTGGTTTGGCTGCTTTTCGGGCCTGGAGCTGAAACACAACTGAGGCCTAGAGGTTATCTCCAGGGAGGAAAGGGGGGGGGTGGTGTGGGGTGGAAGAAGAGGTTACCCTGGGGGTGAGGTCCTTGTTTTCCCAGTTCTGCCCCCTGTCTCCTGCCCTCCTGACCCCCTGCACCTGGCTGTAAGTCGCTTGGCCATTGCGTCAGCTGTCTGTCTCAGTGTTCCCCATCCTATTCACCGAGGAATTTTCCTGGCTTCTTACTCTCCTCCTTACTCTCTGTGTGCCAGGCACCTCGTAAACATCGAACTTTCAAGGCAGCCCTACCACCTCCTCCACACTGACCTTGTCAGACACATCCTACCCCAGTTCCTTGGTGGAGCCCGGTCCCTCTGCCTGCAGTGTGCGTCCCCCATGCAGCTCCCTCCTACTCTCCTACCATCTTGTCAGAGAGGCCTGCCAGGGCGGCCAGAATTCCCACCTCTAGAATTTCAACCTCCACTCCTGTCCCAAACCGTCTATTCCCACCTTCGGGGTTTTATTTTTTCTCCTGAGCACTTATCATTAACATTCCATATGTTTGCTTCTTTTGTTTATTATCTATTTCCCTCAAGCAGCTAAGCACAAAGCAGGGATCAAGCTTAGAACTATCTGGGACATAGTAATAGTCAAACTTACTGGTAAAATGAACACATGGAACTTGCAGTGATGCAAGCCTTAGTTTTCAGGGACCTGCAGAATTTGGTCTGAATTAGAGAATTTGACATGATTAGAACCCATCAATGAAAAAGCATTCGCATTTGGTATTATTGCATGGGTGCTGTTTAAATGTGAGGGAAGAAAATGAACAGAAATTTTAAAAAAGAGAGAGTAGGAACTGGGGATTAGGGGAGGGAACAGACTGGGCCTAGGAAAAGCCCGGGCATTGGCATGCCTGTTCTTGGCCCTGGGGGTGGTCATCCCTCCAGTCTCCTGCCAAGGTTGGCTGTGAATGGGAGAGCATGTCCCCCTGGCTCTGCCTGGGGGCAGGAGATAACTACTGCTGTTGGCCCGTGCGGGGAAACCCTGCCCCACCCAGCCGTAGCAGGTTGGTTTCCAAAATGACAAAGAAGGGTTAGTTGAAGAGTAGTGTTTAAATAGTCAGATTAGCTGACACCAGAGGAAATTAGAACTAGGTTTTCATCCAGAAGTAGCAGTTGGCACAGCAGCATGGCCACACGGAAGATGCAGAGTTCAAGAGTAGTTGGCGCAAGCCAGCAACAAGGCAGACCCTGGGCCAAAGGAACGTTCTAGTCCTGCGATTTGCTGCAGAAACAGACTCCATCAGATCTGGGGCACTGTCTGATAGAGTCCATGCCACACAGAAAATATTGAACATTTCCTCTTTTGGCACCTGTTTCTAACAGACAGTCTGCAGTGTTGACTATTTTGTGACAATCTACGAGTATAAATTCAGTTCCTTAATCAACTCCAGGGAGAGTCCACTTGCCCTGGCCAGTGTGGCTTGTCTTAGATTTGAACATGGAAAAAAACAAAACAAGTGCCCGAACGGTTGAGTTTGCCATGCACACAAGCAGGTGCTTGAGTCATGCTTCACAGCATAGCATTCAAATGAAGAAAGAGGAAAAAATATAAAATAATTTTAAAGCCAATGAACAGACTTCACTCACAGTGATCAATGGACCCACAAATAGATTCAATTCAATGTAGTCCCATAAACAATTATTGTAGAAATTAACTTCAAGTGAAAAAGCCTTTTTCAAATAAAACCGAAGTGCGATAGGGATGATCGGGTCCCCAGTATTTTAAGTCCTCCAACCGAAGAGCAGATAATTTGGCCAAGCTGCCTTCCAGCTCCGTGAGCATGGCGTTGGGAGCCTACAGCGGGCTGCAGAGTAACCGCTGCCCGAGCAGCAGTCCAGGGGCAGAGCTGCAGGCGGCTGAGTGGAGCCAGTGGGAGCAGCTGCTGGGCTGCGGTCTTGGTCTGGGGTAGTGCACCTGTCATCGGTGGTTGTTTAATAAAGAGCCCAAGGCCACAGATGGGTGGGGCATGTAAGAGTTAAACCGGTCTCTTTACTCTATCCTTCAGTAGGCTTCTGTGCACTGGGAATCTGTGAGAGGACCTCAGCAGAGTCTTTCTCAAATATTTGACTCCAAGAGCCTTTTTTCCAAAGAACCTGCATTAGGAAAAAAATGACTCTAAGCCCATTTATCTTTCAGCACCTATGTTGGGAAGAATGCTATGGGCTAAGCGTGAGTGCTTATAAGCAGATTCTGTTGGGTCAGAAGGGAAAGGTTTGGTCACCGCTGCTTTAGTGAATTCTTCAAATGCATTGGAAGCTTTCTCAGGACCCCAAACCTGACTCTGACAGACCTGGAGAGTGACTTCCCTCCATACAGGAGAACTCAGGGCAGGCCTTTCCGGATTCGCTGTCACACTGCCCAGTTTCAAACCACACTGGCCGTTGAAGTCAAGTTTGTTTTTTTGTAAAGGGCTGTTTGAAGCTCAACAAATCGATTTTATTAATCTCCAAAGGGTTGCAATGTACGGTTTAAAAATGCAGATTTCTATCTAAACTTTAGCATATTAAAATTTTTATACCTCTTGTACTAAAGAATTCCACGCTCATTATCTCATGGGGTAAAAAGGGGCTGGAAAGGCCACAGGACCAGGGTCATCTTTCTGGGAAGGCCGTGCCTAATACCTTCCTCCCACAATACAGAATCTTATCTAGGTCCCTGCTTTTGGAGAACAATGGGGAGAATTTCGGTTGAAACTGTTGCTCAAAGGGTGCTTTCAAATGTTAAATGTGATTCCATGTTCTACCCTTATTCTGTAAACAATGGGAAGCTGTTCTGTAAAAAATACACAGCTAGTTGTCTTAAGTGAGATTGCCAGTGAGTGCCCAGACAACGGGGACGACGTGCACCTCCATCTGTACCGTGTTGGGAGGCTCCCAGGCAATCCCAGGGTCCGAAGCTCAACCTACAGGTTTGCTTTCTTTCCTTCATCTCACCAACGGAGTCTTAATTTTGGTCTTTGACACCCAGCCAGGGCTCAGCATCTGAGGGAGAGCAGACCTAACTAACCAGACTGAACTCAGGCCCCCAGTCTCATGGTGCCTTGAGAAAGGTAAGAAATAGTAATTTTTGAAAGGTCCTCTTGATACCTTTCTGCCGTGTCAGAAAAGCCTAAGCCTCCAGGCCCTGGCCGGGACCCCAGGGTTCGGCTTCCCAGGCCAGCCCGTGCTTTCATCCCCACACTCTGGGAGACTAAGTATGTCTCCGACCATTTTTTTTTTTCAACTAACAATTGAGTGTGATATTTTGCAAAGCACTGTGGTTTTTTTCAGCTTTAATTGGTAGGCGTCTAGAAAATATTTGTGTTCAGTTTCTTTTTTTCACTCTCTTTCTTTTGCTCTTGATTTGCTTGATTTTCTTCTGAGTGATTTGGCGGCGAGCTCACCATTATTGTCCCCTGGAGTAATACCTGGAGTATAAAATATAATCTTGTTGTTTGGAAAATTAAAAGAAAAATAGGAGTGCTGACAATGGGGTCTGAGGAGCAGCAGGAAAGAAGTGAACCGTAGTCCAGACACAATGGCAAATGATTCACTGTAATTACAAGACTGAGAAAAAGTGGATTTTACCATGTTGAATCAATTTAACTGTTCAAATGGTTACTGCCCCCCTGGTGTTTTAAAAAGATATGAAATACAAGGAAACAGAATCACATATACTTAAAAGAGTTTTCAGAAACCATTATATCCCACTGTGACTGGTGTGACTCAGTTGGCCGGGCATTGTCCCTCGAAGCAAAAGGTTGCCGGTTTGATTCCCAGTCTGGGCACATACCCGGGTTGCAAGTTCGGTCCCTGGTTGGGGTGTGTGTGAGAGGCAACTGATTGATCTTTCTCTCTTACCTGGATGTTTCTCTCCCTCTCTCCCTCCCTTCCCCTCTTTCTTAAAAAAAAAAAAAATTAATTAAAAAACCCATTATATCCACAAAGTTTGTTTTGTTTTTGCCCAATGTTATGAATCCCAACTTCACAATTTTACTGTCTGAAGCAATGAAACCATAGAGGTGGTCAAAAGGGGACTCTGTCACTGATTCACTGTGTGACCTTGGGCAAGTCACTTCCCCTCACTGAGTCTCCATTTACTCCTGTTTAAATGCAGATCACTCCAAACTGTACTTAGCATTTCCGGTTGTCATCAAGATTTAATGAAGTGGTGTGTGGAAGACACCTCTAAAACATCTGTCATGGGGGGAATGCCTAATGAATTTTGTTATGAAACTCTACATAAATAGAGTTACTGCAAGTAAACCAAGCTTCAGTGATTGGCAGAGTTCCATGAAAGCCATGCAAAAGAAGTCCTGTAGGCCTGTAGCTTCATCTACCAAGAACAGCAGGTTTCAATGAGAAGCAATTTGCCTTTCAGGGGACATTTTCAATGTCTGGAGACATTTTTGGTCGTCACAGTAGTGCTGTGTTTGCAGTTTACCAGAGACACTGCAAAACACCCTGCAGCGCATGGGACACCCACACAACAAAGGGTAATCTGGCCCCAAATGCCAATCATGCCAAGGTTTAAAAAAAAAAAAACCTGACCTAGCACAGCCCCTTTAATGTTTTAGGTCCAGGGGTTATACATTCCTTCAGGGCTAAAAAAAAAAGACTTATAAATTGTCTCAAGAGAAAAAGGAAAACTCTTAGCTGCCATGGGCTACGAGTGGGAGCAGAATTAGAAAATGCAGAGTTTAGCCTGGTAGTTAGTGCTGGAGACAGAACTGTGGTATTTAGCTATGACTGCTCCAGGCTTTCAATGTCGAGGTGAGTTGGTGGGAGCTCAGAAGCCCACGGTACAGTTAGACCAACAAGAGTATGGGCTCACTTTGAAGAATTTAGTTTGGTGGCCGGAGAAAATTTTGATGTTAACCTGGGTCCTGAGATTAAAGTACAGACATGCTGAATATAAGGGGACTATCCTGACGGATAATTCCTTAGACCTATTTTTTTTAAATTTTCTGTTTATTTTAGAGAGAGGGGAAGGGAGAGAGAAAGAGAGGGAGAGAAACATCAATGTGTGGTTGCCTTTCACACACGCCTTGCCAGGGACCTGGCCCGCAGCCCAGGCATGTGCCCTGACTGGGAATCAAACTGGCGATCCTTTGCTTTTCAGGCCAGAACTCAATCCACTGAGCCACAGCAGCTGGGGCTTCTTAGACCTATTTAAAAGTAAATATAAATCCAGGTGGGTCCTTGTTCTGATTCAAACAAATACACTAAACAGCATATGATTCTCCCAGATTTGCACAAATCAGACCCAAAGACTTTCTGATTATTGTTGACAATAGCCCGCAAGGGGAAAATGTATCTTCATGTCTTGATTATATCCAGTGTTCCATTTGTGATCAAACATAGTAAATTGAAGCAGAGACATGAGCTGAGAAATGAGTGGGCATTTGCCCAATGTTATGAATGCTAACTTATCAATTTTATTGTCCAAAGCAATGACACATGTCACTCCATGTGGGTCCAACCATCGCCCCAGAAGCAGTGGACAGTGGACAGTGGACTGTTCTGTGTTTATGGGGTACAAGCCCATGTACTTCAGAGACACTCCTTGCTCTTGTCTAGCAGAGAGACCAGGCAGCTGCAGAACCTCTCGGGTGCAGGTTGGCGGACACGACAGGACCAGCAGGACGTCAGGCTACAGTGGCATTTGCATGAGCTGGACTAATCCCAGGGCTATCGACAGGGAAGGTGGCAGGCAGCATGTCTGACCAGAAAAGCGAGTCAAAAGCCTCTGTGAAATGGCACTTGACCTTCCCACCTTAGACTTGGAAGTTCAGTCACCACACGAACTGCTGTTGTGGCTTATTCCTCTTTATGAAAACCTCTTGAAATTTTTCTCACATTTAAATTTCTGCTGGAGCTTAACCAAATGTGTAACTTTTCTAGCAGCAACAAAATTGAAAACAGTTCAAAAGGGCACAAAATTTGAATAAGCCTCTTGGTTTGGGGAGGGGTGATGGCCGTGTAAGGGGCACACCGACCTTGCCACCTGATGAACACTTGTGGACTTACAAAATGGTGTTCCAGAATGGCCTCTGAAAGTGAATAAAGATGACCTTATTGTCCCATTTGAATGTTGGGCCTTTGTTAGGAGCGCCAAAGAGTTTGATTACAGGGTCAACTTTGTAGCAAGAAGGAAGTTTGAGTAATCTTAATAACGTTGCTAGAAGTGTGTGCAATAAAATACTTCCAAGCTAGAATGCTCCTCAGAGCACTGACATTGTTGGCCATAGAAGGAAGTGTCTGCAAGCAAATGACTTTATAATGAGCATTACAATTTGAAGTGCTGACCTGATATTATAATGATCTCTGCAAACCACTTACCTTCAGAGAGGCTCTGGTGGAACCTGGAGGTCTGTCTGTCAGAAAGAAGTCTCCCTGACACTCATGTGGGTGAAAAAGGCAGCGTGGAATAATGCATGGGACAAAAGAGCATGGGACCCGGCACCCGAAGGCCGGGCCAGCTTCCCATTCCCTGCCCTGTGATCTCAGCCATTCTTCAGCCCCTTGGAGTTCAGCCCCATCAGTGAAATGAAGATGGATGCTGGCATCTGCTGTGCACCTACTGGCTGTGAGCACTTGAAAAAGCTCCAGGAATTGTTGACTAAACAGCCAGTGTCTTACTGCTCTTGTCAAAAGTTAATGAGAGTTAGAGTCAGATTGTATCCTATTAAGGAAATATGTTTATAACCAGATTACTTCCTGAGAACTTTATGTTTCCTGGCATGATCTTTCATGTCTCTTCTAATGTAAAATTTGTCAGGAAACCTATGTTTCACTGAGTAGAAAACTGCATAGCCAGTAAATAGATTTTACCATGTCTCATTTTATGGCCATCTCTTTGGTCATCTAGATGTGGTCTTGTGGAGAGGCTCTCAGTTGGAGATTTCTTTTTTTTTTAAGATTTTTTAAATTTATCTTCAGAGGGGAAGGGAAGGAGAGAGGGAGAGAAATATCAATGCATGGTTGCCTCTTGTGTGTCCCCTGCTGGGAACTGGCCTGCAACCCAGGCATGTGCCCTGACTGGGAATCGAACCACGATCATCTAGTTCTCAGGCCCGCGCTCAATCCACTGACCTACACCAGCCAGGGCTCAGTTGGAGATTTCTTTATTGCAGGGGGCAGGAAGCCACCCGAGTTAGTTCAGATAACAAAGCACAACAAAAGCAGAAACCCAGCAGGCTGTCTCCGTGCGTCCCATTTGAAGTAGAGCCACTACTCATTTTAGGTTTGGAAACCTAAAACCAGAGTGGGCAGTTTCTTTATTTCAATGGCTTTGTGGCTTGTTCTTCTCTTATACATACCACAGACCCACCCACCACAAAACTGACACCCCCAGTCTATATGCCCTTATTGGTTCAAGCCAGGGACAACAGTTTCTGTGTCTCTTAGTTTAATCTCTCCTTCTTCCTTATTCTTGCCTGAGTGTGGATGCAATGCTACTCTCTCCACATCAGCTTCCTTTTCAGCAAAGCTCAGAGTGCATATTGCCCATGCTATAGAATGACAAGCAGATTTGGAAATGTACTTTTCACAGAACCACCTTTGGGCAAGTTACTTAACCACGTTGTGCCTCAATTTCCTCATCTGAAAAATGGGGATAATAGTGTTTATTCTCAACCATAGTGTCTGGTCCATGATACTTAACATCAGCCATTATATTTAATTTTAAGAAGTTAATATATGAAACTGACCAAAACCAGGCTGAGGACTGCACAATCCAAGCACTGTGTCAAGTTCTAAAATAAGGTGTAGTCAACACCGAGTTTGTCAGGTACATTTTTAGAGAAGATGACTTGAAGGAAGTGATTGTAACGACTTTGGTTTTCAATGACTATATAACAACCCACCCCAGAATGTAGTGGTTTAAAACAATAATTATTTACCTACTTCACATTCTGCAGTTTGGCTCAAGCTTGGCAGAAATGGCCCGTCTTTGCTCCGCATGGCCTCCTTCCTTACCTGCCTGGCACGTCAGGTGGGCTGAGCAGGTGTCATCTTCTTTCTACATGGCCTTCCCAGGTGGCCAGCCTGGGCATCTCATCATCGTGATGGCCTCAAAGGGGTCAGTGCTTACAGTGTCCCCAGTTTCCCCCCAAATGCAAAAGCAGAAGCTTCCACATCTTACTACCTGGGCTTAGAATTTGCAGAATGTCATTCCCTCCATGTTTTATCAAAGGAATCACAAGCCAGCCCAGATTCTGGGGGAGGGTACTGCACAGGGCAGCACAGGAGGCGTGGTCCACTGGGGACACAGAGGAAGGAGACTGTGACAGGTGGGAACACAGACGCTTAGGTGCAGGAGACTGTAAATACAAAAAAACAAAGTGAACAAAAAACCCAGGGTAGGCCATGATGAGAATGAGAATTACGAAAGAGACTGGCCTGGTAGCTAAGAGACTGTCCTGGTAGCTGCTTTGAAGGGTAGGAATAGAATCTGAGGACTTACTTGCATCTCGGTTATGCTGTATCATTTATGCTGATTCAAAGGTTCAAACTAGGAAGTAACAGACCACCCCATCCGACCCCCACCTCCAAGCATCCCTGGAAGCTGTCATCTTCGGTGAATTTGAATAATTTCTTCCTTCCAACCCCAGGTCAAATCCACTCAACCCCAGTGGAAGATTTGAAACTGGCACACAGGCTAGCAGGGCCCGACAGTGACAAAGACTTGGTGGGGCCTCCCGTAACACATTCAGTCACCATTGGTAGTTTTCCTCTCCATTTTCCCTTTTATTTCTCTGTTTTCTAAGGAGGTAAAACCCTTACTTTTTTGTAGGCTGATTATCTTCTATAAGGGTGGTAGTTTTCCCAAAGAACCAGCCCTTGGTTTGGTTGGTCCTGGGTGTTTTTGGGGATCTCCTTTCTGCCCGCATGGTTGGGGGTGTGAAGGGGCTCGTAAGGGAGTTTGAGGGTGGTGTCAGGTGGATTTGATGGCACTCGGTGCGGTTGCTGGAACTTGAAATTTATACACCTGTGTTTCTCCCACCTGCTCCTGAAACAGAGCTCCCGCCCTCCTTCTAAAGTGGCCTCTCTTCCCAAGGGGGCTGGTGCAGCCTGGCGAGGTGTTCCCCCCACGGAGAAAGCACCAGCATTTGTATTGGGTGGGGGCCTGCCCTGAGGTTACGGCTGAGAGGTCAAGGCCTCTTCCATTCACGGAGGCTGCCTCTTTCTTAGTCCCCTCTCCCCACCTGCCCTCTCCCCACTCTGCTCTCGCCACTTAGCTTTTCAGAGATTGGACCTCATCTCCCCCTTTCTTCATTCTGGTCTCCAAAGTTCTCTATGGTGCCTTCAACATGCGAGATTTTAAGAAAACGCAAACAAGTTTATTTTAAAGTAGCATTAGTCTCAGGGTTCATGAATTTTGACATCACACCTAACTAGAATGTTAATTCATTCTTGGCTAAATCCCCAGTGTCTGGCACCGAACCTGGCTCAGAGCAGGAACTCAAGTCCCAGGCATTGAATCGTGCATGAATTGCACCCTACAAAAAGTCACACCCTCCTTGGGATTTTGTATTTTGCTTCCTAAGTTTGTCCCTTTGGACTCGTCCCCCATCACAGACTGTATCCAGGGAAAACAAGAGATGAGCTTCTTAGAAACAGCTTCTGTCAACAGTTGGTCTCCCTCCTGCCCCCTCCTCTGCCCAAGCGGTGAGGCTGTAAACAGCTTTCATCAGAAAATAGGCACTTGGAAAAGAGAAAACCAATTAAGGAGCTTAGAAGTGACTCAGGAGAGCATTATTTGAGGGCCAGGAGGGAGAACACAGGCGTATTGGACAGGAACATTTCAGATGTAACCTTTCGGAAGTCAGTGTTGATTGTAAACAGTCAGGGTCTAAGTTGAGTCATTCAGTAGTAACTGAACTTTTTTCGTGTATCTTTTTGTGCTTTGTAGGATTGCCAGACTGAGGGGATTTATCAAAGGGAACATCCAGATAATTCCTCAGGGCAGTGTTTTATGTGATATTCTTTTGCCTTGTATATTAATATGCTTGGGCCACCATAAAAAAATAACCACAGATTGAGTGGCTTGTGCAACCAAGTTTTCTTGGTTCTGGGGCTGAAAGTCCGAGATCAAGTTGCAGGGAGGGTTGGGCTCTTCTGTGGCCTCTGTCCTTGGCCTTGCAGTGGGACCTTCTCACTGTGTCATCACATGGTGTCCCTCTGTGTGTGTGCCCCTGGTGTGTGTGCCCCTGGTGTCTCTTCCTTTTTATCCGGACACCAGTTATATTGGATTAGGTCCTGTCCACATGGCCTTATTTAACTTCAATTACCTCTTTGAAAGTCCTATCATCAAATAGAGTCTCATCCTAAGGTATGAGGGGTTTGTGACTTCAACATACACATTTTGGAGGGACACGTTTCAACCCATGACACCTTGTTTGCTTGTGGAGGTGAGAAGTAGCAGAATATGTCACCCCCAAATATACCACTTTGGCATAAGCATTGTTTTGAGTTAAAGGCATTGAGAAACGGCATATGCAAGAAAGGCCTGCTGACCTCTCCTTTTCTTCCTAAAAGCAGGAAATAAACTCCCATGTGAAAGGCACCTCCTCTACACCAGGAGGACATACTGTTCTTATTACCAAAGATGGGGAGTTGAGGCTGAGAGAAATCTTATAAACAGACCTTGTTGAAATAACCCGTACCTTCCTTCACTCTCCTCACCCATTCCAGATCCTTTTCCAGAATTACTACTTTTTGTCCAATCTACTATATAAGCACTTAGGCCCAACTACTTTCTGCAATTTCATTTTCCTGCAATGGTTTCTATGTACACGTAGGAATAATAAATAAAATTTTATGCTTTTCGCCTGTTAATCTATCTTATATCAACTTAATACTCATTCCCAGTTGGAGACTATAAGAGCATAGAAGAAAAATTTTGCTGCTCCTACAGAGGCTTTCTAAATACTTTCTGTTGGGTGAAAGACAGCATCCTTTCTCCATTACCCACACTTTCAGCCAGTTCCTAAGACTGTTGAAACCGATAAAGGGGATAAACAGGGAAGGAGGGGCTCTAAGTGGGAACGTGTGAATATGGGTGCCAGACCGGGGGTCCCTGGCCTTGTCTCTCTTTTGCCTCGGTTGCCCTTGAGATCCTTGGCCTTTTTCCTGACTCTGTCAGGACAAAAGGAATTAGATTTCAGAGTCATTTGTTGGGAGGTGCAAGAAAACAGTTACTTAATTACGAACCATCATCACAGAAGTCCTGTAGGTTCACTCCTGTGGAAAACCCATGGGAGGCTACATTACAGTATTTTCTTCTGAGTGCAGGACAAGGAATTGGCTTGCCAGGTATACAGTTTCTCTACAAGTCTTGGGATGCATAACATTCGTAGCCTTTTGTCTTGAGGGGTGTCTTGTGTAGCATCAGAAGCCAGAGCTGTGAACGAAGGAGGGGCTGGAAGAAGTTCTCAAGGGATCCTGCCAGCCTGCTGTGTTGTGACTTGCCGGGTTTACTCTGCTGTGGCCCCCACTGCCCATGAGTGAGCTCCCAGGGTGGCCTCCCACAGAAAGACTATCCTCATCGACATGCAGAAATTAGACAATAGGCTTTGTTTTTCAAAGAAAAGAGGTCACGCTGGGGAGCTGGAATTAAAACTCAGATTATTTATGCCCCACCAATGTGGCTCAGTTGGTTGGACATTGTCTACAAAGTGAAAGGTCGCCGGTTTGCTTCCTGGTCAGGGCACATGCCTGGGTTACAGGTTCGGTCCCCAGATGGGATAAGTAAACAAGGGTCAATGAATCAATATTTCTCTCTCATATTGATGTTTTTCTCTTTCTCCCTCCCTTCCTAAAAGTAAATAAAATCTTCAACTCAGAAAATTTTAAAAGGATAGAATATAACACGATTTTTGTTAGTATTTTACCTATATCATATATATAATTTTTTCAATGTGCACAAGATTATACTATAGCCTAGAAAAATATACATTCAAGTAACAAATCATCATCATCTTTGGATGGTGGTATTTCCGATTTCTTCTTTTAATTCACCTGTGTTTTCTAATTTTTCTACAGAGAGATTGATTTTCTTGAGTAGTCATAAAAATTTGTTTTTTTCAAAGGTGGGAGTATTTTCAGTTTATTGTAGTCTCTCATTTTCTCCACTAGCACTTGATAGGATAGAAATATTACCTTTGTTTAATGAGTTTGCTCGTTAGTGCCACAGATGAGAAATTCAATGAACTATGTCTCAGATGGGAGTGACGGGAAGGAAGGACTTTGGCACAGCTCTGGGAGACGGACTTCCGGCATTGCTGTGGTTATAGGAGCACTCTATTTCACTTCCAGGTTAGAGCTAGACTTTCTCATTTCTTAAAAGGAAGGAGTTTTCCGCTAGTTTAAAAACTGATCAAATCTTACTAAACCAATATGCTTTATTTGAAATGCAATTGTTTCTGCTTTCTTTGGGAGAATAGAAAATGGCATCGGGGAGAAGTGATACAGTGTGTTTTTACCTTTACTTTTACGTCAAGAACCACTAAAATAATTGTATTTTGGAATCATTTTATTTATAATTAAACACTATATGACTGAGTCTTACATTTTCTTTCCAGGCCACTTAAATATTTTTCTCTTCAAGTAAGAGTAAATGGAATTATTTGCATAACTGATACAATTATTTAATAATGAATATACAAATATATTAGGATTTACTTGTTGAGGTATTTCTCTTGTTCTTTTAAGAACCATGGAAGTTTTTCATGGAAAAGGATACATCCAAAAATGTTGGAGGGAGTATGTGTATGATTTTCTATGAAATACTTAACTTTTATAAAGGACAGCTATATATATATGACTAAAAATAAGAAAAAGCTTAAAGCTTAAAATATCTTAAAGAATAAATTTACAACCTGTTCCTTAAAGCTTCATTTTAACCTACATTTTATACATTTGCTTCCACAAGAACTTGCCAAGCTTACCCTGCAGAAGTATGCAAAATTTATTCTTGTTACCACGGTGTTTGATTCTTTTTTCCCCCACAAAATTTGATTTTTTTTCTACATAGGAATGTACAATTTTCCCAAAGTCCATTGGAAAAGTAACATTGATAGAACCGTGTTTTAAAACCTATTTTCTAGTCCAGAGCAATTTCTAATTACACTCTGCAAAAACAGTTTGATTCCACAAAAATTGTAAACATGAGTTTATTAATGTGTCAAGGACTCCATGAAAATGTTATACTTTTCAGTGAGAAGCATAATAAAGACCAAAATACACCAATACGCCCCCAAATCTTTTGTTGACACATGGAGCTTTTAGAGAATGGTGAGTTCACCCTCATAGAGGAAACTGAGGCCCTGAGTACAAGCTAGGGCCTCTTTCAGTATTTGTAGACTCAGTTCCTTAAAAGCTTCTTTCTTGCTGGCTTCCTGGGCTCCTATCTTAAGATTCAGAGTGAATGCAGTAAGTTCTATGAAGTCCGACTTCAGTGCAAGCAAGCTTCATTGACCAAAACCACTCGTGGGAAGTCCTAGAAAAGCATTGAAAGTTTAAATACTGGTGTGTATAATGGCAGTGAGTACAAAATGTCCTTCACAAAAATTCTGGTCAACTCCGGTGAGGATTAAAAAATACTTATACACTTTGCCCTGATAGGTTTCGGTCAGTTGGTTGAGTGTTGTCCCATGAGGCAAAAGGTCACCAGTTCGATTCCTGGTCAGGGCACATGCCTGGGTTGTGGGTTTGGTTTTCAGGGTCAGGGCACCTAGGGGAGGCAACCCATTGATTTTTCTTCTCTTCTCACTCATTGGTGTTACTCTCCCTCTTTCTCCCTCCCTTCCCCTCTCTCTAAAAATAAATAAATAAATAAATTCTTTAAAAAGTATTTATACATTTCAACTTATAATGTGTAGTTATTTTTGTCTGTAGCCTTTATTCTTTCTTTTTTAATTAAAAAAACTGCCTTCCTTCAGAACTACTGTGTGGAATGTTCTGAGGGGCCCGAAGTCCATCCCCAGGTGATCCCATGTACGATGTGTTTCACTCTTTGGCTCGTACTTTCTGGCTAACACTAAACATCTGCCTATACCAGTATTCAGAACAGGGATTGAAATATTTTCAACAAATACGAATTCCAATGTTGCCATCTGAGTTGTGGTTAAATGTGCCAACTGAACAATCACTTTATTGGACTCCACCTAAAAACACCTGTTAAATAATAGTAGAGGATATAAAGGCATAAAAAAACACAAAAACAAAAAGAATAGAAAAAGATGAAGTAGCAGCAAAAAACTACCGTATTTTTTTGGACCGTGAGACACACCCAGGTTTTAGAGGAGGAAAATAGGAAAAAAAATTTTTTGAGCAAAAAATGTGGTAAAATATTTAATAACATAAATAACATAATATTTCACCCATGTAAATGTAAAGAGAACTCAACAGCAGCATTAACAACCATTAGTCCTCCCAAATTTGGGTGGGGGTTTGTCTTATAGTCTGAAAAATACGGTAGAAACTGGACGTACTTGCACTACATGACTCAGGGTAGACCTTCTCAACCACAGTACTGCTGATGTTTTGAACCAAATAATGTTTCATTGTATAGGTCTGTCCTGTGCATCGTAAGATGTTTAGTCACATCCCTGGCTTCTACCCATAAGATGCTGCTAGCACCTTTCCCCAGTTGTGACATCAAAAAATGTATCCAATAATTGTCAAATGTCTCCCAGGGGCAAAATTGTCCCTGGTTGAGAAACACTGATTGAGGGAATGAAAAAAATATGAAAGTATCTTAGGGACAGTCCAGAAGCAGGCTTATTTCAGCCAGAGAACCCCCCCAAAGGCCGAGGAAGTAGAGGCACAGACAGAAAACAGGATTAGCTGAAGATCTGAGTCAGAGGTAGGTTGGCCCTCACACACCCTGTCTGCGAGGGACCCCTTCTTCGGAGAGGCTGAGTCTGGGAGACTCCCAGCTTGGGGGTGTCAGGCACAGTGGAGGGTGAGGTTCCACACTGAACGTGGGTATCGTGTGAAAACCTAAGTAGCACGTGGGATTGTAGGCCCTTGCTCAACTCAGCTCTAAGCACACTGGCATCCAGGTATATATTTTCCAGGTAGGACACTGGAGGAGTCTTCTGATGAAAAACTGACCAAGCCACAAAACAAAAAAAAGATTGACTGTTATCCAGATTTAGTGAATTGACGTGGCCAGATCACCCCACACTCTCAAGTAAAGTCGATCAATCAGCAGTGTCTGCACCCCTCCACTCTAACAGGGTTCCATAATGATGTTTCAGAGGTGTGGTCACCAACAGTCCGCAGGGATTCCTGTGGGGAGGGACCAGGAAATCAAGTACTTGTTGTGCCTTCGTGGGCCCCTAGCCTCTCTCAGCTGATGAGTTCTGGCTCAGCTCTGGAAAATGGGAAGGGCATCCTGACTTTTCATTGGGATAACTGCCTTCACTCTCTGTTCTTGATTTCTTTGGTCTATACCTCTTTTGGCTACTTGCATGTTTGCCCCTACAACACTACATTAATTAACGATCTCCATGACTCTATGGGTCAGGCCACTGGGCTGTCACTCCAACCCTATTGTTCATTACAGTGATTACACCCATTTGCCCTCTGCTAGTTAGTTAAGTACTACCACTTGGCCTCTCTGGGGCAGGGTGTGGAGGTGGAGGGGAGGAGGTGTCCTATCATTCTCATTGCTGTCAATGAGCCTAGTTCTGCGAAGACAGAAAGTCATCTCTGGTCTATGTAGAGGAGCTGCCACTGAATCCCTAGAGCTTTTGTGGCCCCTCTCACCCCCACATTGCTCTTGATCTGGTAAATCACGTATACTCTGAACCCTCCCAGGGAGCATGGGCATCTAGGCCTTACACAGTACATCCACTCTACCAATGCTCACTCCTCTGAGTCTTTAATCCCCTCTTCCACCGCCTACCAGGGCAGTTCTGGCATGTCAACGTCACTCAACGTGGAACACTGCTTCTCCCTTGCCGTCTTCTTGGGCCCCCCCTAACTGCATGCTTACATCAGTGGCTGGGTGGTAAGTTCTATATTCCAGGACAGTGCCCCAAGAAACCCTTCCTTATCCAAACTAATGTTTTGCCTGCTTTGCTCCAACACCCTCTGAATCCTGCCCTATGGATTTTCTCCTGGCTCCTGCCAGTATCTGTGGGGCTGGGTCCTCCAGCTCCTTTGCTGTACCCTCCTTAGCTGAGTTCAGTTGTGATTCAAATCTAGCCAGACTAGGAAGCTGGGGCAGATCTGAGGAGGCACACTCTATTTTGCAGGGGAGTGGCCTCTGCATTGTTTTTAGAGGAGGGGAATACTAGCCCATAATAGGGAGGGATCCACCAGTTCTGTAGGTGCCTGAAGCAGATGTCTTCATGATATTGTCAGGTTCCTATTCTTTTTCAACCAGGCCCCTGACCTTGGCATAGCAAACCTGCCTAGTCTGAGAGATTAACTTTTTTTGGAGCTCTGCTACATTTATGATCCAAAGTGCTCTCTGCATCTCTGCTGTAGATATGCTACCCAGGAAGCCTTCTGGCTTTCACATTTTCACACTTTTTAAAGTCAGTTAATCATTTTTAGTCATTCATTATCTTTCCAAAGCATTGAGTTTAGCAATAGCCACCTTCATTGTCCTTCTAGTTACCATTTTCCCTCCAGAGTTCCAATGCCTGAAACGACACACCAGAGAGTGCATCTGCTACCACGTGAAGGCTCAACAACTGCACTCTTGCCTTGTGTGGTCTGCGCTCCCCCTTCCGCCAACAACGGGGCTCTGCCAACCCTATGGCAGATGATCCGGCTCCAAAACTCTCATTTTAGCATCTGCTTTCTCAGACCATTTCTTGTATCACCTGCCCCAGGTTGTATTTCTCGGCAGGAGACACAGACACAGAGATGGGCAGGCAGGAGGTTTATTGGGAGTACTCTCAGCACCCATACCTGTGGGAGGGAAGAAAAGCAAGGAAGCAGGATTGGGCAGAGACAGAATCAGACTGAGACAGGCCTTATCTGACCTCACAGGCAGCTCGCAAGGCCTTTGAGAATTGTCCAAGTTGCAGCAAGGGCCTCTTGCCTCCATGTTGAACAGTCATTGATCGATAGCTGCTCTGGGAAGAGGTCTTGTCCATCGGTGAAGGTCCTCTCAGAGGCTGAGGTAATTCCAAAGCAGGTTGCCAGCAGAGAAGCGTCTTCCCACAAAAGGGGGAGAAATTCTGTGCTAAAGAGGGAGGTGGGTAGTTCATCACAGCAGCCACTGTGGCTTACTTTTGTAATAATGTAAATACTAAATTTTGGTCTAACCAAAAATCATGCTATAGTGAGAGAAGAAATGTGTATGCTTTTTGTGTGTGTGTATGAAGTTGAGGAATGTGAAAAGGAAAATCCTCTCTTTACATGATAGGAAACCAACAGATTAGTTCTTAAATTTTGTTTCAAAAATGAAAACAAAAAATCAACAATGAAATTGGCTGCACATAGGTGGTGTAATTTATTCAGGTATTCCTGTTTTCTGTTTATTAAGGTTGCTGCTTTATCTACCCACCAAAATAATGTTATGTTTCTAAAAATTTTTCCCAATATTTTATTAATGATAAAGAAAGACATTTCACATCTAGTTTTCTAAAGTTTTGTTTTGCTGGACAGAAAGTTAAACTACAGTTTCAGTGTTGGACACTTGGCAATTTTGATGGCATAGAAGACAGAAAGAGTTAAACAAATGTGTCAAATTTAGAAGGGATTAGTTGCCTTTCTCTTAACAAGGAGTGATTTGAAAGTCTCCTTGCACAGTGCTCACACAACACCTTGCACAGTGCTCACACATTCCTGTTCTCATGGTCGTCCTCCAGGGTCAGGGGGGCAGATGTTATTATCCCCATTTGATGGGTGAGAAAACTAAGGCTCAGTGGGGCTGTGTTTTATGAATGAAATCTGTATATAAATATTGGACAATGAATTTAATAATAAATAGATTTACTTTATGTTTCAATTGGTTGTCTTGGATTTTAAAACAACTGCTGATAAAAAAGAATGTTATATGTTAAACTGTATTACATTGCAGATTTTTTCTACCCAAGGGTTTTCTAGGGTAGTGTTTGCTTCTAGAATAATTTTTTCAGCCTCCATGAACATGGTGTCAATACCCAGAAAAGCTCACTCTGCCTTTTAAAGGATCTAAATGGTCTGAGCTGTCAAACAACAAATGCAGGGATTAGTAATTCCACACCTACAGGCCAATGAAACCCAACAATTTGTGCACGAGATCGCTGGGCGTGAGTTTAGAAGTTGTGAAGCGAGATGAGTGTTTGGGCAGGCAGAGGAGGCTCCTGAGACGTAGCAGGCTCTTCGCAGTGTGGTCGCCCCTGGGGAATACACACTTGGGGTGCTGGTGAGGGCATTGAGGACGGGCTTAGTTCCACTCAATGAGCGCTCTTCTAGTTAGGGTTCCCTGAACTCATTCCACTGCTCCCCATTTAGCCCATTTATACATGCATTTTTACATGTATAAATGGGCTAAATTTTTACATGTAGAATGCAGACTACTTTGGATCTTCACTTTTGCTATACACCAAAGTACCTCCTTTAAAGAAAGTCGTCTTAAAGAATATAGAATTCCATCTGAACAAGTACCTCCTAAGTGAATTGATTTCAGGTCCTCCTTGCTTACTAAATGCTTACTAAGCAGGTTGCCAAATTCCAACGTGGTCAACAGTTTGCTGCGCTGTAGCCTGAAATCACGGCCCAGAGACCTCTCCGCAGTGCTTATACAAGAACTTAAAATAACCTGGGATGGGGTGGGAGGTGGGGGAGGGGGTTAGTCTTTCTATAGACTTTAGGCTTTGGTTTTCATGATAAATGATTTATTTGCAATATAGTTAATTAACGTGCAAAAGTGGATGTTACAGAGGAGTCATCAGTGGAAACAGTCTCGCTGCCGCCCCAGAGCTGCCCACCCATCTCTCTAGAGGAAACCGATGTTCCGTGCCCCCGCCTTCGGGGAAGCTTCCTGCACGCACCGGCGGGCACACAGACTCTACGCAAAGGGTGGCTCACTCCACGCTTCTTACACACACACTTCCACAATCCACGTGGGCACTGAATGGGACGATAAGATTTCTTTCCCAATGGCTAAATAGTATAAAATGGATACACCACAATGGATTTCACTATTAGAGGGCATTTAGGTTGTTTCCAATCTTTTATTGGAAAATCTTTTACTTATCTGCTATTATAAGGAATGCTGGAATGTGGTTTTCTATTGTATCTTCCATACACCTGGAATTTATTGTGGAGTAAGGAGTGAATAGTGATACAATTTTTTTTCTAAGTGGCTACCTAGTCCCAACATATTTATTGAATAATTTGTCTCTAACCATTGACTTGAAATGCCTCCTTTTTTATAGGTGCTAGAATAAGTTGCTGGAATTTCTATTCTGTTTTATTTATATCTATTCTATGTTGAATGTTTGTTCAAACATTTAAATTACTGTAACCTTGTAATCTGTTTTAATATCTTATAGGGCTATTCACCTTACTATTCATTTTCAGAATTTTCCTTGTCTTTATTGCTTATTTATTTTTTTCATAGGACCTATGGATTCCAGATTACACACTTCCCCCCAAGTTTCAAGTGACTACTGAGGACTTGAAACATGGCTGCTACTAATGAGCCAAATTTTAAGTTTTATATACATTTTGCTCAAATTTAAATAGTTGCATGTAGCTACTATGTTGGACAGGGAAGTTCTAACAGATTCTTATTAGTAAATAGAAAGATTATTGATTTCTGAGCACAAATTTTTGTACCCATGCACCTTACTCTTTTATTATTTAGAATAATTTTTCAGTTGATCCTCTTGGGTTTTCCCAGAATAAAAAATATAATACAAAATGATCATCTTATCTCTTTTCTTCCAGTTAATAAAACATCTATTCATTTGTGTCTTTAGTTTTATGGAAACAGTGGTCCATTGAGAGTTTCATGATTTTTATTAATTCATCATTCAAAAACATTGTCTTCTAAATACTAGGTCTTAGAGGATATAAAATAATTAAGATGCTAGTTGTTGCCTCCAATGTTTGTAGAATGTGGATATGACTACTTTACAGAGAAGCACCATACAGTATATTAAAGCCCCTGACAGAAATATGCAAGAGTTTTGAGGGTGGTAATGGCATCAAAGGACCTCAAGTGGGGGGGTGTCTGCAGGCAGGGGAGGCCTTTTAGGAAGGGTTGCTTGGGCCAACTCTTCAAACATGAGCTAGAATTAATCAGATGAAAGATGGAAGAGGACAGATGGATTCCAGACTAAGAAGATGGTAACATCTATAAATATTTTAGATTTTTTTTTACTTTTTAAAAGTGTTTATTTTTTAGATATGGTTATAGACATTTCATCAAATATTTGTATAACATATTGATCAGGCATACTTTGAAACTACATTTACATTGGGAAAGTGTGAGGGTTTTAATAAAAAATACATGATAAAAATAAGTGTTATTTTCGATAAATGTTTAAGTTGCCTGCCTATAATGGTGGCAGTACCATTTAGCTGATAGACTCATTTCAAAGTCATTTCGTTACAAAATTAATTTTATAGTAGTCCCAGTTTCTTTGCTAGTTATTATTTTATACTGGTAATTCATTAAGTCTTAAAATATATAACCCTTTCTTAGTGGATGTTCTCATACACCAGAGTGTTTTATGTTCTATACAGAGCCAGAGGGATAAACTTAAATTTCCTCTGAAACTCTTGGCTAGACTGTTCCTCCCAGAAATGCTGAAATTCTAATTAATCGTCATTAAGCAAATTCATCATCATCATGATGTATTGAAACTCCTTGATACATAATGCTAATGTCTCTCTTTCTCTAATATTACCTGGGTATGATCACGATAGCTCCCACATTATAAAGCTCTAGGTCAAGACAACACCACGCCAAACCATCAATTTATCCAATTATATATACACCCACTTTGCTTACATTAATTGCTCGTAGTTCATACCAATTTACATTTTGCTGAGGCTTAATGTTCAGGGGATTTGGAGAATGGGCACAGCATGAAGGTCAAACATTTTGGAAGTGCCCACTAAACAGAAGCACGAAAGGCCATGCAATAGATTGAAAATGGTAAATATATATAAAATTTGGTGAATGAATTTCACATTCTTTATAGTAATCTTTTTATCTGTGTTGAAGGTTTTGCCTTGTAATGAAAACGGTTTTACCCCTCTGTAAAGTATTACCGACTCAATGTAACCTACATGAATGTTCCTTTTCCTTTTTATGGAAATGCTAAATTTCCAGGCCTTTTACTTTTGAATACTGGAGCACTTCTGGAACATTGAGCTTCAACACACCAATGGTGGGCTTGCCCTGAAACGTAGCTGAAGTTGGCGTGAGTCTGAGAAGAGTGAATGAAGACATGTGTGTGAAATCACTTCAGGCCAGTTTCTTCAGGCTCTACCTGAAACCCTCCTTTTATCTCCCAGTCAGGAAAGCAGACCAGTGAATTAAGAGGACAGTGGCTGGTGTATTGGTTGGTAATAGGCTGTTATGCTTCATTAAGTTTCTACTGAACTTTTCAGTGGCCTAAAACATAGGCGGCAAACACGAGGCCTGCGGGCCGAATCTGGCCCTCCACCTTGTTTTATCCAGCCTGGCACCTTGATTCTACCTGTCGGCAGCACCGAGCTCCTTGCCCATAGTTAAGGAGTAGTTACATTTACACAGTCCTAAAGTTACATTTGGCCCTTTGAAGGCAACTGTGAGGCTGATGTGGCCCCCAGTGAAAACGAGACTGACACCCCTGGTAAAACAACAAAAGTTTTTTAAAGTTTTATTTCTTGCTCATGCTACTCATCCACTGAGTGGACAGAGGAGCTCTGTTAACCAAGCCACGTAGGGACTCCGCTGTTGGAGCGCCAGCTGGAGAGTACCAAGCCAGCACACTCTGGCCCAGACCCAACGCTCCACTCACAATGCATTGGCTGGAACTTGGCATGTGGCCACACCTAACCATAAGAGGGTCTGACAGTGGAGAGAACCAGAAATATCTGACAGACAACACTAAGGATTACCAAGACTGTATTGAAAATGTGTTGATGGAGAAGTTTTGGCAAGAGCGGAGGTGACCTACACAGAAAGAAAAGCAACGTGAATGGTGTTAGATCACAGCATTGGCTATTCCATGATTGTTCATGCTTCTTCCTAAAACTGTTTTCCAGTCCAGTCCAGTCCAGTGCAATCCAATCCAGTGCAGTCTAATCCAATCCAGCGCAATCCAATCCAATCCAGTCTAATAAACATTTAATAAAAGCCTGAGAGGGGGAGATACCTGGTTATGCCAAGGTGGATAGAAGCAAAACTGTAGGTATCACAATTTTTTTTTGAATTCTACACTCAGGTTACTTTGGAGACCACCTTAAGAAATGTTAACACCTGGCTGGTGTAGCTCAGTGGATTGAGCATGGGCCTGCGAACCACACGATTGCGGTTCGATTCCCAGTTAGGGCACATGCCTGGGTTGCAGGCCAGTTCCCGGTTCCCGGTTCCTGGCAGTGGACGCATGAGAGGCAACCATACATTGATATTTCTCTCCCTCTCTCCTTCCCTTCCCCTCTAAAGATAAATAAATAAAATCTTTAAAAAAAAAAGAAATGTTAACAAAGCTTTGACAATGAGCCCAAATCAGACCTAACTCTATATACGTGTTCAGATGATAATAATGGTGTGGACAGGAACTGAGTTAGTTTTCTTTTTTAAAGATTAGATCTTTTAAAAAGAGCTAATGATGCTATCATGTTATTCTGCAGTCTAGTTTGCGACTGATTTACCTTGGAAGATTCACCGAGGAGTGACACTGCTTACCCTCAGATGCCCCACGGGTATTTTGTTAACCTTATTTCCTGACAGATATACTAGTTGGCCATTGGGAGTATCAATCTTGAAATTTGCCTATGTTAAAATAATTGCAGCTAAGATGTAGTAACTTGGGGCCTAAATGATCTGTGTATCTATATACTGAAGTGGAATTCAGTTTTATGATGAACTGGTCTCTATCAAAAGCATTTTCCCCACAGAAACATATTTTGGGAGGCCTCATTCTTAAGAGAACATGTTGGTCTTGCTTCTGAGTTGATTGGCAGAATACAGGGACCTTTTGAAGACCTCCAGGTCTTTGAACCCTGTTTGCCAGTTCTTTAACCTGGAATTGCTTTAAAAATATGTAATCCATTATTGTAATCCAAAAATATGTAATCCATCCAGTTCTTCCAGATAGGTTAAATGTCCTACTCAGAGGAAGCCAGGTCATGAGGGAACGATATAACCCATCTCTAGCCTAAGTTTTCAGTAAATTGCAATTTAGGCTTATACTATCAGTTACCATGTATCTTTAAGAAAATAACTTAAATTCATGACTGTATACATTTATTTATAGCTACAGATTACTGAGTGCTTATTCTGTCAGGTATCTTCCTGGGTACAATCAGTGCATCATTTAAATTTAACCCTCCCAACCATCCGTTGGAGAAGACATTATCTCCATTTCATAGCTCATCACACTGAAACTCAGACCAGACACACAGCTCAGAAGGGTCAGTCATAGGAGTGACTGACCCAGGATTCACACCCAGGTTTATCTGATTTTTAAATCTGGTGGCCTTACTCACTGGGAAAGCTACTGAGAAAGATATCACACCAAACAGCCTTGAGCATTTGTATAAATGCTTTCAATAACATTTTTAATCTTATCCTGATTTTATCCTCTCTCCCTTTTACCACTTCACTGATTTTCCTCAACTATTTACTTTTAGACCACTGTAATATGTATTTTTAATAAACTCCCTAAGATGCTTTTGGACTTACATTCCATTAAGGTATAAAGAAAAAGAAAAAGCTCCTCTGAAATCTTGCAATTTTTTCTTGTATTTAATGTTGGCTGGGTTTTTCTTGTGCTATTTGCCTTTATGAAATTTTCAGGTTTATGTTTAGTGTACACATTGCTTACGCTATGAAATGACTGAGGAAAGCCTTGCGTTTTGAACTGTCCCCTGGTGCTCCTTACACACATTTTATCCCAGGCTCGCACAGTCGACACACCTTTAGCCTTGGTGTGCACCATCAGATGACTGAGGAAAGGGAGATTAAATTAAAAATACAGTGAAACTTTGTCATAAAAGCCATCAGGAAAACCCCATGAGTCCGCTCCCCTGCCTGCTCTGGGCGGAGCAGGGTGCGACACAATTTGCAGAATTCCCAACAGTCTGCTCACTGGTGCCCTGTAACCAGACCTCATTACTGTCCTTCAGATTCTGTTCTAAAATCCCGAAAGGTGTTTGTCTGCATTAGAAAGTACAGGCGATTTCCTAGTATGAGTCATCGGTCTTTGTGATTTCTAGAAGCTCTTCTGTACAGGGTCCTCTGTGTTCCTGATGAGCTGGTGTCAACAGGCCACTCAATGAGAACATTCTGCTTCCAGGGTTTCCAGTGATTTTCTTGGTCATGCTGAGTGTGGGCCAACAGGGAACACTGGTTTGCCCACTACGTGCTCCCTTGGCTCTGTTTTGTGGTGTCAGGGTGCGTAATCATCACATTTCCCCCCCTGAGCAATGCTTTTGTCCTCTCTAACTTTTGCTTAGTGTTGCTGTGTGTTACCAAGGAACTCATCTCCCATTGGTAGCCAGCCACCCTCACCTTTCACAAGGGCTCTGCTCTAGCAGCCCTGCTGCTAACAGTTTCTGCGTTTAATTAGCTGAGACACAGAAACCATTTCCCCCTTAAACTCCCAGGCAGTGATTTGGCAAAAGGAGATCTGCTAGAGTTAGTGTAAAGGTAGAGGAGAAAGAAAAACAAATTAGGTACTGTTTCATGCTAGTTGGGTATTATTATGTGAAAACAGTCAATGTGTTTCACTTCCCTATTTTCAGATAGTGCAGTTCAAAGAGAGATACAGGAATGAGAGCTGTAAGAATAAGAGAAATTACATAAGCGGCCTTAGAAAATTTGTAATTTCAAATTATATGCACATAAAAGAAAAAGACTGGGGCAAAGATTTTTTTATTTGCTTTCTTTTTACATCACACTAGCTCCTCCAACCAAGGTGGTTATAAAGTACTGCATGTTTCAGACTGTAAGACGCACTCCCTTCCACCCCCAAATTTGGGAGTAATAATGGTTGTTAATGCTGCTGTTCGGTTCTGTTTACATTTACATTGGTGAAATATTATGTTATTTATGTTATTAAATATTTTACCACATTTTTTTGCTTCAAAGTTTTTTCCCTATTTTCCTCTAAAATCTAGGTGCATCTTATGGTCTGAAAAATACGGTAATACTATTCTCTCTCATGAACTTCTCCCTTTCAGGGATTCAGTCAAACTTTATGAGAGCCTGCACAGAAAGTTTTTATGTGAAGTTTTCAAACTGAGTATTTGGGAGTAGCAGAATCCCGGTGAGGAAAGAAAACTATGAATGAAAACTAACAGGCAGGTTAAATTCCTCCCATGCGACACTCTGGTGCTTCCACCTCTCACACTTTTCCCTTATGTATTTCCTACATAAAAAAGATTTTTGCTTGCTGAACAATGTGAATTTGTTAAATAATAAATAATTCAGCTTCCTAGTTATGTACTTCTCGACAACATGTACGTGCCCAATTAGGATGCCCAGTCAACGTGTGATGATAATGGTGTTCTGGCAAAGACAGAGAAGTCAACGATGAAACTTTAGATGCTGGCAGGATACTCATCTCCTTTAGCCTTGGTGTGCACCATCAGATGACTGAGGAAAGGGAGATTAAATTAAAAATAGAGTGAAACTTTGTCATAAAAGCCATCAGGAAAACCCCATGAGTCCGCTCCCCTGCCTGCTCTGGGCGGAGCAGGGTGCGACACAATTTGCAGAATTCCCAACAGTCTGCTCACTGGTGCCCTGTAACCAGACCTCATTACTGTCCTTCAGATTCTGTTCTAAAATCCCGAAAGGTGTTTGTCTGCATTAGAAAGTACAGGCGATTTCCTAGTATGAGTCATCGGTCTTTGTGATTTCTAGAAGCTCTTCTGTACAGGGTCCTCTGTGTTCCTGATGAGCTGGTGTCAACAGGCCACTCAAATGAGAACATTCTGCTTCCAGGGTTTCCAGTGATTTTCTTGCTCATGCTGAGTGTGGGCCAACAGGGAACACTGGTTTGCCCACTACGTGCTCCCTTGGCTCTGTTTTGTGGTGTCAGGGTGCGTAATCATCACATTTCCCCCCCTGAGCAATGCTTTTGTCCTCTCTAACTTTTGCTTAGTGTTGCAAAAGACTTGTGTTTTTTAGAATTTTGAATAAGGGTGGCTACTGAAAGTCACTTTAGGCTCAAGGGGCCCCAATACAGAGAACTTTCTTTTGTAAAGAAAGTCAAGAGGGTAAGGGAATCACATAGATAATCTGGGGTCAGGGAGGCCCCAGGCCTCCTCTTTGGCATCTTCACCAAATCATCTCCAAGTTTTTCCTATTGTGTTACTTGTGTACAGTGGTCCTCACTTATCTGTGGTTTTGCATTCTGTCATTTCAGTTAATGGCAGGCTGAAAATATTAGGTGGAAAATTCTAGAAATAAACAATTCATAAATTTTAAAGTGTGTGCAGTTCTGAGTAGCATGATGAAATCCTGAGCCATCCAAATCTGACCAGGTAGGCAGAAGTCGTCCCTTTGTCCAGCACATTGACACTGTATCCACCACCTGCCCATTAATTAGTTAGTTAGCCCTCTTGGTTATCTGAGTGACTGGCATGGTATTGCAGTGCTTGTGTCCAGGTAAGGCTTACTTTACTTAGTAATGCTGTATATAATAAAAGCATAACTTTTATTATAGTATATTATAATCATTTCATTGTATAACTCATTTTTGTTGTTCATCTCTTACTGTACCTAATTTATAAGAACCCCCCCCCCCACCATAGTGTATGTAGGGGTTGGAACTATCTGTGGCTTCAGTCATCCACTGGGGATCTTGGAACATACTCCCCTCAGAAAAGGGGAGAACACTGTACATTGAAACTTCCTCACTAAAATCATGTTTCACAAGCCACCAGGTTTTAAGTCCAGTGCAGTCTGTTAGGTTACAACCAATGTTTCTATGACATCAATGAGTTCATTTGGAATCGGTTAATGAGAACAAATTCAGCGTAACACAGAGGTGCTTTGGTTCCTTGGCGCAGGGCTCTGGACTAGCAGAAGTAAAATTTTAACCTTTTGCATGAAAGTTCTCCATCAGTGCACATCTATTTTTAGAGAAATGGAAGGAGTGCCTGCACCTGGGACTCCTCCCCAGCAAAGCTCACTCCCAGGCTTGCACGGCTCTGGGCCCCTGCAAGTCGCGCTCCCTCTTGCCATCAGAGCTCCTCTGACACCTGCTTTGCTCAGCAAAGACAAATGCTCCTTTTGTTGTTTTTGCACCATGGGCCACATCCCCTGTGGGCATGTGTTGAGTTGCCTGTTCAGATTATCTTTGGAGGTCCCAATTATTGTTTTTGTTAATGTTTTGGTTACAAAGATGTGTAAGTTTTGAGATGTTTATCCTTAAACTTATTTTTACTTTAGTTTGTTTAAAAAATTAAAATATAGTTAATGTAAAATATATTAGTTTCAGGTATATAACATAGTTATTCAACAATTAATATATGTAATAGAGCTGTTTTTATTTTTTTAATTATATTTTATTTATGCTATTACAATTGCCCATTTTTCTCCCTTTGCCCCCCCCCGCCCCCACGCTGTCCACATCCAATGGGTCAGGCNCCCCCCCCCCCCCCCCCCCGCACTGTCCACATCCAATGGGTCAGGCACGTATATTCTTTGGCTACTTTATTCCCTATGCTGTATTTTCTGTCTCCATAACTATTCTGTACTACAAATTTGTACTTCTTAATCCCTTCACCTTTTTTCCCTATCCCTCTGACCCCCCCCTCCCATCTGGCAACAATCAAAGCATTCTCTGTATCTATGATTCTGTTTCTGTTTTGCTTGTTTGTTTTTTGCATTCAACTATTGATAGATAAATATTTATTGCCATTTTTATTGTTCATATTTCTGATCATCTTCTTAAAGAAGACCCTGGAACATTTCATATGATACTAGTTTGGTGATGATGAACTCCTTTAGCTTTTTCTTATCTGGGAAGGTCTTTATCTGCCCATTGATTCTAAATGATAGCTTTGCTAGACAGAATAATCTTGGTTGTAGGTCCTTGCTTTTCATCACTTCCAGTATTTCTTGCCAGTCCCTTTTAGCCTGCAAAGTTTCTTTTGAGAAATCAGCTGACAGTCTTATGGAGGCCCCATTGTAGGTAACTAACTGCTTTTCTCTTGCTGCTTTTAAGATTCTCTGTCTTTAACCTTTTGCATTTTAATTATGGTGTGTCTTAGTTTTGGCCTCTTTGGGTTTGTCTTGTTTAGCTCTGTTCTTTTTAGTGAACATTTTTGCAAAATGCATAGTTTTTCAGGAACATGTGTCTTGTACTATAGTAAAACTCCTATACTTGGTGCTTAGCAGATGCTTAGTAAATGCTGGCAAGTTATTTACAATTAACTATATCACAAGAATTTTAAAAAGTGATTCCAAGGAATGAATATGTTGACAATGAACCAAGTTACAAGAACTTAGCAAGATACTTGACTTTTCTAGAATATAAAATCTTTTATATTATATTATGTCATTTTAGTTTGTATGATATATTTATCACTACTGTTTTAGAAAAACAGAAGCTAACTTTTCATTTTCAAAGACTGATGAACAATCATCCATTATTTCTTGAAGTTGAATAATAGGGAATTGTACTTGTTTTTCAAACCATTTGGCAATTGTAAGAAGCTGCTGGTCACAAAATGCACGTCCAATAAACTGTAGTCCTATTGGCAACCCTTGGTTTGAGAGGGCCATTGGGACACTCACTGCTGGCAATCCTGAGCAAAGGAAAGAAACCCATTAGTTGATTAATTCTCCATCCTAAGACGCTGAGACCCCTTCCACTTTCCAGTGCTAGTAGGTCCACGACAGAATAAGGTTTAAAAAACAACAAAATTATATGATATACACACTTTTGCACCTTCCTTTGTTAAGTGTATGTTGAAAATCACTGTTATCAGGAACGTCTTCATTCCTTTTTACAGCAGCATACATACCATTTCATTATGTGGGTTTACCGTAATTCATCCAACCATTCTTCTATGGTTGGGCATTTAGGCTATTTTTAGCACTTAGCTATTTCACACTATGCCCTAGTGAATCTCACCTTGTTTTCTGGTATTCTTGAAAGTTTCTCAAAGAGGACTACTTCATCAAAGGATAAATAAATACATAATTAGATAATGCCAAATTCCCCTCCAAAACAATTGTATCATTTTGAACTCCTGTCAGCAAAATGAGTTGTTTTTCTTTTTTACAGCCTTGCCAATAGAGTATATTGTTGAGATTACGAATTTCTCCAATTTGTTAAGATAAGAATAGTAGCTCATGGCAGTTTTAATTACTGGTTTGGGGCAGAAAATGTATAAAGTCTTGGGATATATTATTATGCCATAAAATAAATAAGTTTTCTAAAATTAATGGGGACAGGTCTAAAGGACACACAGAATCTGAAGGGGCTTCTGTAGACTAAACCTGGGACAATTTGGTCACCAAAAACAATAATGACAGCAACTGCTTATAATGCACTGAATTCAAAAAAGGAAGGCTATTGTTTAGAGAAGACTGCTAATATGCATAGAAGGAATGATATAATTAGAAAAAGCAGCATATCATAATTCTCTAGGTAATAATTCAGGCAAGAAGCATCAACAGATGCTAAAACTGGGTTCAAGTTTATTGGGGAATAAATATTCACATGGTCTCAAAGTATCACCTCACGAAAAGCTTATAAATGCTAAAAGGAGAAACTGTAACTTCACAAGGAAAACATTTGCAGTTACTTCCTAACCAAGGGTTCAACTTAGTTTTCAAAAGCAGAACAAATTAGCATTACTGTTTCCAGATAGGAAGGTATGTAGTACTTCTGTCGAACATGTCTAACTCAACCCAATCACAAAGACGAACCCTGACAATCCAGATTATGGGTGGGACATCCTACAGGACAAGTGAACTACGCTTTTCAAGAAAGTCGATGTCACTAAAATAAAAAACTTAAAAGGTGTATGTGTTTTGTGCGTAGGATTTCTTATCAGAAACTAAGCAGGCCAGAAGAAAGTAGCACAACAATTTTTAAGCCTAAATAAAAGAAATGTCAAAACAGAGTCATGCATATAGTAAAAACAATCCTTAAAAATGAAAAGAAAGCAAAGCGAATTAGTTGCCATCAGACCTACCATGAAGGAATGTCTAACGAAATTCCTTTGAACAGAAAAGATATGATAAAACAAAGAATCCTGATACGTCGGGAAGAGAGAAACGCAGCAAGCAAAAGTAGAGGTGAGAACAATAGACCTTCTATTTCCTCTTGAGTGGTCTACATTAAGTTTGATGATTGGAATAAAAATTATAATACGGTCTGACGTAGCTCTAAAAAAACACAGAGAACTGGGGGATTTTAAAAGATATTATAAACAAAAATATATATCAGGGGAAAAACAACTTATAAAAGACATTTTTGGTACAATTGAGAATTTAAGTTCAGAAAATTTAATTATTTAAATTAAAATTAAGAACATTTAAATGTGGACTATATTTGTCAAATTACTGTATTTATATTAGTTTTCTGAAGTGTGATTGTAGAACTGTCATTATATAGGAGGATGTATTTTAAGATTCATGATAAAGGTGAAGTGTCATGATGCTGAAACTTTATTTAGCTAAAAAACAGTGGGTGTGGGTGTGCATATGTGTGTGCATGTGTGTGCGCATGTGTATGTAGAGAGAGGGATGAAGAGAGAGATGGAGAGAGAAGGAAAGGAATAAAGGAGAAAGCAAATGAGGCAAAATGTTAAAAGGGATGAATCCAGACAAAGGGCATGTGGGTATTTATTACCCTGCTTTTCAATTTTTCTGTAGGCTTGAACATTTTTTAAATAAAAGTCAAAAACTATGCTGCTAAGATTCTGAATACATGTGTACGGTGAATACAAGTATGTGGGGGCCTATGCACATGCATACCACACCCACGACACATGCGCACACACTTTGCTAAGCGTTCCAGAAGACCAGCAATCGCCTTTAGGAAACAATCTGGTGAGAACCTAAGCTGAAGACCAGGGTGCCCACCTACGAATGTACAAAAACCAGAATGGGTTTGCATCCTCACCTGCCATGTTTACAGCCTGTGTGAAAATGTCACCCTGGGCACTTCGGGTTCTGTTGTCCTCTTTGATGAACTCCTCATACGGCACTGCCTCGCTCAGGGTGGTGGGAGTGAGCAAGACATCCACTCCAGAGTTAAAAACATTCACAAAGTCATTAGCAATGAGTCGTCTCACTTTCTGTGCTTTGACGAAGTAGTTCTCATAGTTTCTGTGGGAAAAAAACAAGTGCTATTTTAAGGGCTTTTTATTATTTGAATGATTCTCATACATAAGGCTTGTAAATTGTAAAGAAACAGGCAGCATGTAGATACCTCATGGCATAAAAATGACTTTTCTTCAACCGTGATGTTCAAAATGTATAGATCTGGAATTTAATCAATCAGAACTACTTGATGCAATTCTTTTTAAAAAAAATATTTTATTTATTTATAGATAGGGGAAGGGAAGGAGAAAGAGTGGGAGAGAAACATCAATGTGTGGTTGCCTCTCACGTGTCCCCTACTGGGGACGGCCTGCCAACCCAGGCAGGTTCCCTGACTTGGAACTAAACTGGCGACCCTTTGGTGTATAGGCCCGTGCTCAATCCACTGAGCTGCACCAGCCAAGGCAAAGCTAATTGGTTGCAATTCTGAATATACAATCACAAAATATTAACACTTCCAGGGACACCATGAAACCAGAACATTCATTTTTACGTGAGAATACCAAGTATTGTAAGTAAATGATTTTGCAAAGATTACAGAGATTGGCAGTGGTTAGAAGAAGGAGTAGAGGCTCATTCGAATCCTCTTTCTACTATAATGTCTTATTTCATGTATACTATAATTATAACAAGTTATTATAAGGATTCTGAGGTTTTGCAAAATTCTAACATGCCATCAGAATTAAACAGTAGGAAATAGGCTCTGGAAACAGCAAACAGCAAGTGCTGGTGAGGTGGAGAGAGGGGAAGCCTTTTGCACTGTTGGTGGGATGGAGACTGGTGCAGGTGCTGTGGAAAGCTGTATGGAGATACCTCAAAAAATTAAAAATGGATCTGCCTTTCAACCTAGCTATCCCACTTCTGGGACTATATCTGAAGGGACCCAAAACTCATTTGAAAGAGCATAACCAGCCCTATGTTCACTGCAGCATTATTTACAATGGCCAAGATATGAAAGCAGCCCAGGTGTCCATCAGTCGGTGAGTGGGTAAAACAACTACGGGACATTCACATGATGGATACTACTCCACCACAGAAAAGAAGAACATTTTATCCTCTGTGACAGTATGGATGGGCCTGAAGCATATTATGCTAAGTGAAACAAGCCAGTCAGAGAAAGAAAAATACTAAATGATTTCACTCATATGTGGAATCTAATGAACAAAATGAACTAACAAGAAAACTGGGAAAGACTCATACAAAGAGAGCAGGATGACAGCTAGTAGATGGGGGAGGTTAGTGGGTGGAGGGATTGAGCAAAAAGGAAAAAGGACTCATGGGCATGGACAACAGTGTGGTGATTGCTGGGGGGAGAGGGGTATAAGGGGACTAAATGGTAATGGAAGAAAAAATACAATAAAGATTTTAAAAGAAAAAGATAAAAACAAAGTGGGGAAAGTATGCTGTTTTTGAAATCCTGTGTTTTGTGGACAGGCACGGCCCAGGATGGAAATGTGCAACTCAAGAAAAGATACTTTACTGAAAAGACTAATGAATTAGCCAGACGTAGGTGTTGCTGTAAGTCAATCACACAAAAAGAAGAAGAAAATGCTCTTTAAATCCTCCTGAAGCTACTAATGAAGGCTAGCAAAAGTACTATCTATTCTCACTTCAATTTCCTTATCTGTAAATATGAGTAGTACAACTACAGTCTTACTGCAGACCAAATATAATAAATTAAAAATGTGGAATATTTTTTGCCCTAAAGAATGCTATAGAAATAAGAGATGTCCTTACTATCATTTGACCACAGATTCTAAATATAGAGATGAATGCAGGCCTCACCTGTAATTTAAACAAAAATAACAGTTGATGGCTCAAGTAATATATTAACAGCATTTCCCAAACCTGAATTTTATAAAAGAACAAACACTTGTTTCTCTTTCTTTTTTTCAAAAAAATATTTATTTATTTATAGAGAGAGGGGAAGGGAGGGAGGAAGAGAGGGAGAGAAACATCAATGTATGATTGCTTCTCACACACCCCTTTACTGAGGACCTGGCCTGAGACCCAGGCATGAGCCCTGAGTGGGAATGGAACTGGCCACCCTCTGCTTTGCAGGCCAGGACTCAATCCACTGAGCCACATCAGCCAGGGCCAAATACTTCTGTTTTCTATTAAATTTCTTCCTTCTTTAAATAATGGTTCTAAAGCAGTAGCTGTGATTCCATCAATGACGCAGTAATAGGAATGGGACTTACCCTACCATATTAAACACCTAGAAAACAGGACAAAATGAAACCCCTACTTTCAGGCCTTAGACAACAACAGGCTTTTTCAGGAGAGGGAGCTCTGAGAGAAGGGAAGCAAATAAGTGAAGCCCTCTGACTGCCACAGACCAATGCCTGGAGCAGTTTTCAGGCCTCAGCCTTGAGAGAAGGAAACTAAACAGAGTTTAGGGGTGAGGGGAGGGGGTCCTCAGTTAAAGAGAGCTAGATCAGAAGTTCAGGGAGGCCCACGGCCACACTTTGCCAGTGCAGAGTACTGGATGGGAGAAAGTAGCACGCAGACCTCGAGGGTTTGCTTGAGTGTAGTGAGAACATTTGATATCTACCCTCTCAGCACCTTTCAAGTATACAGTACAGTACTGTTAACTGTAGTCACTGCGCTGTCCATTAGATCCCAGAACTTACGCGCCTTATCACTGGAAATTTCTACCTCTGAATTTCCACTTCTACCAATTTCTACCTCTACCAATATCTCCCCATTTCCCCCAGCCCTGGCAACCATGGTTTGCCAGTTAGAACTCTTTCTTGGAGCAAACAGATGTGTGTGTGTGTGTGTGTGTGTGTAAACAGAAGGGAAAAACTAAGCTGGTTTACTAAATTTTTCAATGTAAGCTCCTACTTAATAGCAATAAGCCAATGTGGCAATAACAGAGGACACTTAATGAGGCCAAAATCCTTCAGGGCTTCCTACTTAGTCTGTATTGATCATTTAACTAGAACATCAATTATTTTTTGTTCCTGAATAACCAGGAACAAAAAATACCATAAATAGACCTTAAATTATGATTTCTAATTCAAGTCATCGGATTTTGCCTTTTCAGCAAATATCTCAACTCATAGGACCTGCTACTGCTTTACCATTGAGTTTTTAAGAAAGGGGAAAATTCCTAAACAGATTATCTTACTGTTTTAATAAGAAAAAGTTCCCTGAGAGAATTCTTCCTCTCACCACATCGTTAAAGCCTTCTCGCCTGGTTGCAGCATACATGGCTTCAGTAGACACATTAATGTCACATCTGTGACCTGGAAACGAAAAAGAGTAAGTGTTACTGGAAAAGGAATTTTGGCTGAAAAGCAGACTTATATTCACATTTCTGACCAATGCTAAAATTGTGGGAGACTGCCTTTAATTCTTTACTTTCTTTGTGACAGACTGACCAGTCAAGAATCAAGGAGAGAGAAGAAAGTAACCAAGAGGGAAACATCATTTGTTCATTCCCTTATTTGTTCGTTCATTTGTTCATTCATTGAAATGTTTACTAAGCCTTTACTGTGCGCTAAGCACTGTATTAGACACAGAATACAAAGATAAGTTACTGTCTCTCAAGATATTTGTTCCAGAAAGGTGACCCAAACAGAGGTATCAGTGACAAACAGTGTAAGTATAATGCTAAAATAACAAAAGATTCACTGATTCACTTCTTTAAATCATTAATATTATCTTGGGTAATAATTTTTTCCCCAGTAATAAAGGAATCTTTCAAATGTTGAGACAGCTACCTTAAAAATCCAAAACACAGCCATCTTACCATATTCTAGCCCGTCAAATCTTGCCATGTTCGATGCCACTTCTGATGTACACAACACATGGTAGCAGACGATCGAATACCTGGTGTGGGGCAGGGACACTTCGATTACTTTGGCCCCCTCAGACTCAAAGAGTTTAGCAGCTTCGGACCAGAGAGATTGTATTTCACTTGATAATTCTGGTACAAGATATTCCTTGTTGGAAAAAGTTAAAAAGCAGGAATTAGAATATCTGTAGAGATAACTTATAAAAATCTGTACTCCAGGACCTTTGGCAATACATCAGCAAATGTGATTAAGCTGCCAGGAAGTGGCCAGGAAGACGGAACTAATTTCAGAGTGTTCAGGGCATGACAAGCACCATACTAGGTACAGGGTGGAAGTAACAACTTTACAGACTCAGTTCGGGAAATGATATGGGGTCTGGCACAAATAATGCCCCCCTTTTACTACACTATCATAAGCATGCAATTCTGTAACATAAGAATACCACACTCAAGCACACCACATGACATTTTAGTTGGTATGTTCAAATTAAAACTATAAATCATTACACCCATCTTATTATCCTACCAACCACACTCAAGCAGGCCTTACTTCTGCCAGACCCTGTACTGGTTAAACATTTATTATATACCAGGTACGCTGCCAGATGCGTTTTCAAATGTTTTCTAATTTAATGCTTTCAACAATCCTATGATGTAGGCATTATCTTTCATTTTATTAATGGAAAACACTGAGAGCAGAGAAGTTAAGTAACTTCACTACTATCACATAGCAGGGAAGCAGAGGACCTGGTATTCCAAAGTAGGTCTGTGGTCTGTTCCTACAACCTGTGCTCTCCTTAAATCCTTAAAAGAAGACACAGCTATCACCTTAATAGAAGACTTTAGAGAAAGTAGTATTTCTCTAAAGCAATGGTCTCAACTGAGGGCAATTATATGCTCCTCCTCTTAAGTGGGGACACTGACAGCATGTGCAGACATTTCTGGTTGTGGGGGCATGGTGCGTTGGGGGCGCGACCTCTAGGGGTAGAGGCAGGGATGCTGCTGAGCATCTGACAATGTATAGGACAGTCTCCCACAATAAAAAAGTACCCCCAAAATTACTGCCAAGCTTAAAATTTAAAAAAAAAGTAAAGGCCAGTAATTTAACATATTTACTTTCATGTATGAATCACCCAATTGCAACTGTAATAAAGGTAGTAGTAATACTAATTGTATAGTAATATCGTAATATTTATTGATGCTTTACTATGAAAAAAATATATCTCAGGGATATGCCTTTTACAGCAAGAATTAATGAACTATGGCCCATCAGTCTGATGTGACTTGCCAGCTATTTTTGAAATAAATAATAAAAGTTTATTAGAACACAGCCATACTCTTTCATTTACACATGGTCTACGGCTGCTTTCACAATGCTGTGGCAGAGTTAAGTAGTTATGATAAAGATTGCATGGCCCACAAAGCCTAAAATATTTAGTAACTGAACCTTTACAGAAAACTCTTACAGACCCTTGCTTAGCATGACTATCTATTTTTACTGAGTTGTAACTGACATACCACATAATGTTATATTAGTTTCAGGTGTACAACATGATTCAATACTTGCATGTATTAAGAAATGATGATCACGATAAGTCTAGTTAACATCTGTCACACTAGTTTTCTTTCCCTTGTGATGAGAACTTTTAAGACCTACTCTCTTAGCTACTTTCAAATATGAAGTACAGTATTATTAACTAGCATGTAATGTACAGCATGTAGCGTGTAGCACTGTACATTAGATGCTACATGCCCATGATGATTATCTAATTCAAACTCAGCACTCTCTGAAATCAACACTGTTATTAACCCCATGTTATAGACTGGAAATTGAGATTAGATAGATTAAGCCACGTGCTCAGGTCACATAGCTGATGAGAGTGGCAGAGCAGGGATTCAAACCCAACCAGTCTGTTTCCCAGATCTACGTTCTGTATTTGACTTGACAGTATTTTTTGTAAAGTAACGAGAGGGGAGAGTTACCTTTGGAATCCCTATGCAGAGTTTGCTCACGTCCGTCCAGCTGGGCAGCATCAGTGGTTTGACGGGATCTTGTACGGAGGTGGAGTCTCTGCAGTCGTGCCCAGCCAGTACACCTGGAAAGAGAAATACTGGTGAGTGACAGACACACTGTTTTACAGTGAAACTGTAGTATTTTAAAACTGCATGGAACCGTATAAATACCCAGCACAACTGCTGCATCATCCACGCATCTGGTTAAGATTCCAGGCACATCCATTGAGTTCACCAGGGGAATGAGACCATGACGAGAGACTAGGCCGTAGCTTGGTTTCAAACCAACAACCCCACAGTGGGCAGCTGGGTTTCTGGTCGATCCTCCTGTATCTGATCCTAAAGCTCTGAAATTTAAATGGGATTTTCTTTAAAAGAATGACATCATCTCTACGTTTATAATCTACCTTTTTAAATGAATATCTTTAAAATGTATTTTCCCCTTATTATAGAATAGTAAAACATACTCATCTCAGAGAATTCTTAGAATATTGAAAAGGGTAAGAGGTAACAGAATATTCCACCATTCCAAGGCAAACACTGTTAACATTTGGCATTTAACATCCAGTCTTTTTAAAAATGCATTTCTCTTTCATAGTTCAGGTAATTGTGTAGTCATATGTTTCAATCTCTTTTTTGCTTATCATGAACCTTTTATTATGTCATTAAAATTATTGAAAATTTAAAATATGTGTTATACTCTATCAAATATTTTAAAGACTACTCTGTTATCAATATACATACAAATCTTATACCTTCCTTACATGGCAATTTTACATTATGCTTTTACCAACTAAGCACACCCTTTCCAGAAATTCAGATACGGCCCTTCTGCTATCCGATTTAGAATCGTGGATAGAGATGTATTTTAATTTACTTAAACATCATGTTGTTGCCAACTAGGATAATATTGCATAATAAATTACTTTGTGATAAACACCTTTAAACATAAATCTTTGTCCATATGTCTACTTATTTTTTAGGTTAGCTTCCAAGCAGCAGAGTTAATGGGCCAAAGACTCTGCCTGTTCTTATAAGTTCTTAATATACACTGTCAAATTACTCATCAAAAAGATTATGTCAATTTATATTCCCAACTAAAGTCAATCAGACTGTGTTTAATGTCTCATTATGTTTCACTGAGTACTAGCAGTTCTTAAATATGGTTAAAGTGATAACTAACTAAAAAGCTTTGTTAGAGTGTATTTTAAAACAATTTTCACATTAATTTGTATTTGCATTACCCGCTATGAAGTATCTGTTCACTGTTTTGCCCAGTTACCCATTGAGTATATCTTTTTCTTAAAAAACAAACAAACAAATAAACAAACAAAACTACCACCAAAACTAACCTTGAGGTCGTGATGCTAAGTGAAATAAGTCAATCACAAAAACTAATTTCACTTACATTTGATACTTGGAGCAGTGAAATTTATAGAGACAGAAAGTAGAACAGTGATTACCAGGAGCTTTTGGTGGGGCCGATGTGGGGCAGGCAAATGGGAAGCTGTTGTTTAATAAGCACAGTTTCAGTGTGGGCAATGAAGAAGTTCTGGAGATCGGCTGCCAACAGCGTGAATGTATTTAATACTATGGAACTATATACCTAGATATGGTTAAGATGGCCTTGGCCGGTGTAACTCAGTTGGATGTTACCCTGCAAAGCAAAAGGTGGCCAGCTTGAATCCCAGTTAGGGCACATGCCTGGGCTGCGGTTCCATCCCCTGGTCTGGGTGCTTACAAGAGGCAACCGATAGATGGTTCTCTCTCACATCCTTATTTCTCTCCCTTTCCTTCTCCCTCCTTTCCCCTCTCTGTCAAATCAATCAATAAATAAAAATCTTTATTAAAAAGAGATATTTAATTTAAAAAAACAGTCAAGATGGCCCTGGCCAGTGTGGCTGCCAGTGTGGCTCAGTTGTTTGGAGCACTTTCCGGGACATGAAAAGGCTGGGGGTTCAATTCCTGGTCATGGTGCACACGGGAGGCAACCAACTGACGCTTCTCTCTCTCTCTCCCTTCCTCTCTTTCTAAAATCAATAAACACATATTTTTTAAAAAATGGTTAGGAAGGTAAATTTTGGCATGTATATTTTACAATTAAAAATTAAAAACAAAAAATCTGTTTTGTGTACTCACACCTTTAGACTTATTTTTCCCCACCCTGTATACACATATGTAATTATTACTTTTAATAAAAATGCTATACACACTATTTCGCAACTTGTTTTCCACTTAACTGTGTATCTAGGACATCTTTCCACACCACTACTGCTCTAGCTCATTGTTTCTAGTGGTGCAGAGTATTCCAAGAATTTTCCCATTTTTATAACTATTGCAGAAGGAATGAATCAAAATGTGGGGGGTGGGGAACAAAGCAGAACACTTGACAGTTTGGGACCGATTCAGTCTGGAGTTGCTCTGGGTCTGTGCTGCTCCTGACTGTACCCAGAGGGAAGCTTTGGGCTGCACAAGCCTCCTACACTTGATCTTAGCCAAAAGTCCAAGAAGCGATGGACAAGCCTCCTACCAGTCACGTGGCCCTTGTGTTGTACAGAAAATGTAAATTAGATTGCCTTTCTTTCCAAGTCCATCTGAGCCATGAAATCAGACTGTTGCTTTCACAATTTCTAAAAGGATACATTTTCTTATTAGGACTCACTGATGGCTATGTACAAGTAAAATTTCCATTTCCATAGGAATTATGTGTCAAAATGCCATCTCCTCAAAGCCCATGCAGAAAGATGAGCACTATGTGGGGTGATGCGGACAGGAAAGAGCACCTAATCTGGCAGTCCTAACTTACCAGGACTCTCATTAATATTAATGCAGCGCTACAAAACCTCACAGAGATGAAGTGGTTTTATTCGTTAACAAGATTTCAGGGAAACAAAAAAAATCTGTAGAGTCTAAATCTCAGTAGCTTTAAAAAAGATAAAAAACTTATTGCTTGCAATGCCACAGAAAGAGCTTACTTTCAGTGGATAATTAAGGAGAGTTTATCTCTTAAATGTAATAACAGAAGTATTTATTTACTCTTCTGTAGGTGGTTAAGAAATGCTTTACAAATGGGACTAAAGACATAAAGCATGATTGAGGCTTTCAAGATATGAAGTATGACAGTTTACATATCAGTTCTCCACAAACTTGAAAAACCTTTACTTACTAATACACATTTTTGGTGGCTGATTATAAAAACACTATTTTAAATATTCTATTAATACATATCAGGAGCACTTTTTTCTTCCTGACTAAAGTCAGAGTTAGCTGAAGGATAAACCATAGCAAACAATTTAACTCAGTAGCATTCAGCTAAGCCACGGTACTGTTAGTCTCTAACTATTTGTACAATCAGCAAGCAGACACCCAAATAGATTATTTTAAAAATGAAATTCAATGAAGTCCACTTATGCTGACTGGTTTATTCTGCAGACCCGGAAATCTTGTTTTTAAGAGAACCAGGTATTATACAGAAAGAATTCAAATGTTATCTTAAGGCTGAATCTATAAAATGAACACTATAGTTGAGTGTATTCAAAAGATAAAATTTTGATATACCAATGAACACAAACGATTCACTAAAAAGAAACAAAAATACCAAGGTACGAACTTCTCTATTGTTGGACTTTGCCTATAGTTTATGACCATTTCCATTAGGTTCAGTTTCAAAGCACAGATGGACAAAACATCTTACGCAAAGCACGTGAATGCTGATACAGCTGCCGCACTCCCTCCTGAGCTTCCTCCTGTTATAAGCCAATTTGAATCCTCAGTCTCACCACGGGGCTTCTGCTTTCTCTTTTCTCTGTACTGTTTTGAATAACTCCACGGGTTTTTAACTGGTCCGAATATACCATCTGTGCTCCCAGACCTGAGATGAAGAAGTGAAATGACATACTTAATGAAGCTTTCATTTTATGTGAAAATTTCATCTCCTGCTTATTTGCTTCTGACACTGTATAATCCACTGTAAATTGAACTGGAATAGGTAGGAAGCCTGCTCTGATGTAGCTTTCTTTAATTAGATGGGTGAGGAGGTAGAAGGTGGAAAGTAAGCGCACTTATGATAGAAAGTAGAGAAAACTAGTCTGCTAAGAAACAAAGGTTTTTGTCCCAACTGATCACCTAATTCAGCTTAAGATGATTTTCTTTGTAAATTAAGGACTTCTAGTTGAAGAGTGTCACAAATATTTGCACAGTTAATAGTAAAAAGTCTTTTGAAGGGATCCCTCTTTTAATCAGAAGTTTTAAGAAAAGCATGGGAAGTGGAACGCTAATAACATATTAAAATTCTGAAATAATTTCAATCTCACAGAAAAATTACAAAAATAAAAACAGCATACAAAGCAGTTTGCACCGTTTACCCAGATTTGCCTATTGTTAACATTTCACCTCATCTGTTTTATCATTTGTGTGTTCACACAGTTTTATTTTTCTCCTGAACCATTTATGGGTAAATTTTATCACCATGGCCCTTTACTCCTAAATACTCCAGTATGTGTTCAGTATGTATTTCCAATGACTGATGCCAAGCATTTTTTATGTGTTTATTTGCCAACTGTATATTTTCTTTAATGAAATGCCTGCTTACACGTTTCACCCATTAAAAAAAAAAACAACTGTTTCCTGGCTGGGTGGCTCAGTTGTTTGGAGTATCATCACGTGCACTAAGGGTTGTGGGTTCAATCCCTGGTTGGGGCGCATATGGAAGGCAACCAGTCAATGGTTCCCTCTCACAGTGATGTTTCTATCTGTCTCTCTCTCTCTTTACCCCTTTTTCTCTCTCTAAAGTCAATAAATATATTCTTGGGTGAGGATAAAAAAAAACCTGAGTTGCCCTGGCTGGTGTAGCTCAGTGGATTGAGCGCGGGCCTGCGAACCAGACGATCGCGGTTCGATTCCCAGTCAGGGCACATGCCTGGGTTGCAGGCCGGTTCCCTGCAGGCCAACTCCCAGCAGGGGACGCACGAAGGGCAACCATACATTGATGTTTCTCTCCTCTCTCCTTCCCCTCTAAAGATAAAAATAAATTAAAAATCTTAAAAAAAAAACTAAAACCCTGAGTTGTCTTATTAGTAAGTTGGGAAAAGTTTCTATATATACTGGGTACCAGTTCTTTCTAAGATGCATGTGTTGCAAATATTTTCTCTCAGTCTGTAGTTTATTTCATTTTTAAACAGTGTATTTCAAAACACAAAAGTTACTAATTTTAACAAAATACAATCTATCAAATTTTCATTTTACAAACTATACTTAATATGTCCTAAGAAATCTTTACCTAACTTAAGGTCACAAAGATTTTCTCCTGTGAAGTTTATGTTTTGTGTTTTTCAGCCTCTTTCCACAGCCTTTCTTTGTTTCTTGATATTGACATTTAATAGAAGCGTTCTCCTTTCAGATTTGTCTTTTGTTTTCTTGTTATTACTTTAGGTTATACAGCTTCAGCTGGAAAATCACACAGATGATGGTGTATTCCTCTCTGGGACCCTATCTGGAGGTACACGATGTTCATTTCACCCTCACTGACGATACTCATTTTGATTAGCTTTTCAAGGCAATGTCCTAATAACCTGTGTTTGAGTTTACACCCATGGATTAATCCATTCAACATGTATTTACTAAGTGCCAAGACAATGAAAAGACAAGCCAGAGATCTGGAGAAAATATTTGCAAATCACCTGTATGGTAATGGACTTGAACCTAGGATATATAAAAGAGCTCTGATAACTCAATAAGACAACACAATTTAAAAAATGGGTGGAGGACAAAAGAGTTCAATAGGTTCTTCAGACATACAGGTGGCAAAATACATGATGTTTAACATTATTAGTTATCAGGGAAATGCAAACTAAAACCAAAACAAGATATGACCATATATTTATTAGATGGAAGAACATAATCTCACAGAGGGACTGAGAAACTGGCATAAGAGTCTTCAAAAAATCACCTCACTACTTTTATACACAATGAAATTAAAGACACAGATGAAAGATACAAGAGAATTTCAATTTTACTTACCCCATAGCAAACTCATCTAAGTTTGTTTTTCCCATTAGCAGAGCTCCCTGATCTAACAACTTCTGAACTACTGTGGCATTATAAGGTGGGATATAACCTAAGGAAAAATTCAGTTATTTTTATTATAGGAAATGAAACAGTGAACATGTAAATCATATTCAAGAAACAAGATTTTATTCCTCAATTAAGCAATTTATTAACATGTGCTAATTTATTCCTAATTTGACTGTTAGGTTGTACTTTCTCCCAAAAGTTAATTTTTTGTACTGCTAACTGCTATGTTTTCCAAAGACAGGCTATATAGTCACTATTTTATAATCTAAAAACATTAATTTTAACAGTTAATATTGCAAAATACTGTATTACAGTCAGAGAGATACCCAGTTCATTTGAAACTAATCACAAATCCTGTTTTTGCTCATTGTACTTGACTTTTTCTTCTCAGATGAAGCTTTAACACAGTAATTTCTATCCATTTCCAGTAATACATTTTTATTGACTTATACTCAATACATTTTCTCTAGCTAGTGTATATTCCAAAACAGTGAAAAAGAGCGCCCTGTCCGAGGGGCCTGAGGCACACACCTCAGATCACTACTTTTAGCCTACAGTATTCTGAATAACCCTTTTCCATCTCATTTTCTTCCTGGGACCCAAACATCTTGACAAACATGACTCCTCTTTGACTTACTAAACTGTTAAGAACAAAACCAAGCAACACAATACTCAACTCAGAGAAGTATAATGACCCAAGAGGTAGAGGAATCAGGAAAAGACAGGACAGTGGACGCTAACCAACCCTCATTCCGTCCTCTCGAGAGGGGTGATGACAGACGCCTCATCCTTAGCCCCTGTCATCAATGGGTGGGAGTTAGAGGGACTTAGTGTGTTGGTGGCGATCTGCTGAGTCTAAAGCTTCCCAAATAAGACCAACTCATGAAGCTGGCTTCCCTTTAGAGGATAATTTTGTGTTTTGAAAGAGCAAACAGTAAAAAGGTAATGTTCCACTCTAAGCATCTCCTTTGCAGATATAATTAGTCTGAGAATATCTTGGTGCTTTAGTATCTTATCTTTAATTGAAACTGAAAGAGTTCTTATTTTTATAAGACTACTAATGCTGCGAGCAGTTAAAATTTACCTTTCAGCATGTTTGATGCACAGGTGGTCTCGATGCCACGCGTACTGAAGTTGTCTTTCACCGCGACAGGAATCCCGTCTAACTCCCCCAGTGAGAGACCTATGTTAAAAGGTCAAAAGAACAGAAGATGTATTTAGTTCAAGATATAACAACACATTAATACTAGTTGTTATAATAACTATTAGTTCTTGGTAAGATACGTCTTCAGAAATAAAATCCATGTTAAAAATTATTGCGTTGGACACCACAGAGCATCATATGTCAAATCGCCTCATGTTCATTATACCTCATGGCAAGTTCTTTAAATAAGGGAATGTTTTATGTTAAAAGATTCACTTGCCAAATGGAGATTGCTACATCCAATTAACCTCTTTCTCTAAGGATATAACAATTAAGTATAATTCAAAGTAATTTACCTTTCTTATACCTTTCCTCTGATTCTTCAGCTTGCTTTAAGGCCACCTCTTCTGATACAGTAATGTACGCGTTTAGAAACTTGGTCTTCTTGATAAGGGTGAGACATTTTTGACAGAGTTCGGTTGGAGTAATTTGGCCTTGTTTCAGCGCTGCAGAAACCTGTGATATATACCATTCAAAAAACCCTTTGCTGAGTCAGCACGTTTCAAATATTACACAGAGCTGGGCAAACAGAGTGGTTAAGAAGGAAATTTTGAAGTAAGGCTTGGATTCAAAACCAGGAGAACCTATCAACTCTACACTTAGTGCAGTGAACCAGGGTAACAACTTCATCAGCTTGAAGATGGGCTGGAGGATGCGCATTCGCAGGCCAAGCTAAGCAACTTTGTTCCTGAGTCGGGCTGGAATACACAAGAGCAATGGTTTAGGTAAACTACCCCGGCCAGGAGACGGCCAGGTCCAGCACGGGTGCAGGCAGACTGTGTGCACAGAGAGCGGCTTAGCTGCCACACAGGCAGTCAGTAGGGTACAAAGGAGAAATGAACTAGACAAGGCGATACAGGACTTTATGGCTCTGAATAAATGATCTTTATTAAACAGATCTTTATGTCTACTGTAGAATTCAAGCAAAAGTCATTACACATTGAGAGAAATGCTTAGAAAATATGGATTCAAAGGCAAACGAACTTTCCTGAAATCCTATCTTTGCTGTATTAAGAAGACCGGTAAAGAAAGCATTAAAATAAACCATACTCAATTGACCAGAACCTGCATAATGATAGTAAGTGCAGCCTGAGGTGAAGTGATAATTATTTAATATGTCCTATAGTAGTAGTAACTATGCACACTTATCAGTTAAGAGAAAGGAATAACAAAGAGTCAAAGACTATACCAAATATTAGGAGGTGATATGAAAAAATAATAAGATAAGACGGGAGCTAAGAGATAATGGGGATGGGAAAGAATCTTCATTGAGTATTTATCAAGAGCCAGGCACTGTTGTTGGCTTTACATGCATTTTTACTTCACTTAACCCTTAAAACACCACAGAATTTAGGTATCATTAATTAATTTAGGTATCATTAATTTAGGTATTAACTTCATTTTAGAGATGAAAAAACGGAAAATCAGAGAGGTTAAGGGATTTGTCCAAAGTCACACAAAGAGGACAGGGCCGAGGTAGTTTTTTAACATAAGCTCCTTCACCATTTTTGTCTGCACTAGTGGAAGCTTAATTTGTCCTTTAAGTTGACTCTATTTTCACGTGTCCTAAATACATTAAGCAACAGGAGCTTGCATTTGGAGGAAAATCTGCCAATGATCTGCTCTCAGCTGTTGAATAAATCATCAAAGCAGTAGTGTTCTTAGGGCTGGCTGAGGGTTTTAAATGAGACAGGCTGTGGAAACAGGCCACCGAGAGGACCTAATGCTGATGGACAAGAGAAGGAAGGGACTGCCATGCAGAGGTCGGGGGAGTGACACAGGGATGGAAAGCAGCAGCAGGGCTCGGCTTAAGGAGGTGAGCTGGTGACAAGAAGAGATATTTCTGTTCACTGGTTTGTAGGAAATGTGAACTCTAAGAAAACAGCTGGAGAGAAAGAAAAAGACAGCAATGTATTCTAGTACTGGAGATATGGAGTGAGAAGGGAGAAAGTGGTAGGCTGGGTACAAGAGAATCAGAAGTAACAAACACTCAAAGCTAGAGACAGAGAGCTATACAGGCCGGCCTATGCCATGGCAAAGTTGTAAAAACTAGGGAAACCATGTCTGCCACTTCCTCTCCTTCTTTGTCCCAACTCCCCTAATGCCCACTACCCCTAAGCCACTTTCTGACTAGTCAGCTAGCACGAGAACAAGAGGTAAGGAGTGACCGCTGAAGGAAGTGCGACTGCCTGGAAGCACTCATTTGACATGGTGCTAATCTTCGTTAGGGCCATTTTTAGGAAATTCACATTTGAGAAAATCAGTAAGGGAACTGGAGAAGAGAAATGAAAACAAAGATGCTAATGAGCTAGAATGGACTGAGCATAAGGAATATGAGATATAAATAGTACAGCTCTCCTAAGACAAAACTAAAGATGTCATATCTGAATACAGAATAGAATCAAATATTGGGTTGACCAAAAATCCATCATATCTTTTCCATAAAGTAAGAGACATTTTTCATTTTCACCAATAACCTTATTGATTCGGATATTTTGAGTATGTTGGCTATGTCCTGCTATTGGCTTCCAGTTGGTAGATGCCAAGGGAGCTGCTAAACATCTTCCAATGCATAACACAGCCCCACAGCAAAGGATGACTTGGCCAAAATGTCAGTAGTACCAAGAAACTTCACAAACCACTTCTGACATGTTCAATCAGTCACAGCACCTTCTCCATACACCGCACAAACCTTTTTTGAGTTTCAGTCGCATTTTTACCTTAATTGAAATAATAATGCACAAATGCATGTTTTCTTCCATCTTCAATAATAAAATGGCTGCACAAAAATTTACCAATTTTCATAAGTTTTTTAAAAAATGCATGCTGATATGACAGCTGTCACAATACAATCTAACAAAATTGTTTGGAATGAAGTTGAAGACAACTAAGCAGTGGCAGAGCTATTGTACAGGGAAAAATGTAATGGACTTTTTGGCCAACCCAATATACAACTTTCTGTTAAACAAATTCTCTCTGGTACTTCTCTCCTCTGAAGGAAACTAGGCTTTTCCTCGAGGCCACTGCTTCTCCTGCAGCTTTCCCAAGGGATGGCTGTTTCAGCTCCTACCTCCCACGTACCAGAGTCCAGGGAGCCAAGAATGTGTGGGCAGCCATCCTCCCACGTCCTGATGCCTTTCTCTTCCTTCTACTTCAACACCCCAGCTCACCTGAAGCACAGGCCTCGGAGGTGACTACAGCCCCCTCACTGGTGGAGTGCAGTACTACACTAAGTCTCCCTACTACTTTCATTCACTGAAGATGTCAGCAGCTAGCTCACTGTGATCTTTACTATAACCACTGTTGCTGTTTTTGACTAACTCAAATTCAAGTCATGTGCACTGACACCCGGCCTTCCAGTTCCTGACCTCAATTCACACGAACTTTTCCTTCACCTCACCCTCGACCATCTCACATGGTCACAGCAGACATCATTACCAATATCTGTCTTACCTCCAACCCTCGATTCTGGTTATACTACATTTGCTGTCCCTTAAACTCATTTTCTCTACTGCTCCCATAGTTAGCAAGAAAATGGAAACCTCAGCTCTAAAACGGCAAGGAGGCAGATTCTGCCAACAACTAGTGAGGACTCTGAGACTTAAGATGAAACCACAGTCTTGGCTGACACTTTGGTTTCGGTCTTGTGAGACTCTAAGCAGAGACCCCAGCTACTTCCTTCCTGGACTCCTGACCCACAAAACTGAGATGTTAAGATTGTGTGTGTATGTGTGTAAGACTGTGTGAATTTTAGCTGTAAAGTTTATAGTACTGGGGGTGTCCAGCCTGTGGCTCGTGGGCTGTGTGCATCTCAGGATGGCTATGCGACCCAACACAAAATCGTAAATTTACTTAAAACATTATGAGATTGTATTTGTGACTACATGTCACAATGTACTTAATGTGAGGCCCAAGACAACTCTTCTTCCAGTGTGGCCCAGAGATGCCAAAAGGTTGGACACCCCTGGATACGAATTATGCAGCAATAAAAAGTAGTAACATACTTTTTTGGAAAAATTAAGAAATATTCCTCAGGAAACCACTCTTCTTAGAAACCAAGGGAAAAGAAAATCATAAATACATACAACCTAGTAATTTTGTCCCTGTAACAAAATTAGTGTTAATAATAGCAGTCAGTCCTAAGTATTATCCTAGATGCTTTATATTTCATTTACTCTTTACATCCACACTAAGGGGCTGATATTATTTCTATTTTAGAGATAAATTATTAAAGTTCCAGCTTAAAATCACATAGCTAGAAAATGGCAGAGTTGGGATTCAACCAAAGCTTGATCTCGTTTCCAGAGCTGTGCTTCGGCCCACTTACACTCTACAATTCTCTACGCAGGGGTGACAGCATTTACTCCTCCATAACAAAGTAGAGAACACTCTATTAACTTTACAAAGGGTACGTTGGAGAACTGTCTTTAAAAAAAGGTTTTGCATGCAGGTACAGTTACAATACACTGAAATCTTTTATTGTCCTTCTCCCCACTTAAAACAATTGTTGCATAAATATCTCTGTCTAGCACAATTCTATAGCAAGACAGAGACATTTGGTCTCAAACATTTGTAGAAATAATAAAAAAATAAAATAAAAAAAATAAAGGTTTTGCCCTGATCAGTGTGGCTCAGTTGGTTGGGTGTCATCCCACAAACGGAAAGGTTGCTAGTTCAATTCCTGGCTGGGCTACATGCCTGGATTGCAGGTTTGGCCCTGGGTGGGCACGTAAGAGAAGCAACTGATTGATGTTTATCTCTCACATCAGTATTTCCCTCTCTCTCCAAAAATAAATAAATAAAATCTTTAAAAAGATGTCTTGATAAATGTTCAAAGTATAGAAAGGCCCTTGAAAGCTGAGTGTGCAGTTGACTGTTAGTCTTTACCACTCATTTAACATTCATGTTCCTGTCTACACTGTCCCAGAAAGCAGCACACCAAGGTCACCAGCAACCCGCACCTTCCTAAACCCAGTAGTTACTGCTCAGTCCAGCAGTACTCTGCACAAGAGATTATTCTCTTCTTGAAGCACTTCTTCACTTGTATGTCAGGACACCAAGCCCTCCTCGTTTTCCTCTTGCCTTTCTGGACATTCCCTCAAGTGTCTTTTGCTGGTTCTGCTCCCTGATGCTGACCCCTCAGTGTTGGAAAGTTTTAGACCTTCTACTCAGCTCCCCAGGTGATCTCATCTAGTCATATATCTTCAATTACCTTCTATATACTGGCCAATTTATGGCCTGGCACCTAGCCTCTTTCTTGAGCTCCATACTCCTATATCCACCTGCTTAACTGACATCTTCACTTGGATTATCTACAAAGCATCTCAAAATTAACATGTCCAGAAGAGAAATTTTGATAACCTTCTAATCTCAAATATGTTCCTGTTAGAGTCTTTCCAATCTTGATAAATGTTACCATTTTCCCAATTGCCCAGGCCCAAAACTGAAGCATCCTCCTTAATTCTTCGCCTTCCCTTAAACTCCGTATCCCAATGTGTCAGAAAGCCCTAACTTAAAAAGCAATACCCACTTCACATGACTTCTACTCCCACCACCACATTCATGCTGCACTCATCTGCCAAAGCAAGGGCCTTCTAATTGGTCTTCATTCTTCCTCATTGCTTTCCTATAGGCCATAATCCTTAACAGTAGCCTGAGGAGCTTTTTACATTTTGAACCAGATCATGTCCACAAACTCATAGCTTTTCAGAATGAAACCCATATCTTTTACTGTGGCCTAAAAGGTTCTCCATGATCTGGCTCCTGTTAATCTCTCTAACCTCATCTCTACCCCTCTCCTCATTCACTTCTTCCTGGGTATGCTGGATTTCTTGCTATTCCTTGAACATGTCAATCCTGCTCTTGCTTCAGAGTATTTGCACTTACTGTTTTCTCTGCCTGAAACACTGTTCTCCCAGATCTTCCCAAGGCTCACGCTCCATATCCTTCGAGGCTCTTAAATATCACCCACTCAGTCAGAGAAACCTTCCCTGATCACTCCCCCAACTCCTAGCTAAAACAGCCAGCTCCCTCAATTAGTTCTCACACTATAGCCTGCTTAACCTCTCTTCACAGCACTTAATACTACATGAAATTGTATTATTTACTTAAAAAAGCTTATTTAATGCCTGAAATCCCATGATAGTGTGGGTATCACGAGGGCAGAAGCTTCTGTCTGTCTTCAACACTGATCCTCAGTGTCTGGAATACAGAGGTGCTCAATAAATATTCGGTAAATGAATAACAGAGTTACTTAAAATCTGGAATCAATTTTCCAACAGAACAATAATGAAATGTTAGACTAGATCCCTATCCCCCGACCCCAAGAAGCACACTGGATTAGTAATATTGGCCTGGTATCTGGTTCCTAGAACAGTGTGGTCATGTCACAAAAAGGAAAGAAGAAGTGAGACTCCTCCCTTTCTTCAATGTAACTGTGTGAAATTCACCAATAGGAGTTTTACCTCCTATTTGGCACTGTAACTCTTTTAGTCCTTCCTCCCAGGGCTTCCTCCACTTGGGTTTCCCAAACTGCCTCAAAAATTCAATTTCTAGCCCTTAATTTCCCCTCCAGCAAATCTTCCCTTTCTTCAATCGATTATCTCAACTACAGTGTGATGAAAGAGAGAAATTTGATTGAATTATTATAATTTACAACAATGGATGAATATATCTTTCAGCCTTCCAGGCATCTTTACATGTTAAAAATAGAATGTGTACCAAATTATTCTCTAATAGGTAAAATTTGGGGCAATGATACAATGACGTGGAGAAAATACAGTGTGGACGGACATAAGACATAGTTTGGGTTCAGCAAATAACCACTAAATAATGTTTTGCACATATCAACAAATAAATAATTGTTAAGGGAGTAATTAAGTGAAAGCAATCATGCCAAGGCAACCTCCTGATGACCTATGGGTCAGTTCCCCTGAAAGTTGTTTTTTACGATGGCTCACTCAGTAACACAAGGAAGGAGTGGCACAAAAAAGGCAGAGCTGAAAGGAAAAAGAACAGAAAAAGAAAATACCATGTTTTTTCAGTTGTATTTCATTTTAAGACAAATCTTCAGTTTTTTTTTAAATAATAGGATTCCTTATTGACAGTAAAGGCCAGATGCAACTAAAATGGTAAAACAACAATTATTAGGGGGAAGAGCTGTTTATTATTTAAAGCTTGAAGACTCAAAAAGTTTTCATAATTAACAGCTTTCTAAAAGACTGCCAGGTGGGGAAAAACAACTCTCCAGGGGAATACAGAAGGCAGGGCAGGTCCTCAACCTCCACTTAACAGAAGAATCACCTGGAGCCTTGGTTAAACTATATATGCTGGGCCTTCCCACACAGATCTGCCTCGGTGGAACACAGCTTAGTTTTAACAAGGGCTAGAGGTGATTCTGAGAGCAGTGGGCCTGCAGACAAGTATAAAGGCTCAGAAGCACAGAGACGTGAGTTAAAAACCCTGACAGCAGCGCTAAAGCGAGAGAACAGATTCCAGACATATTTTCAGGACAGAGTTAATAGGGGTTAGTGATTTATTGGATATTGTAGCTGAAGAATAACCTAAGAGGAACTAGGATAACAGTTGCCCCACTAACAAGAGACCATGAAGAATTCAGAAATCAGGTTGTTTTAAGATGAAGGTTAGGAGGTAAGAGGTGGTTCTGTCAAAATGATGAAGTCAACTTTGGTTAAATTGAGTTTGAAGTGCTTATAGGACATTTGTAAGAAATGTCCAGTGTTTGTGCATTCGGAAGAAATGCAAACATAACCTAGAATTACAAAATGACGTCCAGGAAAGTGAGGCGAGTGTAAAACAATCATTGGTATCTTAGTGGCAGTTGAAGCCTAGAAAATGAGTATTTGAAGGGGGAGGGGCGGAGCCAAAATCATTAATTTGGTTTTTGCAAGGGACAACGATGCCGGACTCCTTACAACTGCATTAAATGAGTGTCGAGAACAGACGAGAGACGGAAGGGAATCAGCAAAATCCCTCTTACAGGGCAGAGACCCTCAAAGAGCATCGGGGCCTGAACCAGCCTGAGCAAACCTAATTAAGAAGCCGGTGTACACTTCCACCCTACAGCTCCGCAGTACAGAAGACTCCCCTGCTGAGGCTGTAACTCCAGAACCGGTATGAACAACACAAACTAAACAACCACAGGTCAAAACCCCAAACAGTTCCAGGGAAGGTGGTGACCAGGCTGACCGAGTTAGGTGGTCAGGCCGGGGGACTCCAAGTTGACGGACTCCGCGAATCTTTCCGACCTCCCTGGGCCCTCCGCAGCTAATCCCACTCACTTCTCGGAGGGTCCGGCCCAGCATGGTCCTGTTGCCCAGCCTGCCACTACAAGGGCCGGTGACAAGAAGGAAAAAGAAAGGTCAAGCTGCCACCGGTATTACATGGGCGCAGCCATCTTTGCTCGTCACCGAACCTTTCAGCACGGAGTACTTCCATTGGTCGGATTGCAGCCCGAGGAAATGATCTTTGTATGCGATTGGCTGGCGCTGCAAGGCACGACCCGCGGCGGAGGAGAGCTGGTGGCATGGAGGTGCCTACCTAGAGTCGCGGCGGGGAGCTGGAATCGTCTGGTTACCTGTGGCGTCGGGATCCTGAGCGGAGCCAATTGGTCCCTCCGAGTGCTCCTGGGACGGGGCACAATTTTAGGGGTTTTGATTTGGGTTTTGTTTTCAAGGGAAGGGGGTGTAAGCGGGGAGGAGAATGGACAGAATACTGATTGGAACGTTAATTGGAGCACTTCAGATGTGAGGAGCCACCTAAATACCATATTCTTCTGGAGAATTAATACCATATTCTTCTAATTTCATTTGCTCCATTAGGCTACCTTCATTTTTGAATTTTCGATTTTGAAATCGGAAAGGGTGTTTAGCAGAATCTGACCGATTTCAGGGGTGACAGTTTAATTCAATCCAAGTGCAATTTAATTAGGGCATGCAATTCAACCACGTGTTTACAATGGAATTTCTGAATTGCGTACTTAGAAGAAAAGCATGTACTACGGTTTGCTTCTGGAGAAACCAAGCTATACAAAAGCCTTCAGTTAGAAGAATTAGTACTACTTCTCCAAGGAACACTGTTATGCCTGCTTGGGTGATAGATAAATATGGGAAGAATGAAGTGCTTCGATTTACTCGGGACATGATGTTACCTATCATACACTATCCAAATGAAGTCATTATCAAAGTTCACGCTGCAAGTGTAAACCCTATAGATGTTAATATGAGAAGTAAGTTGGAAAGAAATCCCTCGTTATGATGTATATTTTTTTTCTTCAGAGATTTTCATTGTTATTTGACTACATGTCTTTGGTTAACACAAAGGAATTGTTTAGGTTTTTGACATTATTTCAGCAGATATTTCCAAAATTGTTGAAATTACAGTGCCCAGGGTATACGTTAATCTTTTACAAAATATAAGGTTGAATTGCTCTTATGCTTCCTTAAAATGTTAATTGAGACCTGAGGTGAATTTGTGGTATTCTGAGATCCATCGCAAGTTTTAGAGGTATGGTTATGTTTTCAGAAAAGTTTAGAATTTGCATTAAAATTTTTTTAAAGATTTTATTTATTTTTAGAGAGAGGGGAAGGGAGGGAGAGAAACATAGATGGGTGAGACATACATCAATGTGCCCAGACATACGTTGATCTGTTGCCTCTGCATGCCTCCAACTGGGCACCTGGTCCACGCAACCCAGGTGTGTGCCTTGACTGGGAATCGAATCAGCAACCTCTTGGTGTGCATGCCAGCGCTCAGTCCATTGAACCACACAAGCCAGGGCAGAATTTGCATTTTTGTAAAAATCCTTTGCTCTCACTGTTCACAGATTTCTTTATTGGTCCATTGGACGAATCAGAACAGGATGCCCGAATATGGGCACAGTACTTCCTCCTTTCTGCTGTTGCATTCTGTCGCAGCAGTTAAAACACACTTTTTCTGTAATCCTAAATGGGATTAATGCTGTCTTAATTTTTTCTGGGATATAGTGAAAAAGATTGGAGAGCACTGTGATTCCTTAATATATACCATGTAATTATTATAATGCTGAAAAGATTGATTACTATTTGTCAGTGACTTTCACCTTGGAAAATGAGAAAAATTACTGCTTATGGGAACTCATTTATGTCTTCTGAAAAAGTGGAAAACATTTGGGATGATTGGTCAGTTAACCTAAGTGTTCTAAGTAAGCTTCCATGTGAGTTTTAATTTAATCATATATCTGTGTTTCAAAGGCCTGTGTGTACATGGAGAGTTCTTCTCATCAGATTACCTCAACAACTGTACAGGGTGGGGCAAAAGTAGCTTCACAGTTGTGAGTACATGAAACACAGATTTCATTCTTATATTATGTATTATTGTATTCCATATGAACAATGGTAAACCTGTTTTTACCCCACCATGTGTGTGAACTACATGTGATGAATTAAATTTGTTTATTTATATACCTAAAAACAAAATATTAGGTTAATGATAGAATGAGTCATTTTAGTGGAATTTATAGAGAAATAGGAAAGACTGTGTTGAGACTTTGACTTTTTATTTCCTCCTCTTTGTTTTCTAGGAGTTGTGTGATAGATTAGAATAGCAACTTTCAAATTTTTTGGTCTTAGGATCTTATTATATGCTTAATAATTTGGGGGGTTTCGTATATGTGAATTATAGCTATGAATATATCTACCTTGTTAGAAATTAGAATAGAAATTTTAGACCACTTATTAATTCATTAAAAAATGTAGTAAAATTCTTTTGTGTTAACATTACAAAATGAAATCAAGTTAAAAATATAAAATGCAAAAATAATGACTGAGAGACAACTACGTATGTGAAGCGCTGAAAACAGATTGTAGCTGACAGCATGGGTAGGATATACCCTCAAAGTGCTTACAGAGATAAATGACTGTACTTTTCAAATTAAGCAAAATAATTAGTGCTGAGTCATATTGTTTTACACTTGTACATCTTTCTTTGCTTTCTGGTTAGTAAGATAGCTGGATCTTCATATCTATTTCTGTATTCAGTCTGTTGCAATGTTATTTGAAGTGAGGAAAACCAGCCTCACATAGGTAGTTAGAAAAGAGAGGACCTTTTAAAGATTCCTCAAAAAGATTTGGGGACATAGAACATGAAGAACAGCTGGATTAGGGACTTTTCCAGTGTCACTATCTGTAGTTCTTTTCATTCCAATTTTTAATGCTGCTATTTCATCTTACTGAATGTATGTAGTAGCCAGTAGCCACATGTGGCTATTGAGCAATTGAAATATGGCTAGTTGAATCACAATGTGCTGTTAGTGTAAAATACACAATGAATTTAAGACAGTGAGAAAAAAGAATGTAAAATGTCTCTTTAATAATTTTATATTGATTACATAGTGATCTGATTGTATTTTGTATATATTAAATAAAATTAAAAATGAATCACACCTGTTTCTTTTCACTTTTTAGTGGCCACTAGAAAATTTTAAATTACATATGTGGCTTGCATTATATTTCTTTTGCACAGTGCTGGTTTAGACAATGTGAGGAGTAACTGAGGGGTAAGGCTCTGGGGGAAATTGGACTCCTAATGTGTTTGTAACTAGAACACTCTAAGAAGGAAATGAAATGGTTTGCTATGAATGCCTCATAAAATCAACATTTCTACAGCATGTTCTCAAATACCGTAGTTTAGGTTAACACTGTTTCATTATAAAGTTGATGAGATGGACTAGAAACTTAGCCCCTGTTTGTATCAATTAGCCTATGGGAAAATTGGTTTTATTATACATCATTTTGCTTAAAGTTGCAGAATATATTCATGATTTTAAGTGAGGACTTAACTATTCTTTTTGTTTGCTTTGACATAGTAATTGCTACTTAGTTTGTTTTATTTACATGGGGCATGAAGATAATTTAGTTTTTATAGGATATGTCTTTTTAAGTGGTTGGCTTATATCCAGTGATCAGTGAGTATAAACTCTGTCAACTACTACTTGTTTCAGTACTTCCCATATGTAGTTGTCATGCACTCATTATTTTATGGCATTTTATATTTTCATTCAAATTTAAGATTACAAACTAAAATTAGCCATATTTTATCCATGAGTAGTTTTTACATCTGTCTTCATTTAGATCTGTTAACTTTCATGTCTTTCATTGCACATGCATGATTGGAATGATGTACATTTCAATTGTAGTAGAATGGTTGGATCTGGACTTTCTTTGCTACTACTTAATAATGAAATACTGTAACACATTTTACTTTTATGTAGTATTCTTAAGACATCTTAGTTTCTTATGATATGACTGGGTAATGTTATTTGCAAGTTACCCTCTTTACTTCCTGCTCATGGATTCTCTTTTGAGAATGTGTGGTGGTGGTTGCAGAAGCTATCTGAAATGGTAGCTTGGGGAAATAAATAATGAGTAGAAAAGAAGATTGTAAACTGGAGGAAGTTGTTTCCCTTGATGAGAAAGCAAGGGCATGGCTACTTTATTTTGAAAGATGAAAGAAAGTAGGCTGTGTTTGTGGCGATAGCCACTGTTGGACAGAACATCATACCTTATATAAATGGCTACAGAAGTTATTTTATTAAAAACTTTATTCTCATCCTCCATCCCTTTGGCAACCATTAACTTGTTCTCTATATCTCTGGGTCTGTTTCTGTTTTGTTTATTCATTTGTTTTGTTCTATTCCACATGTAAGTGAAATTGACTTACATGACTCTAGGTCCAATCATACTGTCACAAATGGCAAGATTTCATTCTTTTTTATTGTTGAATATTATGTGTGTGTATGTATATGTATGTGTTTGTGTGTGCGTGTGTGTATATATATGTTGCTTCTGTATCTTGGCTATTACTGGTAATGTGCAATGAACAGAATAATTTTAAAATAAAAAAATACAGCCAACGACATCATACCAACAGTTTGGTTTCTTTCAATGGGATTAAAGTCTTTGAAACTGATGCCAGATTTTTGACTTTCCAAGTCATTCCAAGTCTGACTCAGTCAAACCTGCCAATTCAGACAACAGGATGAAGTTCCTAAGGGCCCCTGTTCGTCTGCGTCATCAAGCAAGTTCTCAGTTACTAACTACCAACTGCATTTTGTATCTGGGGCCAGTTTAGCTTCAACCAGTGAGCCAGGGCTAATCAATTGATAACATTAGCATATCCGAATGACCAAGAAAACTTTGTAAACAGCCTTGACCTACAGGTCTGTACCTCAGAGAGGATGGAAGCCTTTTTGCAGCTCTGAAACAGCAACTAAAATTTGATATGGGTAACTGTCCACTTCTCTTGCTCAAACCACATGGAATTTCAGGGAATAATTGTTTAATTGTGGAAATGGAATGGAAGACAGGAAAAGTAAAACATGACTTTTGTATTGCATGTGGAAAGATTTTTTCTTTCCCTGATAGAGTATATCCCCAACCGGCTAGATGGCAAATGTGTAATACTGGCATGATGACTATCAGCTTAGACTTTGGGTGGCTATCCCAACTTTCAAACACTTTCTTCCATGTGTCTTGATTTTTTAAATTAGAAAAACAACTTCTAAGAAAAAAAACCAACTTCTGTGAGTACCCACCTGTCAGCATCTCAGTGTGTCTTCTGTGTTCCCTCCTGCTATGTGAACTGTCATTCTGTCTGCAGCCGTCTCTCTACTTGCCTTCCAGACTCCGTCCCCTCTCACCTGCTGGGGAGCATTGTTTAGCGGTTCTCTCCTGCATCTTCAGTCTTTTCCTCTCTGTGGGTCATTTGCACTGGCATACAGACTGGCTGTGGTTTCTTCTGTCTTAAAGAGAGGGAAAAAACACTAAAAAATCCTCTCTCCATCTCATATGCTTCCCTCTGCTTCTCTGCTCCACTTTATAGCAAGACTGTTTGAAAGAGTTGAATGTTCTCACTGTCTCCCGTCTCTCACTTCCCATTCTCTGTCACTCCATGCCACAGAACTGCTATCAAGGTCACCAAAGACCTCTGTGTTGTTGGACCCAGTCTTTTGTTTGGGGTTTTTGGTAGTGATGGTTTTTTGGTTTTTGTTTTTGTTTAATAGCTCATTGGCAGCTTTTGACTTTATTTGAAAAACTGTCTTGCCCCTCGGCAGCATTTGACTTCTTTAAACCTCTTCATGTGACTTTTTGGGCACCTACCTCTTCACTGGCTAAGCCTTCTCAGGCTCCTTTGCTGGTTTCTCCTCATCCTTAAGATCTAATGTTGTACTGCCCCTGAGAGGGTGGGGGGAAGGAGACTTACAGACTGGTTTAGTGATTTGGGATCATAAATTGTGGTTCACTAGAAAGGTAAGCAGGGTGCTAATCTTGGAGAACCTTACGTAGCACAAATGTTCTCAGAAATATGTTAAGCAAAAGAGACAATTACAGATAATTTTGTGTCTTGGAAAAGCCATTTTATATTTTGAAGCTGTGTAATAAACTTTGGGTTGTTGCACATAGAGTAGCCAATTTATCTGAACCAAAAATATCAAAAGAATGTTTTCAGCTCTACTTAGTTGATATTTATGTAAATATTCTTAAAGTAGAAGGATGTGTATAATGAAGCAATTAACTTGATTTAACATATTGGAACAGGTGCAGTCAAGTGATTCTTTATCACAGTGGAATCTATCTATGCACTTAATTCAGAGACATCCTAGAAACCTTTTTTGGGAGGTGGGGGACTGTGACTTACAGACCCCACCTGTGTCAGTGTCAAATATAACTCTGCCTTATTTACTGGTTTATTAACTTCAAACAGCTTTAACACTTACCTTCTCTCCTACACTGGGCACCAAATGACATTGTTTTTTGAAAAGTTTATGAATGAATAACTTAAGCTATCTTCAAAGAATGAAGTAAAATTATAAAAGAAAATACCAAATGTTCTGAGGACAGTTTAAAAATTGGAATTTAAACATTTTGAGCAATGGTAGCTTTAGTTTAATAAGTCATTATAATTTTCTAAGTAATTTTTTTGAAAGGAACAGAACTCATTGTTTTTATGCTTTCCTGTGTGATGGTACAAAAAATGTTATAAGGTTGATTACTTTATAATTTATATCTTGAGGATCTAGAATTGTACCTGGCCCATAATCCTGTAGTAGTTTTTATTTTATTCATTTATTTAAAAAAATCTAATTTATGCCCTGGCAGGTGTGGCCTAATTGGTTGGGCATTGCCCCACAACACAAAGGGTCACGGGTTCAATTCCCAGGTAGGGCTCACGCCTGGGTTGCAGGCCTGATCCCCGGTGGGGGCATGTGCAGGAGGCAACTGACCAGTGTTTCACACATTGATGTTTCTTTCCCTCGCTTTCCCTCTCTCTGAAATAAGTAAGTAAAATCTTAAAATAACTTTTAAAATTTATTTTATTTTTAGAAGAAGAGGGAGGGAGAAAGAGAAGGAGAGAAACGTTCATCAGTTGCCTCATATGTACCACAACCAGGGACTGATTTCCAACTGAGGCACGTGCCCTAATAGGGAATCGAACCAGCAAACTTTCCCTTTGCTGAGTGATGCCCAGCCAACTGAGCTGCACTGGTCAGTGCTCTGTAATGGTTGTTAAATCGTTCCATTCTTTTGGAGGAAACAGGTAAAACTGTATTTTATACAGGTGGTTATGGAGCTACAGCTTTAAATATGAAACGTGACCCTTTACACATTAAAACCAGAGGAGACGAATTTCCCCTGACTCTGGGTCGGGATGTCTCTGGTGTGGTGATGGAATGTGGACTGGATGTGAGGTACTTCAAGCCTGGAGATGAGGTGAGTTATGCAATGCCGATACTCCTTTTCTAAATACGCAAATTTCATTCTGCTGCTTTTGGAAGTATATTCCTAATCATTGGCCATCTCTTTCCAACGAATGTTCTGAGCTTCGGCTGGAACTCTCATTTTCTTGATTCTGTCAGGACAGCTTGACTGTGCTCAAGTGTTCTAAATCTGGTGCTTACGAATTGCAAGACTTTAAAGTGTGTGTGATCGGGAATGTCTTTCCTGAAAGAGTCTTTAACTGACAATTTCTACCTTGTGGGCTAGCTGGTTTTAAAATAGGTGGTTTGGAATAATCGCCTGTTACTTGTCACTGATTTTTTTCACCAAGAAAATAAAGTGAGTTTGTAATAATAGCTAGCACTGTTACGGTTGATTTTCATGAAATAAGTCTTTTAATCTCTATGAAGTAAGTACAGTTAGGCCCAGTTTCCGGCCGGGGAAGGCAAACTACACAGAGGTCCCAGGGCTAGTAAGTGGCAGCGCCAGGATTCACACCCCAGAACCTGGGCGCCTGCTGCTGTTCTACGTGTGTCGTCAGCAGGATTTCCTGGCATCTGCGTCCGGTGCCGCTTGACTTGTAAATCCAGAATCCTCCGAAGTAGTACATTTATATCATGTGACAGTAACTTTTGATGGGTGCATTGCTGACTTGTTCTTTTTCCACAGGGTGGGGAATATATTGGGAATTCTCTCATGCTTAGCTTTGGTTAAAGAAGATCTGTTTCTAATGAAGCTGTGTGTGTGTGTTTCAGGTCTGGGCTGCAGTTCCTCCTTGGAAACAGGGCACGCTCTCAGAGTTTGTTGTTGTCAGTGGGAATGAGGTAACTCACCCATTCTGTGTTGGAATGCCATTAGAAAGTATAACCAAAGGTGACAAATATTTCTGAAATAATTGTGTTTTTCTCAGATCAGGTTCATGTTTAATGGATAAGTTTGAAAGAGCTAAGATAGAGAATAGAAATTTTTGAAAGCTTAGAAAAATAATTCGATGTCATTTAATAACATTGCCTGCCAAAGTGGTATCCTTGTTTTGTGGAGCAGGGATTTGGAGTGAGATGTAGAAACGCTGCCTGTTTCTCGGTTTTGCCCAGGGTAAATAGTGGAAACCAAATATTCCAAATGGAACGTACCAGTAATTATAAACAGAAGTGTGGAAGTATTGGCTGTTTCAAATCACGTTAGAAACAGGAGTCTAATTAAATACAGTCAAGAGGTCTGACAGTTTGAATAGAGGGAAAGAAGTTAACATTGAGGAATTTGTCTATAGAAGGGAGGATGGGAAGGGAAGAAGGGGTATTACTGAGATCAGAGAAAGTCTGAAAAGATTACCTTCCAGTACATGGGAGTAAAGGAAACAGCTGATCTAAAAATGAAACTAAAATGTGTTTGTGAGAGCTCAAGGTATGTTTGGATTTATTTCTGGGTATAGTTAGAACTAATGAGATTATTATTGAATGCAGTCTTTATGAATTAAGTAGCTGTATCTGATTCATATGGCCTGTAAAACGTTACTGAACCTCTGACCCCAGGAGGGCAGGTTGAATCACTTGGAGAATATCTCTTAGGGATAATCTTAAAGTAGGGCATGTAATAAATACTGAACGGGCAGAAAGTTAGACACTTATCTATGAAAATGGCTGGATTCCTAGGAAGGTAAATGTACTTAATTGTGTTCATAGGCTTTGTAAGTCATTGCTTATTTTTGACTGTTGTCTTCAAATCTAGGTCTCTCACAAGCCCAGATCACTCACTCATACTCAAGCTGCCTCTTTGCCATACGTGGCCCTCACAGCCTGGTCTGCCATAAACAAGGTTGGCGGCCTGAATGACAAAAACTGTGCAGGAAAACGGTAAGTATCAATGGTGGCATCTATGCCTTCTCTCTCTCTTTCTTCTAATTACAGATTACCAAAAGCAGTAAAACTAGAATCAGAATCGTTCACATGATCAGAGTTGTGCTGACATTTAAAACAATTTCCAAAGAACTCATTTGTGTCATTGTGTACTTTCTTAACCTCATTCTATGGATTCTTAGTCCAATCAAATGCAAATTTAAAAATTGAAATGTGCAGATGGACTTTAGGAGTCTGAACCTTCCAAAATAATGCAGAATTTTATGTGACTCCTGGGGAGAAGAGCCTAGCTTTTATCAGATTCCTAAAAATGTTAAGAATCCTGCTACATAGTTTGTAATGAATGATGTCAAGGTTCAGGCATTTTTTTCTACCTCTACTAGGAGTTGCTCTCATACTTGCAGATTTCTATGAAAATCAAATATAGAGGGACTGCAGATCACTGCTGAATATAATCTTGAGGTCTCTTAGGCTCCATGATTGGTATCTTTAGGTTAGTTCTGGTGCTTCAAGGCCTTGAGTATATGCTTTTTTGAGTTAGCAACAACAAACACAGTGAGAAGAAATGTCTTCGGTGGACTTGAGTTCACAATCAGATTCTGCTGCTTTCTAGATGGTTGACACATTCAGTTGCTTCTCTTCCGTGAGTTTTATTTTTAATGAGGTAATACAGGCAAAACTAGTGGCATGGGTTGTGGCACATGGGAGGCACTCAATAAATAGTGGCTCCTATTGTTAGCTGTGAGATTATATTCCTTGTATTTTAGAAAGTTGGTATTATAGGGAAAACTGATGGGGTTTTTTTTGGTGAGAAAACCAGGTGCTAAGAACTGTTTAATGTTTGTGATGAGGGAGAAAGCTATAGGTCAAATTTTAATAAATTACAATAACTTGGTTTTTTGATTGCTAAGGATTGTGCGGGTAAAATAACTAAAGGCTGTGTCATTTTATACTCCTGTTGTTATGAAATATCGTACCTTACACTTAATGTGTTGAGTTATAGAGCAGTGCATTTAATGAAAGCCTAACAGCTGTGTTTCTGAAGGCAGTGCGAAGACTATTCATCTAATGAGGTGCTACCCTTTATCATAGATTTCAAAGCAAATATTTATTCTAAAGGTCAACACTGTTTATTTTTTAAACCTCGAGGCTTATCTTTCTTGAAGTTGCCACTTTGGTCAGACACTTCGTTTAAATTAAATTAGTTTGACCACATAGATTTTTCTAATGACTCATCTTAGTTAATATAGCCTTGCAAAAATCTTATTTAAGACTTTTGGAACTTTATTATTATTGTAGGCTCTATTATTATTGTGTTCATACTGATGCTTTATTGTTTTGTTTTTCCTTAGAAACATTAGACTTTCTATGCCTGCGTGACTGTGTAGTTAGAAGTCTCTCATTCCTTTTGCCAGTTCAGGGCTCCCCAGCCGTACTCGCTCACTCTTTTTTTTTAGTACCCAGAAGAAAACAGTTTAGAAACAGATCTAGCTGTCTCTTCTCGGACACATAGGTGTGTGCCCTATTTTGTTGTTGGTTTATTGGGTGATTTTTAGATACTGGGTTATCTTTTATTTAAGCAGTGACAGTTAGGAACTGGGGACCTTGTGTTTTGTTCTCCACTCCACTACTAACTAAGCAGGTGACCACATGCAGGCTATTTATAGTCTCTTCATAGTTTCCTCCAAGGCACTGAGTGTAGGACAGTGTTGGTTGTCAGAAGAGCTTTGAGAAATGGAAAATTTGATCCCTTGTAAGGCGATTATATGTTGTATTGAGTTGGTCTGTTCATTGATTTGGCCACATGCTAACCACCCTGCAGTGACTTTGTTGTGGAGAGCCTCCCAAGCTCGCGTCACAGATGCCTGCTGCAGTCCCGTGAGTATGGTGGCCTTAGGATGCCTCCGTTCCGAGTGGCAGTGAGGTAGACCTTGCCCTTGGTGCTTTACTGAAACTACTATGTGTAGGTGGTAATGATGGCCTACCTTTCCCACTACTTCCTTGTGAGAATCACATGAGAGAGGTGAGTGCCTTAAAATACTGTGCAAAACACTTTTACATGAACAAATTACCAGGATAGTGGGATTTTATTATACATAAACTCAGAGGTTCCAGTGTCCAAAGTGGCTTTTTTCAATTTGACTATTTAATGTGATTGGTGGAGCATATTTTGTCTTCTCTAATCGATGATTATTCTCTTTCTGTTAGTGATTGGCATTAAGGCACTCTTTAGTCTACGAAGCAGGTCAGTGTTTGTTAATAAGGACTTAAATTCTGTTTTTTCAACCAGTTAATTAAAAAAAAATGAGCAATGATAAAAACACCCATCAGCACCTTAGAAGATTTTATGAGATTTTTTAATAATAAAAAGTGTTTTGAGATTAAGACAAAGCTTCTAAGAGTTTATTGGTGTTTTTACCTTTTCCTTTTTGTTACATAATTAATTTTTGCAACAAATTGAGCATCAGTGAGCCAAGGGAATAATTTAATATCGATGTTATATAAAATGTAATTTTGCCTGCACTTTAGTATCACTAGAAAATGTCAGATCCAATTGTTTCCTTCTTACCTGTCCATCCATAGTTTCTTCATGATTTATTCAGTAGGAACACATAGATAACTTAGGGGTCTCAAAATGAATAGAAGTTTATTTAAAAGTGGTTACACCAGCTACATTTTTTAAAGCAGTTGATCTGGTGGTTATATTTATTAGCCGTGCCATGGTCCACCTTGAATATTTCATGCTCTGCCTGAAATTCATCTCTGCTGGGGAAGTTGTTGTACTTGACTCTCTGTTAGACAGACATATTAGAAAATGTTAGAAATTGAAGCATAAAATAAATTTTACTTTTAAATTGTGTATACTTGAAACTCAATGCAATTTAGGAATGCTTTTTTTTGAGATCAGGCTTTATGACAGTAAACTTTTTTTAAATAACGGTAAATTATGTAACTGAGTCATTCTGTTTTATACAGTTGGAAAAGCTCAAACTTAAAAACATTGGCATTACTCCGTCTTTCCCCAATTTGCTTATTTCAGCAATTATAACAGCTTCCCTTTTTCAGATGCCTTCGCCTGCCTGTTCTTCACCCAACCACCCACCTGTGTCTCCTCCACCTCCACTCCCTGTGGACTTTGGGTTTTCATTTGCACTTGACTAGGTGGTTTTGTTAGAGGGGTGTGCGGAGGAGAAAGAAACCATTGCATTTTACTTGCTTGAAGGAATTGGTTGGGAAGAGGATGGGGGCTCTGGCTCTGCTAATGTAATGCGAACGAGTGTGGCCTCATCTGGGCCTGTTTTCCTAGGAGCTCCTGGAAGACTGGGTTAAAGAAATGAGTGGAAAGCTCTTTCCCGGCAGTTTGTGTTTTACAGATTAGTTTTCTAGGTGACAGGGTAACTGTCTTGTGGAGCTTAGAAGTCCTTTACTCTTCAGTGCACTGAAGTTAGCTCCCAGCCTTGCCCCTCAGCTGCAGCTGTTGTCGTGGGGTCATGGCCGACTAAGTTGCCCTCCCAATAATATTTTTCAGTTCTTTAAATTTGAACTCTCTGAAGTATCTGGTACTGGTGACCACTCCCTTAACACTCACTTTCCCATGGTTTCAGAGACAACAGACTCCTTTAGTTTTCCTCTGGCCTTTTTACCAGTTCTCATTATTTTTAAAGTGACCCCCTTCTTCCTGTTACTCTTTTCCCAGTGCCCTACTCCATCACTCCTCTCTGCTCTCCAGGTCATCTCATCTTCTAGCTTCTGTATTTTTTAGTAACTGGCAGATTTATGTTTGTAACCCCAACCTCTACTCATATCCCCTTTGCATCTGAAACTCTACTTGTGCAAAACAAGACTGATTTTCCACTCTGACTCTTATGTGGATTCATCATGTCAGTTAACTATGATTTTTCTTAAGCCGAAGTCTGGTGATTGTCCCCCAAGCCCTCTCCTTCTCATTCCCCTGTACAACTCCTTATTGATCATGTCACGTATAGTTTAGGATTGTTGTCAAATTTGGAAACATGTCTTCAAAGTTTCCTTACTGTATGAGCTGTAGATTGCAAGGCATTTGAAATTTTCTTCTATAGTTAATAAGCCTAAATACCTTTGCATTTTAATTGACAACCCCCATTAACTACTTTGTTATTGATGTCTTCCCTATAGTGCTGTCAAATGACGAAAGTCACATAATTTAGTAACCAGTTTGATGTTCTTTGCTGAACGGAAAACAGTCCATGAATTGGGAGTGCAGTGACTCACAAGCCTTGGAGCACTCTTCCCAGGGGGGTTTGGACAAGAGCAGGTTTTATAGAAGGTTAGAAAAGGCAGCATGGAAACAGGGCATGATTGGCTAGGAGGCCAGTGATTTTCTTATGAGCCTAAGGGGTCCTGTTTCTAGGGTAAGGTAAGCTAGTGGAAGCTGAGTTGGAGGATTGTGATTGGACAGTGGGGCATTTCCCATAAATGCAGGCCGACTTAGGTTTAGGTTTTTGACGTTGGCTGGGCCACTGGGGCGGCACCGTTTTGAGTCCTGGTGTATGAATTAACTTGATCAGTGGTGTATTGTAGGTTTTTATATGCCTTTTAACTGGGAGAATTTTCTTCAGAATAGCTTCTGGTTCTGTACGTCTCAGACTTTGTTTAACCGTGTTTCTTCTCCATTACTCTTATAATCCAGTGCTAGATTCAGCAATACTCAACCTTATCACAGTAACATTTCATGATGCCTTANGAAGCGAAATCCTTTGTCCTACTCCGCCGCCATCTTCTCCTCCCCCTATTGTAGGTTTTTATATGCCTTTTAACTGGGAGAATTTTCTTCAGAATAGCTTCTGGTTCTGTACGTCTCAGACTTTGTTTAACCGTGTTTCTTCTCCATTACTCTTATAATCCAGTGCTAGATTCAGCAATACTCAACCTTATCACAGTAACATTTCATGATGCCTTATTGTGTTGTCCTTTGTTATAGGGGCCCCAGCCAAGAACTTCAAAGAGTGGAGGAAAAGGGGGAGCCCCAGCAATATATTTGTGTGACATATTGGTGGGAAGCAGGAATATTCCTAGAAGCCACTAGGGGGGAGGTAGAGACTTTACCATTCTGGGTTCTTCTTGGTGATATAATAATCAAATCGACATGAGACAGATTAATGAGAAAGTAAGCAAATTTAATTATATGTGTATGTATGGGAACACCAATGCACGAGAGGGTCAGAGACCCCACATGTGTGAGAGGATCGAGGAGAAAAAGCTAAAAGGAGATGTATGCGGCTCTGAGCCAGGGGTGAGGTGAGGTGCCTCAGGGCTTCAGGAGGGAGGGAGGTCACTCAGATGTTTAGTAGTTAGGAGTTTACCCTGTCCTACAGATAGGTCGTGAAAGTTATTTCTGGTGATGCTATTTTGGGCAAGATCCCTAATTTAAGTTCTTTAAGGGGGAGATAAACATTTCCCTTAAGCCCACAGTGTCTTGGTTGCTTTTAGCTCAACATAATCCACATGCCAAAGTGGCACATTTTAGGGAAGCCTGTTCTGAACCCTTTCAGCATCCTTATACCTGGACAGCCTATGACAGTTCTCAGAAAGTTCAACGAACACATCAGCGTTTCCCACCAACGCAAAGCAAATGTACTTTTAAATCAGCTTCCCTTCGCTAGTAAATCTAGTGCCACCTGAGAAGAGCGGAGTGCAGGAGGGGAAAGAGACAGCGCTCTTAGCTGACTGTGGTTAGTAGAGGAGGAAAAATAATTTTCACTCTACCATTCTGAGTTTTCTGCTGAGAGCCCTGAAATAAAAGATTAACAGGAGAAAACCAAATAGAAGTTTAGTAGCATGTATACTTGGGGAAAAGTCTCCTTCAGCTTAAAATACGCGGTGTGCCAGAGTGTGCCGTGTTTTGAGGTCCCATGTCCTGAACCCCATCAGCTCTGTGGTTAATCTCTCTGACCACGCTCCTTCCGTTTCTATCCGCCCCATTGTGACTGTCCTAAATGATCCTTCTTTCTGTCTCTCTGCCTTCCGTCTGCCCTGCACCTGACTGCAGGACCGGTTCCCAGTGCCTGTCCAATTTGGGGAGATGTGTTCCTAGTACCCTGGGCTGAAATTCTGCATGCATTTTCCACAGCACCGTTGTTACACTGTGCATGAGGTTTCTGGTCCATTACGGGTTAACTAAACCTTTTTAAAGGCTACCCTGGGCTCTTTGCCAAGATGTATAAATAGCTTTGTTTTCATGGGAAAATGTGTTTAAAGTTCTGAACAACCAATTCACACATGAACTGTTCTATAAATCGGGGAATGTCTACATGAATTCCCCAGGCGGAAAAGAAGGACATGTAAGTCCGGCTGTTCTTGGTCGTGTTTGGTCGATTTGTGTGTAGCTGTGTCCCACTTATGCAGATGGAGTTTGTCACTCACCTCAGGGGTGGACTTAGCGTATATGATACACTTTGCTGCCGTTCACTCATTTTCTGCCCTCCCCCCATTCAAAAGTAGTGTTGGAAGCTGAAAACTGAGATTATATGTTTTCAACATCATCCTCAGTTTTTAAAGACCAGTTGTTTCTACTGATGGAAGAGCTAGCCCTGTTTAAATCGTCTTCATTTCCGAGCATTAGGACTTCAGAAGGAGCGCTCTGCTCTTATGATGTGGCTGCTTCACCCAACGAGTGCGTGGTCTGAGGGGAATTATGCAGGCCGTTTTACTTCTGTGTTGGAAAGGTGGAGAAACCAAACATAAGCCTAAATTACATTGAAAATGCCAATTCCATTTTCATTGACTCCTAGGGCATATGTTCCTGACCATCATCTAGCATTTCGCAGGTGGCGAGTCTGAGGCTAGGGCCCTCCGGGACCTAGTGGGAGAGTTGGGGCTAGAACCAGGCTTCTAGGTGCCCAGCACTGGCACTGCGGTTTCTTAGGCTGAGCCAGAATGTAGAAGATTTGAAAGATGATTCCTAGTTTCTGGATCTCTGCTGTTTTGTAATATATTTTAAATATTTTTTTATTTGTAAGGCAATTAGGGTGTTAAGACCCTTGCCTCATAAGATCACAATACTGAAAAATGTGACCGTAGAGGACGTAGGTGCCTGAATGCTAAATAAAATCTGATTCAGTCAGAAAAAAAAAGCCAACATTGCTTTAGTACCTTAACATATTTTAGGGACAATTCATAGATTGGGCAGAAATGACATAAAATTAAATTTTAAGGTTTAAGAGTACATAAGCAGTCTAATAATTCATTCATACTTTTCACCCATACTTTATGTATCTGCCACAGTGTAATTCCCACTGACTTCAAAGGAAGCTCCATTTGTGGACTTAGGAAGTAAGACAGAAATGTGATAAAAAAGTCCTGACAATTTTGAATTATAGTGCTTTTTGCACATAAATTATTTCATGGGCACTTGCTTTATGTAAACCAATAAGCAATAGAGCACAGCTTTCTTTAAACTAATAGACTTCTACTTAATGAGCTTTGAGTATGTTGTGACGGTTATAGCAACTGGGTAGAAAGTATTCCTGCTGTATAGCACGTAAGTGAAGGGCCGCTGGGGGTAAGCACAGCAGTGTTTTCCCTTTGTAGTGAAAGTGCTTTGAAGAGTACAAAACAAGAATAGTTAGTTCAGCCACAGGACTTCAAACTGGAGAGAACCGACTGACTTAGTGCTGGCTTGGAAATTTATTTTGCCTGCTGTCCCTTTGTGGAACTTTCTTTGTTGGAAGCAAAGTACAGGCCCTGGTTGAACCTGCACAAAACACGGAATTGGCAGGGCCAGAGAATGGTGTGTCCCCAGGGATTTTTCAGGAGCTGAGTAATGGTGTAGCAACTTCAGTGGGCTTGCTCTTTGCTTGCTTCGTAGTAGGGCTCCATCAAGTGGCAACACCGGGAACTGAAGCTGCTGTTATAGCACTCCCTCTTCCGCCAAGCACTGCTGAGAAACGTTTTTGCTTTTTTGTTGGGAGGAATGAGGCTGCCTTGGATCAAAAGCGATGAAATGACAATAATGAGGTCGAAGATGTGTCTGGCAGTTGGGTCCTTAAGCGTCCATTATATTTGTCATCCTCTTAAATCCAGCGTTCTCAGTTGGAGAATTAAAAGTTAATTTAAAGCCTTTTGCTTTCCTGGAAAAAACTTGAATGCAGTCTTTCAAAAAGTCAGGTGATTTCCTCATTTGCCGTAGTAGCCATTGTTGCCTTTCCTGTAGGATGGGATGCTGATTTGGCTGATGGCTTTACAGTCAAGAAACTTCGACCAGATGTCTGCCCCATCCATATCCAGGGCGGTGTGCCCAGTGAGGGGCACTATGCGAGTCTGTGCCCTCAAAGCCTTGCAGAATAGCTTGGGAGACGAGAATGAGTGAAAATGAACAGTGTGACAAGTCCCAAATGCAGGGCCATGGATGTCAGGTGCAGGGCCATCTCAAGGGTATTTGTTGTGCAGGAAGATGGGGACTTGAGCCTTCGGGGGAAGGGAGACCTTAGTATGAAGGCATAGACCCTGAGGAGTGGACCAGAGTGCGTGGGACTTGGGGGTGAGAAGGGTCTGAGGGTCTGTTCAGGAAATAGTGAGAGGGGTCAGAGCTGCGATGAAGATTAGATTGTGAAGAACTTGAATGAGAGTTTGACTAGTTACCTTCCTATAAGAATGGGCCACAGTAAGAGGGTAAATATGGATGAATTCATCTTTGGCTGTATATGAGGCAGTTTTAATGCTTTTCCCCTTCGCGTAGGAAGTACTAAGCGATTAAGTGTGTGAATTGAAGGATTTTGGAGGAGCTGATCTTTAAAGTTTCTTCTGTTTACACTGTATAATTAAATGTAACTCTTCTAGAAAGAGACTTTGCAAGGAGACTTTTAAAATTACATTTAATGGTATTAATTTCAAAGGGAACAGTTGGCTTAGAAACTTTACTAGCAATTTTTAAGATCTAAAGAGTGACAACCAGCCTTCCATGATTTGGGTAAGAGAAAAAAATGAAATGGAACTATGGTTAAGACTGTAGGCAGAATACACGTTCCAGGCTCTGGTGTACTTGCTCGAGACAGGTGGCAAAGTTCTCTGTACTCTGTGGCAGCCAAGTCCAAAGAGGAACCCAGACTAGCAGTTACGCAGTCTGTAGTGACAAATATGAGTAGCCATGCTTCTGTTTGTCTCAGAAAAGTGTTTTTCTGTATGCGCTCATAATAGAGAGAATTCTCAGGAAGAATTCTCTCAACAATCTTTCTTAGCTAATGTATCCAGTAGCAAACAGTCACTATAATGTCCCTCAGCCTATATTGGTAGCATAACACGACGTGCAGCTCCGTACAAGCAGTGGTCTGAGGCCCTGAGACTGGGCAGTCTAAGGGAGGCAAGTCACTGGAGCTCCGGCGTAAGTCAGGAATAAAATTTAGTGAGAGTACGTAAAGCAGTGATTCTTGAGATTCTGTTTTGGGTCACACATGCCTTTGGGAGAATGGTAACAGGCCTGGATCCTGCCCAGAGCACATATGCATAATCACACCAAATTTTGTGTGTTATTTCAGTCTGTTCACAGGGTCACAGGGTTCACCCTCACGCCTCTCACCCTCACGCTTCCATATTCTTCCTGATGCGCCCCCTTGGGCTAGAGTTGTGGGAGGGCTGCAGTAATGAAACATTGTAAAAACCTGGAGCACGCGCAACAAGGGTGTTTGTGCGGATAAAACGGAGTAGTCTGGTTTAACAGGCAGCCAAGGTGAGGCTGAGCTTGATTTCCATTTATGAGAGTCAGTGAGCTTGACGGGACAAGTATGAACAAAAGATGTTTCTTGCGCTTTGGCAGGAATGTGGTCCGGAATGTGATTTTTCTTAGAGAGCAACTGAATCTACTTTAACACGTTAAAAAGGATCCCAGAGCACTCTATTATGGAGAAAAATGTAAGGCAGATGTTACCAATAACCGTCTGAGCTTCTTTAAGAAATACAGTGTTGGTATTTTTGGTATTTGGTATTCTTAGTAGAGTTCGTAGAATGTCTTAACTTTAAGCACTTACAGCTTATTGGTGCATTTAAAATAAAAATCCTTGTGTAATAGAATCTTGGGAAGCTGAATGATTTTATTTGCTTTGGGGATTGTTAATCTTTGAGTCAGTTGCATGTTGAAAACATCTTATTTATGTTGGCTTAAGTTATATTGGCTTAATATTTTCATTAATTGTTTCTTCTGCGTTGCAGTGTTTTGATCTTGGGTGCTTCAGGTGGCGTTGGTACTTTCGCCATACAGGTAAACAATTTTTTTCTTTTAATTTTGACGAGTGATTTATCCATGCTGTTCCAGGGCTGCTTGTTGTAGCAGAAGTAATTACATAAACAGTAGAAATAGTAAGACTGGTGGTGGTGATGATAGCTGAAGACTTGTTTTGAGCCATGTGCTGTATGCTAGCTCTTTACAAGCATTAGCTATTTAACCCCGCTATTTTTTTTGAGATAACATTGGTCAATAACACACTAAGTTTTGGGTGTGCAATATTATAATTCAATACCTATGTGCACTATAGTGCGCTCACCACCAAAAGTCTGGTTTCCATCCATCACCATGGATTTGGCCCTGTTTACCCATTCCACCCTCCTGCCCCTTCCCTTCTGGCAATCACTGTTCTGTTGTCCCCAACTGTGAGTTTGCTTTTATTTGTTTCTTTTTTGTTTTATATTTCACACGTGAGTGAAATAATACAGTTTTTGTCCTTTTTGTCTGCCTTGTTTCACTTAGTAAAATACCTTCAAGATCCATCCCTGTTGTTACAAATGGCAGTATTTTGTCACTTTCTATGGCGGAGTAGTATTACACAGTACACATATGTGAATTCAATATATATTTTATTCAGTTGTTTGTTTTTGTTATTTTTGTTATTGAGTTGTATGAGTTCTTTACATAGTTTGGATGTTAACTGTATTTTTAATCCTCATCTGAGGATACGTTTATTGACTTGGGCAGCAAGGCGGGGGGAGACAGAGAGACAGAGAGACATTGACGTGAGAGAAAAGCATTGATTGGTTGCCTCCTGTAACGCTCCCCAACCGGGAACTGAAGCCACAACATAGGATTGTGCCCTGGCCGAAAATTGAACCCACAGCCTTTTTAGGTGTATGGGATGATGCTCCAACCAACTGAGCCACTGGCCAGGATGGATATGAACTTACCAGAAATGTAATTTGCAAACATTTCTCCCATTCAGTTACTTGCTTTTTTGTTTGTTTGTTTCACTGATAGTTTTCATTGCTGTGCAGAAGCTTTGTTATTTGATGTAGTCCCATTTGTTTATTTTTGTTTCCCTTGCCATTAGAGTCAAGTCCACCAAAAATACACACATTTCTTCTATGTATTTTATGGTTTCAGGACTTTATATTTAAGTCTTTACTCCATTTTGAGCTAATTTTTGTGTACAGTGTAAGATAGTGGTCTAATTATATTATTTTGCATGGGGCTGTCCAGTTTACTCGGCACCATTTATTGAAGAGGCTTTTCTTTCTGCATTGCACAAGCATATTTTTGCCTCCTTTGTCATACATTAGTTGTCCACACATGTGTGGGTTTATTTTGGGACTCTCAGTTCTATTCCATTGGTCTGTGTATTCGTTTTTCTGCTGGTACCATACTGTTTTTTTTATTACTATAGCTTTGTTATTTGGTTTGCAGTTGGGGAGTCTGATACCTCTAGGTTTGTTCTTTTCTTCAGGATTGTGTTGGCTTTTAGGGGTTTGTTGTGGTTCCACACAATTGGTAGGGGTTTTTTTTGTTCTATTTCTGTAGAAAATGCCACTGGAATTTTGATAAGATTGCATTAAATGGTAGATTACTTTAGAGAATACGGAACTTGAACAATGTTAATTCTAATCCATGAGGTGGATTATCTCTTTATTTATCTGTACCATCTTCAGTTTCTTTTAAAAAAAGTAAGGCAGTTTTTGATCTTGTTAATGGAAAGATCATTATATTCATGAATTTGTAAATTAACATAAATTATTTTTTCTTAAAAGCTGAGGCAAAGGTAGGTTCAGTAAGTTCACTGTAATTTCAGCTTCCTCTTCTAAGAAGGAAATGTTCTAATGTAGAAGGAAGCATTCATTTTTCCAGTGGTTAACAAATGAGTTACCTTGTGGATGTCTTATATAGGAAATGTGGAAGGCTTTGGGGAGGAGGATCACGGGCAGTGCAGATAGGTGGGAGTTTGCATTTGGTAGAAATTGATAAGTTGATTCTAAAATGTATGTAGAGAGTTATAGCCAAATACTGTAAAGTTGATAATACTCTCCTAAAGTGATCTACAAATTCAGTATAATCCTATCAAAATGATGGCTGTTTATTTTGCATAAATGGATAAACTGATCCTAAAATGCACAGGACATTGCAGAGGACCCCCAAATTGCCAATCTTGAAACAGGACAAAAAGAAAGACACACATCTTGATTTTAAAACTGGCTACAAAAGTACTCTAATCGAAACAATGTAGTACTGGCATAAGGACAGACATACAGATCAGTAGAATAGAATTGAACGTCCAGAAATAAATGGATACCTTTGTGGTTAATTGATTTTTTTACTGAGGTGGCAAGGCCATTAAATGGGGAAAGAGTAGTCTTTTCAATGGATGGCACTGGGATAACCATGTACAAAAGAATGATCGGACCCCTTCCTCACATTATATATGAAAACTAACAAACTGGGTCAAAGATCTACTTGTAAGGTCCAAAACTATAAAACTCTTAAAAGAAAACATAGGAATAAATCATCATGGATTTGGCAACAGATTCTTAAATATGATACCAAAAGCACATGCAGCAGAAGAAAGAAATAGATAATTGAACTTCTTTAGAATTAATTATTGTACATCAAAGGACACTTTCAAGAAAGTAAAAAGACAACACACAAAATGGAAGCAAATATTTGCAAATCGTTTCTCTAAATAGAGTATAATATCCAGAATATGTGCAGACCCCTTACAACTCAACAGCAAAAAGACAGCCCAATTAAAAAATTAGAAAGGACTTGATTAGACAGTTCTTCAATGGAATGCAAATGGCCAGTAAGCCTGCGGAAAGGTGTTCAGCATCACTGGTCATTAGGGAAGTGCAGATGAAACCTGCAGTGAGGTATCACTTTACATATACTACAGTGGCTTTTAAGAAAAATGGAAAATAGGTGGACAAGGATGTAGACAAGTTGAAATTTGTATATTGCTAGTGGTAATGTCAAATGGTGCAGCTGCTTTGGAAAACAGTTTGGCAGTTTTCAAAAATGTTACACATAAAATTAATGTATGACCTGGAAATTCCATTCCTAAGTATATACCTAAAAGAAATGAAAATATGTATTCAAACAAAAACTTGTACACAGGTGTTCATAGCAGCATCAACATTCATAATAGCCAAAAAGCGGAAGCAGCTCTAATGCCTATCACCTGATGAAGGACGCACAAAGTGTGTGTACGCTGTAGCGTACTGTTCAGCCATAAAAAGGAAAGAAGTTCTGATGCACGATACAACATGGATGAACCTTCAAAACGTTTTTTGCCAAGTGAAAGAATCCAGACACCCAAGGTCACATGTTGTATGATTCCATTTATGTCATATCCAGAAGAGGTAAATCTATAGAGACAGGAAGCAGATTAGTGGTGCCAGGGGCTGGGAGGAGGAGTAAATGGGCTGTGACTACTTGATAGGCATGGGTTTATTTGGGGGTGAGGAAAATGTTCTGGAAATAGTGTTGATGGTTGCCACAGCATTGTCAATGCACAAAGAGCCACTGAATTGTACACTTTAAAATTGTTAAAATGATGAATTTTATATTGTGTTAATTATACCTCAAAACAAAAAAATCAAACAGTGCCCTGAGTCCCCAGGAATAGGATGGCACCTAATGGCCCTTAACTGTTGTGGGCAACTGTTCACTGGCTGGCTCCTGGGGGTGGGGGCTTGATGGACTCTCCCTTAGTATGAGGTGAGAGGCCCCTTCTCCACTCTGGGCTACTGGGCACACTCAGAGGCTCTGCCACGTTGCTTTCCAGGAGGGAGAGCTGGGGTCCTGTGCTCCTCCCCATACCCCACTTCAGACCTTTTGAGGACCCAGATAGTGCTGCAGTTTCCCGTCCGTCTGCTCCCTGAATTTGGGGAGAGGGGATGTTCATCTCCTACTCCTAGGAGATGCACACACTGGCTTCTTTTTAATTCACCATTAGAAACTGCTGTGGTCTGAATATTTGTGTCCCTCCCAAATTCATATGTTGAAGTTTTAATGCCCAGTGTGATGGCTTTAGGAAGGGGAACCTTTGGGAGGTGATTAGGTCATGCAGGCAGAGCCTGCATGAATGAGATGAACACCCTTATATATAAAGGGGCCCAATGGAGCCCCTGGCCCTTCCAATAGGTGAGGACACAGAGAGCAGGTGCCTGTGAACCATGAAAAAGACTCTTTGCTGAAAGCGACTGTGCCTGATGCCTTGATCTCAGACGTCGAGCCTCCAGAACTATGAGAAATGTATTTCTATTAGTATTAATGTATTTCTATAAGTCACCTACTCTGTGGAATTTTGTTTTAGAAGCCTGAACAGGCGAAGACAGATGCCCAGTGCCTAGTCCAGAGATTGTTAGTAAATGTGGGTTAATGAAGAAGTAAATGGAAAAAAGAAAAAGAGGGAGGGTGGGTGGGAGGAAAAGAGAAATGTCAAATCCCTTTGGATGAAGTTTAAATTGGTACAACCATTTAGGAAAATCATTATATTCATTGACTGACTCGGAATATAAGTTGCCTTCTGGCTTGTTATTTCATTTTGTTCATTAGTTTTACATATGAGTGAAATCATATAGTATTTGTCTCTCTCTGACTGGCTTATTTCATTAAGCATATTGCTCTCCAGGTCCATCCCTGGTGTCGCAAAGGGTAAGAGTTCCTTCTTTTTCACTGCACAGTAGTATCCCATTGTGCAAAGGTAACACGGCTTTTTTATCTGCTCATCCACTGATGGATACTTGTGCCGCTTGCAAATCTTGGTGAGTGTAAATAATGCTTCAGTGAACATAGGGGTGAATATATTCTTTTGAATTAGTGTTTTGGATTTCTTTGGATAAATTACCAGAAGTGGGATTGCTGGGTCCAAAGGCAGGTATGTATTTAATTTTTCGAGGTAACTCCATACTGCTTTACACCATCAGTGCACAAGGGGTCCCTTTACTCCACATCCTTGCCACACTGGTTATTTGTAGATTTATTGATGATAGCCATTCTGACAGGTATAAGATGATATTTCACTGTGGTTTTAATTTGCATTTCTCTGATGATTAGTGATGTTGAGCATCTTTTCATTTGTCTGTTGGCCATCTGTATGTCCCCTTTGGAGAAGTGTCTATTCAGGTCCTTTGCTCATTTTTAAAAAATGAACTAACAAGCTAAATAAAGATAAACTCAGAGAGCAAGCTGACAGCTGTTGGGGTGGGAGAGGGAAGGGATTTGGACTGGGGGTCCTCTAGGGATTGAGCAAAAAAGAAAAAAAAGCTCATAGACATGGACAATAGTGTGGTGATTGCCAGGGGGAGGGGAGGGGAGGAAGGGGCAGTGGAAGGATAAATGGTGATGGAAGGAGACTTGACCGGGGGTGGTGAACACACACTACAGTGTGCAGAGGATGTGTTGTGGAATTGTGCAGCGGATGTGTTGTGGAATTGTGCAGCGGAAACCTGTATAATTTTGCTAACCAGTATCACCCCAATAAATTCAATGAAAAGGAAAAACAATTGCCTTATAGCAACCCATAATTCCACTGTTAAAGATACACTCTGTAGATAGGAATATACATGCATATTCACCAAAAGATATTATCAGAGTTGATAATATATATTATCCCTAACTGGAAACAACTCAGTGTCCACCAACAGTAAAATAGATAAGTAAATTGTGATACAGTTTACATTGGAATGTTACACAGTCATGAAAAGAAAGTATAGTCCCTCCCAGTGAAGTAGATGAATCTCACAAGCAGAATGTTAGCGAAAGAAGTCAGATACAAAAGAATACAACCAAATGACATTCAGGAATAGGTGAAACTAAACAATACCTCTTAAGGATGCCTCCCTAGATAGCAGAACTTAAAAAAAAAGACTAATGAAAGTCCTGATAGTGGTTATTACAAAACACAGGTCTGTTCTGTTCTACTCAACCTTTGCAGCTTACATTGAGGAAGCTCAGGAAATCCACACTCTGGGCAGGGTGGAGAGAACAATCGTCTCTGTGACCTGTAACTGTCAGCACAGAAATTTCTTGGTGAACTTCAAGTAACTCTTCTCAACTTAGGCTGGTAATAGCCCCTTTTAATTCTGTGAAGTTGTCATAGGAAAGAATTGTGGCAATTTTGGAGCAGGATACTTTCCAGATCCTTAATCCTGAATAATTTACTTCTTTTTAAATTTAAGTCTAATTACTCCTTATTTAAAAAATATAAGACATTCTCATTTTATATCTTGGGACTTATATAGTTAGGGTTTTTTTTTACTTCAAAGGTAATCCATTTTTAAAAATAAATGGGTACATTCACTTCCTTTTAAAAGCACCTTTTCATTTATTACCTATTACTGAGAGCTGATTGCTTTGAGATAACTGTCTGACTGAAGAGTATATTAACTTATTGGAGATGCAAATGAAGAGATGTTGCATTTTTATGTTCTGATTGTGTTTGAAATTGTTGTTTTCTGAGCACATGTGATTGGGTAGGGGGCATTTGCCTTTGGCATTGTTACAAGCACTAAACTTGAGGCTCCCGGCTCCTGCCTTTTCTAATACCTCGAGGCATCGGGCCCTTCTCTGATGGGAGTGGTTATAACATCGTGACAACACAACTGGCCATCTCGTCCAGGGAAAGCGAGATCTGTGTCTTGGAATTTTCTGTGTGAGCCACAGTTGAGTCATTTCACTAATCTCTGACAGATGGCTTCCTGTAGTTCTTGCTAAGACAAAGCATGTAGAGTTCTCTAGAGATCAGGCTGATATGCGTACACGTGGTGCCAGCTGTTTAAAAAATGCAGTCTGTTTTCTACTTTCCCCTCCCCGCTTCTTTTGACAGGTAATGAAAGCATGGGATGCTCATGTGACAGCAGTTTGCTCTCAGGACGCCAGTGAACTTGTAAAGAAGCTTGGGGCAGATGATATAATTGATTACAAATTGGGAAATGTGGAAGAGCAGTTAAAATCTTTAAAACCGTATGTATCAGAACAGTACCCCATTGGGAAGGTGGGGCGGGACATGGCTAATGCAAGCCTGGGGTGGTTGGGCTGCTGTGGTCAGCTAGAATGGAGGAGACACGCCGTTTCGTTTGAAATCGTTTAGGTTGGCTTTGATTCCAGATGTCAGTGCTGCACAGTATCACAGCGAGATAGGTGCTGACGAAGATATTTTGTTTATGTGGTCTTTTGCCAGTTTTTAAGTTAACTTCTATTGCTGGCTTGTAACAGGTCTGAAGGCAAAGTTGGAAGTGTCTTCCTTTCGGTGGCATCTGTCACCACAGGGAGAACTTAGAGCGGTACATGAAAATTTATGATTAGCACTAAACATTCATTTTGTGTTTTGGCTTACTGAGGGCTTCACAGAAACAAAGGCAGCTTAACTATTGGTAATGGGAGCCCTGGGAGCTGTGGTTTTGCCTCGTGTACCAAACAGGAGCAGATTTAGGCATTCTCTCAGGCCCTGTCGATCTGGCTGTGGCCAGGACAGAAATGTAGGGCGGTGCTTATGAATCTGGCCGTCATCGGGCCAAGACAAAGCTGAAGCTGAGAACATAATCTAGGACAGCGATTTTGACCCTTTTTCATCTCATGGACATAACCTAAATACTAAAATTGTGCGGCACACCAAAAAATGTATTATATTTTTTGCTGATCTGACAAAAATAGGTGTAATTTTGATTCATTCACAGCAGATGGCTATTGTTGTGTTGACTGTTGTCATTTTTCTATTTGATAGTCTAAGGGAGAAGAGTCAGTGCCCCCGACTAAATGGTCAGGTACTGCGTGTTTTAAAACTCTTATGCACACCAGCTGAAAATTGCTGACCTGGGAGTATTTGGATAACTGTTACTGCTTTTTCAAAGGCTTTTCTCCTTTTGATTACATTTCAAAACTCGGGTTCTTAGTTGTTCTTACCCGTTTTGTATAGGAGTATATTTTTTGTGGCTTCTAGATAGTGGTAGTTATGGTTGATCTCATACCTTTCGCTGCTTCTAGGAATAGCAGTAAGAGATGGAGGTCAAGGCCAACCCGTGCCCCTCTGTTTACCTTAAGTTTTACACATGTCTGGAGTGTGTCACCAGAGAACAGAGAACCTGACACACGGAAGGCTGTAGCACATTCAGACTAGCCTCCCATACCTGTGCTGCAGTTTGCTCCCCCACACCTCTGGCAAGTGGTCTTACTCTTTTGGCATGTTCTTTTCCAGTAGGGGGACCACACCAGCTTACAAATGCAGGCCATTACTTTTTTTTGACAGCTTTAGTTAAAATTGATCTTTGTAACTTCTACCTAGAGTTTGGCCTCTGAATCTACCTAGAATAAATTTGTTCCTCCTAAATCACAGTTTTTTGGATTTGAATTTTAGACTCTTACAGCAGGAAAGGGCAATTCTTAAGTCCTGCTGTGTCACGTTACAGCTGCGAAAATCAGGGGTAGAGGGTTTGTAGGTTTTATGTGCTCAAGGTCATGCCACGGAACCCTTGATGGGAGAGTCGTGTCTACAGCCTGGTCTCGGACCTCTCTTCCAGGTGGTGCCTGTTCTGTTATACCAGGCTGCCCTTAAAATCTGGGAATAGGGTAGAAAATTAAGAGCAGAAACTTTGGAAACTTAAACTCATAAAACAAATTTTTTATTTTTTCTAGTGGAAAGAAGAGTCTTCTAGTAAGCCCGTTCTCCTGCACGCATATCCTTCCATTTTTATTTGCCCTTCTTCCGTTTAGTCTCATGAAAGACTCAGTATCCACAAAGGTAGTCAAATCTGGTTTTAGAAGCTTTGATGGTTTGACTTAGTCCAGATGAATTTTGAAGAGAAAATAGATTTGCCAAAAAGGAATTTATCTATCAATTTGTTTAATTTATAAGCATGCATTTTCAAAATAGATCTTTGCATTTGTTTTAAAAAGTATTTTAAAAGCTTTATTGAATTTTATCTCCTTTAGGGAGAATGTGGTGATTATAGGAGTTTTAGATTAGATTTAAGAAGTTGAATACCTGTCAGTTCCTGTGGATTCCATTAGGACTGGATTTTCCTGGCACGTTAGAGCAGAATTGAAGACTGAGAGCAAGCTATTGATTTCTCTTTATACATTGTTCCGATGCTATGCATGAAACAAACAAACGAAAAATAGAACCTTCTCAGTGAAGAGGATGCTTCGATAAGCAGTTCTGAACTGTTAGAGGGATTAAAAAAATAATTCTTGTGGGTGAAAACCTTATATACTTGTCAGTCCAGTATTTGTGCGCACTGAAGAATATTTTGACTTTATTGAATGGATGGCTTTGCAGTTTTCCGTAAAGCTTGAGTCAGGGTTTCTCAACTGCTGACTTTCGGGGCTGGGTTGTTTTTTGTTGTGAGGGTGGTTCTGTGCACTGTGGGATGTTTGGGATGTTTGTCGTCATCCCTGGCCTCTGGATACTAGTGGCCCCTTCTCACTGCCTTCCACAGTTGTAGCAACTAGATCTGTTTCTAGACATCACCTGATATGTCCCCTGGGGCTAAAATCACCCTCTGTTAAAAACCACTTGTGTAAGTCATCCTTAAATATTAGAAAATACAATTTTATGACCAAAACATCATTCACATTTGACTTACCTTGGAGAATAGCCAGAGCCCTGTGAGAGGGCATGCCCCTTCTCCTTTGCCAAGGCAGCTGCCCCCTGCTGGATGGTCCAGCAGAGCTTAGTTGGTGAGCTGTCACTGAAAGAGACCCTGTGGCTAACTGGTGATGGGAGTGAAGGGGGTTGGAGCCCTGGGCAGAGATGGACAGGATATTTTGATTTGATTCTTTCTCTCCAGGTTTGATTTTATCCTTGATAATGTTGGTGGAGCCACTGAAACATGGGCCCTGAATTTACTCAAGAAATGGTCTGGAGCCACATATGTGACTTTAGTGACTCCTTTTCTCCTGAACATGGACCGACTGGGCATCGCGGATGGCATGCTGCAGACGGGCGTCACCATGGGCTCTAAGACACTAAAGGTGGGGATGAGAGTCTTGGTTGGTGAGGGCAGGCAAGGGCCTCACGCTCTGGAAATTGGTTCCACCCAGCCAGTTTCTTTCGTCTTGGTGGCTGCAAGCGTGCGCTACTAGTGCAGCCTCTAGAGTCACCCAGGGGTTCAAATTCTGGCCTCGTTTGGGGGCTGTGTAATCCCTGGCAAGTCAAAGTCACCAAACCCCATGTCTTCCCCTGTAAAATGGGGCTGACAGGATATCTGCCCTCTTCGTGTTGTAAGGATTAAGTGAGGAAACCCATTTGAAGAACTTGGCACAGTGTTTAGTACATAATGAGCCCCTATTAAACATTAGCCTTTCTCATTACCATCAGGTACATCTGCTTTTTTCTTGCCTGTACCTGAGAGCCTTCTGTCTTCACCAGTGGTAACACATACAGTCTCATACAGGAAGGTGAAAACTTTAAGACAGTGCGCAGCTGGGTGTTTCTATGTTAGTAGGATTGGAATATGGCAGTGCTTCCTGGGGCCTTCAGGCCTGTAGAAGTCCATGGGCAATTTTTGAATTTCAGAAACATGAAGGAAATTGGTTTCTTACTTCAGTGAGACTACAGAAACTAGTAGTACCCTGGTGCTTTTTCTGGAGTTGTGTTGACCTGTTCTTACACTGCTTATCCCATGTGGATCAGAGACTCTGGCTATCAGGAACTCTGGGAGTTCCTGAGACTCCTTAGCCCGACTGTGACCAAGGCCACCCTTACCAGAACTGCGAGGCACTCTGACACCCAATGGAACACACCCAGTGTGTGGTGGACCTCGGAGACTGGTGCAGATCAGGGCCAGCCTTCGTTACAGGATTGATAAAGCTGGCAGAGGCTCATATAATTTCACGGTGTACTCTGTTGGTAATTAGAGATCATTGGTTTAAAATCTGAATTAGTGATAAAATGGAGTAAGTGACACAAAAAATGAAAGTAAACTGTATTTACCTAACTAGACAAAATGCTTTAGACCCCAGAAAAAGGTGGTAGAAAACTCTTTATAGCGAGAGGTTGTGGGTCACTGTGTTGAGCCTGCTACCACTGACCCATATTTGTGAGGTAACTAGCTTGATAATGATCTTATCTTTTTTTATTCTAGGAATTAATTGGGGAACTTTTGGGGAGTGAAATTTAGGACTTTGGTCTCTCAAATTCTGTGTACGAACTAAATTCTTGGTGGCAGTAAAGAAGAGTTAGGGTAGAGGAGGCCACTACTCAGTTCGCAGGAACATGTGGGGTAGTAGAGGCCAACACACCAGCACTGCGCTCTGGGCTGCTGCATTTTCCTGCATTTTCCATTTTCACATGGCAGCCAGAAACAGTGTCCACAGGGCGCTTTGTGGGAGAGAAAGGAACCTTAACCGTCCTTTGTCTCTTCTTCCCCTTTTCACAAAATCCAGGCTTTCCAGGAGCTTTAAAATATGAGTAAGTTTTCTGTAAGATTTTACAGTTTGTACTCCAGTGAGACCACTTACAATTTAGCCTTTGGAGCCGTCCTCGGAGAGTAAAACAGGCACAGCTCTCTTCATTTTCCCTTCCCCCCACTGGAAAGATGATAGTGGTAATCTCGTGTGAAACCCTTTTAAGTAGTTTCTGATGTCTTTCTGAGAATGTGCACAGCTAAAGCCTTATTGTAGTGCTCCAGGCTCCCCTGCCTGCTCTGGTTTACTCTCTCCTGTAATGGCCTGGAAAAAATACACAGACCCCTTAGAGAAAAATATAAAAATTCTGTTATTGCAGACCAAAAGTTTCACTTTACAGAGCAACTGCTGTAAAGAAGTATAGATGTGGTTGTGATTATTACTGTTTCTTCTTTAAAACCCTAAACAATCACAAGAATGCTCTCATTGCAGTTTATAAGGCCAAACCTTAGCGGGAAGTACACGAACAGGTCTGTGATTGTAATTAACTGGGCCCCCTCTAAGCTTGGGACGATCTTAGTGCTTCAAATTGTATTTTTTTTTTTTTTGCTTTTCTTTTTTTAGTTACTCGGGCCAGTGTTTTCCAACGTCTTTCATGCTCTGACACACATAGAAAATGATAGTATCACTGAGGGTCCTCTGGGTCAAGAGCAAACTGCCTGCCAACCAGGCTTTGCCTTGCTACCCCAAGGGCTGATGGGAGTCCGGGTCTCATCGTGCCTGTTCTAGAGTAAGCTTGGTTCTGTTTGTACCTATGGCCTTGGGATAATTACTGATGGTGGCCCCTTTAACTTTCACAATTGTTCCAGGTTAGACAATAAACTACAGTGTCACTCAGTTGGACCAGTGATTCCTGGCATGCCACTGTGAAGCTCTGCCTAGACAGTAGCTTGGTTTTGTCTTTTATTCTAGTCTTAAACTCTGATTTGATATTGTCCCAATCCTTCCTCAGTAAGTGTTACAGTTAGCACCAGATAAATATTTATGCATACTTTTTATGTGTCAGGCGCTTTACATACCTTCTCATACAATCCTTCCAGCAACCCTGTGCATTACCTGTGGCACCACCATCCTGCAGGCCAGGAAACAGGCTGAAAGAAGCAGCGTGACCTAAATAACACGGCTCTAGAGTACCTGAGCTCAAGTAGCAGGGGAGTTCCATTGCACCTGCTGGCTTATGTCAAGCTGAGGGTGGGGAGGGGGAGCTCAGGGAGCAGAAGGCTGCGCTGTCCCGGCAGTTGCAGGCAGGTGCGGGGAGGAAGGCAGCATGGTCCTGGCTGTTTCTGGAAAGCTCACACCTGATGAAGTGTGTTTGGTCAGGCCATTAAGGTATCATGGAGAACCTAGGAATAATAAATAATAAGAATTCAAAGTAGGTAGGGCAGTGGAGTGGTCATGAACTACCTTGTTGTAAGATTTTTGCTTACTTTCCCCTGGGAACATTTTGTCCCGTGATAAATTTGGTGGTTTCAGACTGACTATAAGATAAGGAAGGACCCAGCCTTGATGCATAAAATATTTTATACTTTGTTTTGTCTTTAAAACTTACTATTCTCAGAGCCAGAAAAAACATTGTGGTTGGATTTATCTAATGTCATATTTGGTGCCTTATTGCCCCCCCCCCCAAAAGAATTCCTGAGTTAGGTAAAAAGCTGTTTTCTGGTGCCTCTGGGCGTCCCTCAAACTTTCGTAGAGAAGGCCTGGAGCCCTCAGCCCTGACCTCTCACAGGGGGAAGTTGAGAGTGTACGAATATCCAGACTGTCATTTTAAGGAGAGTGTCTGGTGCCTGCTTGCTTGTCAGTCACAAGCTGGTGAAGAAGCCTGAGTTCACGTGGGAGTTTCTGGGTTCACTCACTCACTCACTCACTAAACATTGGTGGAGCAACCCACTCCCGTCAGCCGCTGTGCTTTGGTGCCGGGCCCACAACGCATCATGTCAGCAGCAGTGGGGAGTCCGTTTGTCTGTCCTAGTGACCTGGAAGCTGCTTCTCTCTGAATTTGCACTCAGTCAGGTGTTTTCCTTTCCTGTATGTAACATGCCTTTTTTTCTTTTTCTTTGTAGCATTTCTGGCAAGGAGTCCATTATCGCTGGGCCTTTTTCATGGCCAGTGGTGCATACCTAGATGACATCGCACAACTGGTGGACGAGGGAAAGGTATGTGCAACCTGTTGTATTGCTAGAGGGTTCCTGGTCATCTCGGTGGCCTGGCCAGCAAGCCTGGTCAGTGGGAATTCTGCAGAAGTAGGCTCGACCAACATACATGCTGCCTCACATGCCAAGTTTAAGTGCTTTGCTTTTGTTCCTGTCTCCGTCGGAATCAGAGACATAGACTGCTACATCTGAGAAGAGCTCACAGTGTCTAGTGTAACCCTGTTGTTTTATAGATGATGAGGAAGAGGTTATGTGATTTTTCCCATGGACAGTTTGCTAGTGGTTAGCGGAGCTGAGATCTAAAGCCGGGTTGCTCGTATTTTGGTGATGGTCCTGGAAAGAAGGCCCCTTGCAGGCAGCCTGCACAGAGGTGGGGGCATGCTTGTGAGTTTACAATAAGACTGCGCCTGGAGACTCTTTGGTCTGCAGGTGAGACTGCTTTGGAGGTGAGTAGATTTCCAAGTGGGCAAGGAGACCAAACACTGGAATCTAAACCCCACCAGAACGGGACTAGAAGTCAGGGCCCCAGGTCCTCTGGTCCCTGGGTGGTGTGATAAAATAAAGGGCCAATAAATGGTCTGCCTGAGAGGGTCAAAGGACAGGACATGGGTGAGGATGGATGGAGACTTTGTGGGGACAACTGGTTGGTTTTTGACTACTCCTGTCTGGCCTGCACTGGGTGTTGTGGGGCAGGATGGCAGCTTAGAGTCCGGTCATGTCATATCTTGTGTGGAAAGGCCTGTCAGGGCTGTTGAGGGTGGAAAGGCTCCTCGCTACTCCCCGTTCATGTGGGTTCTTACATGTTCTTAATGGCCCTGCTATTCCATCTCTGGAGGATAACCCAGAAGGAGAGCTCATGTTTTTGTGCTGATATTTATGACTTTATGGAGAGATTATATGGAATTACAGGGTGGAGAACCCTGTCTACCTTAGAGGGTTGCGTGAGGGTGTAGATAAATCCTTCTCATTTCACAGAGAGAAAACTGGCTCAAAGAGATAACGGGACACGCTCTGGGCAGGTTGGGACCAGAGCTGCCTCCTGGTCCTGCCTGGAGGACTTCCTGCCTCCCGGTCCTGTGCTGCTTCTCCAGCCACATTCTTAGTGCTTAAGACTCACCTTGGACTTCACCTTAAGTTGTCTTGTCCTTGTCATTTTACAACAATCAGGGACAGGGATGGAGCAGGGCGAGGATTACCACTGCCTGATTCACGCTAAGTCACTTGCAAAGAACGTTTTGAGATGGGCTTGCTTCCACTGGCACCTGCCCTTGCCGGCCCATTTCCTCTTTCCATTTCAGTTTTGGAATGGAACATTTTTTGGGAACTATTGCTTTTTGTGCATTTAGTTGTTGTTGTTGTTTTAATTCTATTACAGCCAAGCAACTAACTGTATGATAATAAAGACCTACTACCCTTTTCCAGATTTGTTGGTTCCCAATTTGCATGCCTTTCCTCAGACTTCTGAGTCTTGAGGTATACTGGGTAGACAGGGGCTCAGCCTTATGACTGTGTAGGTGCCTCTCTGTAGGATTCTTCCCGCATCCCTATATGGGATGCTTGTTTTATTTCTGGGAGGAATGGAACAAACTATTGTCAGACCACTTGGCCCACAGATCTACACAGCACTGATGTGGTTGGAGCCCCATCATTAGGGAGGTCCCTGTCCTGCAGAAGCCCCCACACAATCCTGCTTGTCCTGATACCAGCCACAGACTGCCGATGTGCTTACCACTGCTGTTTTGTATTGAAAATACTGTCTCTTTCCCTCTACCTGGGAACTACTGTTTACGAGACAGAGAAGAGTGGCGACTTGTTTACATGTGCCTATTAAAATTGGCCAATAACTGGTAGGATGGCTAAAAAGGGACCTGGTAGAAATAAAGAGGCTCCTGAAGTATGCTCGAATAAGTGGGAGTGGAGAAATGTTCTTTTGGCTTTCTCCTGACGAGGGCTGTTTGGGCTTGGGAGTACTTTCTGACAGGGAAGGGCTCTGAGACTGTGGAAGTTGACATGTGACATTGGATGTCACGATGAGGTCATCTTCCTGTCATGCATCCTGCTGCTTTGCGGGTGCAACAGGTCATTGCCTGCCTGCACCTGGAAACCAGAAAGGATCGAGTAACAGGTCTGCTTACAGGTCGTGTGGCTCGTAAAGACTGTGAACATGGATGAGGCATCGGCATTCTTCCTGCTGTGGCTGAGTGATAAAAACTCTCATTAGCAGGTGTCTGATACAGAAGCTGTAGTTGTTTTTTGAAACTGGGAGCCATGAATCAAAAGAGCCTCCTCTTTTAAAATACTTTAAGTTTTTAAATAGATATGCCTTTTCAAAGTTCAACATTTAAAAGGTAGGAAAATAACCTCCTCTGATTGCTGTCCCTCAGTCAGACACGGCCAGCACTGCCAGTTTTTCGGGTGCTCCGAGGCGCCCTGTGAGCCCGCAGGCTGGGACAGAGAGTGGCTGGGCATGAGCACGCTGAGTGTGAAGGGCTGCCGCTGAAATCATGCCTCATGCCTGCAGTTTATTGCCATGTTTTGCTAACACCATAAACGTTTCCTGTTTTTATACTATTTAGCAATTGTTGGGAGTGGGAGGGCCATAGCAAATAGTATATTTGAGCCAAACATATGTCATTGGTTAGTATAGTCAGAGATTAAAAACGGCAAAAGCTAGCATCTGTCTAGTTTACTGTCCTCACCTCCCGCCACTCCCCATCCTGCCACTGTCAGATTGGGAGAGATCAAGGCCCTAAGGGATTAAGTCCCATGTTCAAAGTCACAGAGCTAGGCAGGGACCAGGTCTCATGACCTCTGGGAGAGTTCCTTCCACCACCATTTGCTGCCTTTAAGATCAGGACAGTAACAGTTAAAAAGTAAACCTCTCATTGAACCTCATTGTTTTCTGCTTGCTTAGTCATCCGGACACTAGCTCGGTAGAGTTTGAATTCTATCTGCAAAGTCTTCTTGAATTTCTCAGGATCTTTCAGAACTGAGAGAAGGTGGTGAGGCAGTCTTTAGACTGGTCAACCACTGATGAAAATGACTGTGCTTTGAGGGTAAAATTTACACATACTTACCTTTATATTGGTGTATTAGTTTCCTGTTATTACCGTAAGTGTTGTGGCTTAAAACAACATACTTACTGCCTTCCAGCTGTGGAGTCCGAAGTCCAGACTGGGTCCGCAGAACTGCATTCCTCTGGAGGCAGGCTGTGCAGGTTGGGGGGGCAGGGCCGCCGGGGCGGGTTTCCTTGCCCTCTCCAGCTTCTGGACGGAGGCTGCCTGCATTCCTTGGCTCACGGCCTTGCATTGCTCTGACCTCTGCTCCCATGATCACAGCTCCCTCTCTCTGATGAGTCCTCCTGCCTCCCCGGTATAACGACCCCCATGATCACATTGTGGCCACCAGCTAGTTCTTCCGTCTCTAGACACTGAGCCTGATCTGATCTGCAGAGACTCTTTTGCAAAGTAGGTTGTCATATTCCCAGGTTGTGGGGATTAGGCTGTGGGCATCTCTGGGGGCTGCTGCTCTGGCTACCACAAGCATAAAATACCCCAAAAGATACAAAGAAGTTGGAAATATTGGTTACCTTTGAGGGGGGGAAGTAGATGGCTGGGGATCGAGAGTGGGAGGGAGATTTGACTTTGCTCCCTTTCATCTTTCTGAGTATGTTTCTTTGCACATGTTCCTTGTGTGAGTCTTAAAGACCTTTGATGTGATGTATTTACTGTCCACAGGTCTGCTGGACACCTTAGATGACCAGCCAAGCTTCTTGGTTGAGCAGTGATATAGACATCTCTGTTTATTTCTTCATTTTAGCCAACATCAGAATTGTTTCTAGGTACTAATTTGAATTTAACTTGCAATGTGCACTGAGGGCCACTAGCACTCCGTTCTGCCCCGGAGGGAGTGGAGAGCTTGGCGACGAGGCTGAGCTGCCCCCGAGCGGCACCGCACACCTGCATGCTCTGCAGCGAGGTGGTGGCGTCCTCGCCCTGTGCCCGGTGGCTGGGGAAACTTGAAATGCGGCCAGTGCAACTGAGGGACTGAATTTTCCTTTCATTTATCAGTACTTTTGATTAATGTAAAATCAAATTAATGAGTCGTAGCTAGATGTTACCGTATTGGACGGTACAGCTTTAAAGAAAAATCCTAACTTCTGAGTCAGGTGGTTTCCCAGACCCCTGTTGGGATGGCCAGGCCCTAGTTTAAGCAATGAATTACTTTCTAAAACTGTAGGCTTCTTATTTGCAACTGGATTTTCTCCTCCATAGAAAGAAAGTGGTGATCAGGGATCGAGTCCTCGGACCCCAGAAGAGGGTCATCTTGCCAGTGGGGCTGGTACCTCATGGATCTCTAGACTTGACGCTGCAGATGTTTTTCCGATGCTTCTGAAATTGTAGGTGGAGTTTCTTTTCCTAGCTTCTGGCAGGAAGGAGTGCCTTTGTCAGGGGAATCTAGGGACACGCCTGGATGCTTTCCGACATGGGCACGTGTACTCCCTTGGAGAGTGTCCCCACCCCACCCCCTTATCTCACCACCTCTCTTCCAGGTTTGGGTTTTCTGTCCAGGGCAGGAAGTTCCAGAAATAAATCCAAACAAAATTTGCATCTTTCTTTTGCCTTATTTAGAGCGTCTTAGTTTAAGTCCCCTTTATCCCAACTCTGGAAATAGTGAACCTATTTCAGAGGTCAGGGCCATCCTGTTCAAGAGGCACTGCTGGAACTCTGGTCCTGTTGCCCTGCCCTGGGTCCCCGGTGTCTGTCCACAGGTGTGTGGACTTGTACATGGGCCAAGAGCCCTCAGGTCACTCTTGGTGTCTGTCATTTGTCTGACTCACATGCCCCATCCTCTGAGACTGGTTTCTGAGCCTGGTGGAGGTGGAGACTGGAGGGTCTGGGGACGAGGTGGGCGGACTGGGACTGAGCTTCCCTCCTCACATGCACTGACCGTGCAGTTGTACAGTTGGGAGTCCTGGACCCTAACTGGCTCCTCTGCTGGTGGCTCTGACCTTGCACTTAGCACTTAACCACTTGCAGTTCCATTTCCCAGTCTATCTAATAGGTTCGCTTAGTATTTAGGTGCCTTTTACGCTCTACTGTTCTGTAATTCTCTTGGAAAATGGGGATTGAGGGACAGCCTCTCTGCCTTCTGCCTCGCCTGTCTGGATGATGTCCTTGCCCTGCCAGCTTTGCTGTGCTCTGTGTGAGAGGGTTTTTCTTTCCTCTGCCTTCAAAGGGCAGAGTGAGTTTTGCCTTGGAGGTGAGGAGGCTTGCCCAGGGCCATCCGCGTTCCCAGACCACACGAGAGGCTGAGGCTCCCGCTGTCCCTGTCTCCATAGAAGGGATGTCAGGCAACAAGTGCCAACCCCTGGGGCCTGGCTCTCCACGGCCTCTGTTCAAGAAGGTAAGGCACAGTCAGGAGGCCCTGAATTGGGGTCCGAGGCTGGAATGAGTGCTGCTGCCCCCAGCGTCTGTCTCCTGGTCAGCCGCGAGCCCCGTGAGCAGTCGGAAGTGTGGTGTGGAGCCCACCCGCTTTATAACGTTCGCCCTTCGCAGGGCGAGTACAGCAGTGTCCTCACACAGATGTCCCCGCCTCAGTGGGAGTCACCTTTCTTTCCCCTCTCTGGGTTTTTCCCCCGATCCCTTTGTCCGTAACAAACAAGCATTGTGGGTCTGACGCAAGGCTGCCCGCAGACACTGCCTCATTATCCAGTTAATCTCCGTTTGCTGTCACAGGTTCAGCCAACATCGGCATTTGCCTGCCTGGTAATAGAAAGCCCCCTTTTCATTGTCCCTTCTGGGAAGAGCTGAATGACTCATTATGCCACAGTCAGCCTTCTGGGGTTCTTTGCCACAATAGACCTGGCTGCCAGATTAAAGGGCACAGTCACTGCAGGGTGCCTGTGTCATCAGTTCTGGACGCGGGGCTCCCATCAGAGCTCCAAAGCGAACACAGCTAGATGAGCCGGGCATTTCATTCTGCAGTTGAGCAGATGATCCAGGGGTCCTTTGTGGCCTCTGGTGACACTGCTGCTGCATCGGTTTTGTGACTGCTGTCCAGTGCTCAATGACAAGTTAATGTTATTGCTTCCTTTCTTTCCTTGACTTGTCTCAGGTGTTTGGTTTGGATTAGTGCCTAGCACTTGGCACATGGTCAATCTGTGCAATGGATAAATGTGTGTGATATGAGTCAGGGACCCTAAGAATAGGCCAGAAGGCTACAGTGATTCCCACACTAGTGTGCAGAAAACTCACCTGGGAAGCTTAGTAAATGTACTGCCTCCACCTCATCCCTAGAGGTTCTGATTTAGATCTAACCAGGGGCCAGGCATTCCGTATTTTAAGCATGCATTCGGGTGACTTCTTTTCAGGTTGTCAGCATCCAGAAAACAATGTCCCAGGAGCTTTAAAGAGAGTGGAGGGTTCAGGAGGTTTCATGCAGGACATGCAGGACACAACCTGAATGTATCCCATTCTTTTAGCAGAGAAGGCAAATAGGCTTTGTCTCACAAGCCAGCTCAGATCTGTTCACAGTGGCTGCAGCATTGAGGAAGATTCTGAGGTCGTCCTCAGCTTGCTGGGGAGGACCATGATTACTCATCAGGGTCACCTCCATAGGTGCGGGGGGTGGCATCTGTACCATCTGCCGCCTCGGTTGCCTGGACACAGGGCTAACAGAGTGCATCCTCAGCTAGCATGGTCCCTTAGCATGAGGCCGGCCAAGGTACAGGCTATGATGGGTCATTATAACCCTGGGGGTAGATGTGAAAGCAGCTGGTGGTACATGAAAGGCTCAGTGAGCAGTAGTGGGAGCGCAGACTCTGGTACTCAGTTAAATCTGCCTTATTATTTGGCAGTTATGTGACAGGCAACTAACTTTGTGCCTTAATTTCTTCATCTGTAAAACAGGATAGTACCTGCCTCATAAGGTGGTGGTAGGGATTGAAGGAGGCAAACTATATGCGCACTCGGAAGAGTACCTGTCACAGTGAGGACAACACATACCAGCTGTGTTTTATTATGCACTTACTGTGATTTGTGGGTACAAAGGAATTTTCAGCTCTTTGGAGAAGGGACCTCTTGGAGTCTGAGGTGCTCTTCTGGTGGCTGAGCTGTGAAATTCACACAAGAGAAAGGTGTGTCTGGGTATCGGAATGCCGCAAGCACACCTCTTCCCCTTCCTTGTCAGAGGAAAAGGCTCAGAAAACACATGCATTGGTTGGCTCGTGCCTTCTGACAACTTCTCCCTGCCCTTGGGGCTGTGGGGCTTGTCCACTGTGGACAGTCATCAATTTTGCTTAAAGCTTTGAAAAGGCGGAGTGCAGCATGGGGAGAGGGTGCCAACTGGGACCTAGTTGTAGAAAGAGGCGTTTGGCAAGCACCAATGAATAACACGGTGAGAAAGGCATCACGCATTTGTGAACTGGCCGAGTCGGCTTTCCTGTAGTTTCTGGCCTACAGCTCCGCTGTTCAGCAGAGTCTCCTGGGGCGGCTCAGGCCTGGGTGGGTGCTCCTCCAGCCCGTGGGGCCCACATGTGTCACGTGAGTGGCATTTTAAAAAGTATTTTTACTAACTGTTTCTTTTATTTTTCTGTATTTTTAAAAATATTTTTTTATTTTTCAACTCCAATTGGCATACAATATTATATTCATTTCAAGTGTACAATGTAGTGATTAGACATATATAACTTATGAAGTGAGCACCCCAATATTTCCAGTGCCCATCTGATACCTTACATAGCACTCCAGTGTTACTGACTATATTCCCTATGCTGTCATTTACTTTTTTTTTTTGGTAACCGCCAGTTTATACACATTAATCTCGTCCCCTTTTCACCTTGCCTCCCAACCCCCATACCACCTGGTGACCATTAGTTTTGTTCCCTGTATCTTTGAATGTGTTTCTCTTTTGTTTATTCATTTGTTTTTAGATTCCACACATACATGAAATCATATGGTATTTGTCTTTCTCTGGCTTATTTTACTTAGCATAATACCCTCTAGTTCCATCTATGCTGTCACAAATGGCAGGAATTCATTCTGTTTTATGGCTGAGTAGTCTTCCACTATATATATGCACTTCAGCTTCAGCTAATGGTCTGCTGATGGACATTTCGGTTGCTTCCATATTTTGGCTATTGTAAATAATGCTGTGAACATAGGAATGCACATATCTTTTTGAATTAGTGTTTTGGTTGTCTTCAGGTCAATACCCAGAAGTGGAATTGCTGGGTTATATGATAGTTCAGTTTTTAATTTTTTGAGGAACCTCCATTTCCCACAGTGCCCGCACTGGTGTGCAGTCCCGTCAGCAGTGCACGAGGGTCCCTTCTCCCCATGTCCTCACTAGCACCTGGTTTTGCTTTACTGGTGACGGCCATTCTGACAGGTGTGAGATGGCATCTCAGTGTGGTTTGAATTTGCATTTCTATGATGTTCAGTGACATCGAGGATCTTTTCATCTGTCTATTGGCCATCTGTTGTCCTCTTTGGAGAAGTATCTGAGTCCTCTGCCATTTTTTAATCAGATTGTTTGGTTTTGGGGGTGTTGAGTGGTATGAGTTCCTTATATATTTTGGATATTAACCCCTTATTGGATGTATCACTGGTGAATATCTTCTCACATTCAGTGGGTTGTCTTTTTGTTTTGTTGGTTTCCTTTGCTGTGCAAAATCTTTCTAGTTTGGTGTAGTCCAGCTTGTTTATTTTTCCTTTTGTGTCTTTTGCCCAGGGAGATATATCCAAAAAAAATATTGCTAAGAACGATGTCAAAGAGTTTACTATGTTTTTTTCCAGCGGTTTTATGGTTTTTGGTCTTACATTTAAATCTTTACTCCATTTCGAGTTTATTCTTATATATGGTATGAGAAAGTGGTCTAGCATCATTTTGGGGTATGTATCTGTCCAGTTTTTTCAACACCATTTATTGAAGAAACGATCTTTACTCCATTGTATGTTCTCTCCTCCTTTGTCATAGATTATAAGGGATATCATTAAGCTCCCGCCACACGCCTAGCATTGTTCTGGGTGTTGTCGAGGATACAGCAGGTGGTCTGTACCACAGACACTCTGAGCTCTGGCCGAGTAGATATCCATTTAACAAATTTAACGAAAAAACCTGTCCTCATTTAAGCAGAAAAATCCTGCACTGCCTGGGAGGGGCCGCATGCAGTCAGAACCAGGGATGCCCGCTGTGGTGTTTCCCACACACGGCAGAGCAATGAGACGCGCTCAGCTGCACCAGCGGCCGAGATGAGGCCCACGTGAGCCGCTGTTCGCGGAGAGAACACTGCAGAGCAGGGCGTCAGGAAGGGTAGCGTGAGACCTGGGCAGGGAGGGTGGTAGAATTCACAGGGGGGAGGCGCAAACACACCACCTTCATGCCCTGACAAACAGACCATTTTGGTGAAGTGTGCAGTCCTCATGAGGGCTGAGGTTGGGCCGGTGGTGGCCTCTGAATGCGGGGTTGGGAGCTCGCAGAGAGCCTGAGTAGGAGAGTGGAGCGAGCATTGTAGAGCAGGCGTTGGCTAGAGCGGCGGTGCCTCAGAGAGAGGAGAAGCGGGCAGGCGGGGGCGGGGCCAGGCCGCAGTCACCGAGTCCCGGCCTGGCGGTGAGCTCCCGAGGTGCACAGCCGGACCCGAGAGGTGGGGTCTGTCGTAGTGAAGAAGCTGATTAGTTATCTGCTTTGCTAGACGTAGGTTTTCTTATCTACCAGTCATCCTCTCCTTGTGTTTTACAGATTCAGCCAGTTATTGAAAAAACCTTCCCTTTTTCTAAGGTTCCAGAAGCCTTTCTGAAGGTGGAAGGAGGACACGCACGAGGAAAAACTGTAATTAATGTCATTTAAATAAATATTCAGTTTGGTGATTATTGGCTCTTTTATTTGGTGAGTGCCAAAAAATAAACTTTTTGCCAGTCATTTCCTATCTGCTAACCTGGGCACACAGGTTGGTTTCATAGCCGCAGCCCCACCCTGTGTGCTGCCCACAGTACCTCCTGACGTAGCCTGCCCTACACAGCCCTGCGCTCCTGCCTGCCAGGAGGTCTGCGCTGTGTGCCAGGCGCAGGGGACACACAGGGAAGATGTGATGTGAAAATAGCCGCACTTGGACTTGTCTATAAAGACAGTGAAAACTGCATATTGTTTTTTTCAAGCTGTTCTTTCACACCAGATTTGCAAATTGTTGTGACACCTGTGTCCTAATGGCTAACACTGATTTCCTTGTTACAGTGTTAGGGAGGTACTAAGACCTTGGGGGACACGGGTGGGTGGCAGCGTGAAGAGCTTACGGAAGCCAGTTCCTCCTTAGAGCCACTGGTGAGCATGCTTGTATCTGACCCAGGCTTCCCAGGATTTTTGTTCCTCTGCTTGGCCGGGCCCTCAGGGTTCTGCATCTCTCAAGGTCACATATAAAAATCTGGCTGGTGGTTGGTTGTTTGCTCTCTTAGAAATCGAACAGTGATGATAAGGTTTCTGACTTCTTTAAAGCCTTACATTCTGTACGAGAGCTCCTTCAACCAGTGAGACCTGCTTCGCTGAGGACTTATCCGTGGAAATTACCACCATTCCATTGGGGCCCAGAGTTCTCCACTTTCTGACCTTCATGTCTGCATTTAGGTATTTCATCCATAAGTCCGCTGAGGGATTTTTTAAAAAAGATTGTATTTATATATTTTTAGGGAGAGGGGAAGGGAGAGAGAAGAAGAGGGAGAGAAATATAGATTGGTTGCCTTCCACACCCCCAAACCGGGGACCTGGCCTGCCCTCAGGTGTGTGCCCTGACCAGGAATCGAACAGGTAGCCTTTGCCCAGCCCACTGAGCCACACCAGCCAGGGCACACTGTGGCTTTTGAATCTCTCATCTGCTCTTCATTCCTTGATGAGGAGCGTTTATCTCCTGTTGTGTTCATTGACACTGCACCTCAGACACTTGGTTTAGCTTCTGAGTAACTTTCTACTTGGTCTGTTCCTGTTAGACATGCATTTAGTCGTGTGTTGGATGGGGGCTTTTCTCTGGAATCGCTGTTCTCACCACTACAAACTTATCTCAAAAGAAAGACTGTTTTTGTCGGTTGTAAACAGCCACTTTGACTCCCACCTGAACAGTCTCAGCTCTTTTCCCTTGCGGGCTCCCTTCCAGGCGGGGGGTGCCGGGCAACACTGAATGCGGGCCTCACTCACCCCGGTGTGTGCACTTGCACCGCTGAGTCTGGAAGAGGGGCGTCCCCAGACCTGTCCCTGCCGCTGTTCCAGCCCCCTGAAATGTGCCTTGTCCTAACCAGCCAGACATCTGTTTCCTAATCTGCCAGCTGACTCTCTTTGAAGTGTTACAAGGGCTACTGAAAGCATTTTATCAATACAGTTGACCAGAGACAAGTTTATTCAAGAGCTTCATTCAACAGAGGGCACTGTAGAACGGTCGCCCCACCACATTGTAACGAGATGCACATCCAAGAACAAGACAGACACATCGCTGCTGTTGGACACATACAAACATTATTTTAAAACTGAAGATACTACTCTGATGACCATACTGCTTACCGCAGACTCCAGAGAGGATCAACATTTTAGAATTGGAAACACTGGAACAGATAAAAAGGAAATAAAGTTTGTTCTTCATGTGACAAGAGCACCAGCATTCGTGACAAGGATGACAAGATGAGGACCGAAAGAGGAAGAGTGTTTTCAAGGACTGTTTTAGCAGTTTTGCCTCAAAAGAGTGTGTGCTGTTTGAACAGCCTGTATGATCTGGGCAGTGTGCTGTCAGCATTAAACGTTTTGTTTTCATTGAAGTGCTTGCTGGACTGTAGGGTTTGCAGAGTTCTAACATTTGACCAGCACACATCACTTAAGGCCTCCTTCCCGTCACTTTCAGAAGAGAATTGCTGCTGCTCCTCCTGAGCGCACCATGCCCTCTCGTCTCAGGCACCCAGAGTGAGCGACCACTGAGGCCACAAGACCCTGATCCCCGAGGCTGTCCCCGGAGCCTGGATGTGGAACCTTCCAGGCAAGGGAGCCCCATGCAGACCTCCTGCATAGGAGCACAGGGAACTGGGCTGAAAGACCTGAGTTTAGCAAAGGATTGCATAACATTGCTTCAGAATTCATTACAGATGAGTGAGGACAGGCTAATAAATTAGGTCATGATGATGCTGTTCCAGGTGCATTTGCAAGAAAAGCATGAAACACTCACTTGGGACATTCTGGGGCACCGCACTGGTGAGTTAAAATAATTCAAATCCTGCTAATAAAGGTAAGCAGACATGGATGTGAAATTTTAAATTTACTAGTAATTAATATTAACAGAAGTTTTTTGTTTATACTCATTCAGTTCCACAAAATATGCCTGAATATAATTCCCCACTGTACAGCATAATTAATGATTCAGAAAACAGAAGGTCAAGGACCAAAACTATAGGCCTAATACATAATTTCTTCTCAGATGCTAAACAGTATCTACCTTACAAACTTAAGCTTGTATAATTCCCTTTAAAGTGTAAGGGATTTGTAGGTTCATAAAGTCAGAAAATTTGTTCCTGTTCTCTCCCACTATCTTTGGAAATAATTTAAAATGTATAGTCTTAAAGACTTGAGATATGTTTTCAAACCACCCAAAAGCTGCTAATGAGGCGACCTGTTTAAGCAGCTGCTGAAAGGAAATGAAAGGCAAGACGTGGAAGAACAGCAGGTCAGGTCATCAGTGTAGAACTGCTAGAGCCTGTCGATGAGGTGAGACGGCCGTCCCGGCCGGTCGCGAGACTCAGCACAGAGTTACTGCGGGAGCGCAGTTTCCTCGGGGTCCTCCACAGCTCCACAGCTGGAAGTCCCCGGAAAGGTTCCTCCTGCATCCTTACTCGGGTTCACAGGACCATGGCCTCCCACACTTGCGTTAACTTCTCTTTGCTGGCGGTGTTGAGGATAATGTGGTTTTGATCATACTGTGCTCCCCCTGGAAAGGAAAGGGAAGCTGATGAGAGGAAGCGTGCCCACAGTGAAGGGGCTGCAGCAGACGGAGTCTGTTCCAACGCCAGTATAACTGAAGTGCAAGTGACCAAGGTGTGATGTGCCTCAAGGACACAAGGCAGGCGGGGGGAACCCCAAAACGCACTGGGTCTGAGAGGGTCAGTCGCCGTGGGTAACTGTGTAAAGGTCCCGTGACAAGGGCACCAGCAACTCCACAAGGGATTGCCTACTTGCTGGGGCTCCTTTTCCTACTCGGGTCTTAATACCTAGTCCCCTGTCCTTCGTAAGATGTCTTAAATTGTGGGGGACAGGGAAGAATCTAAAGAATGGGAAAGGAGCACAGAGACGGTGGAACATATTCAGGGGTGAAACCGTGGATCCAAGACACAGGTGAGGAAAAAAACCAGGCAGACATGACAGTAGTGGAATGGCTGTCAGACGGTTTTGCATGAACAGTGAAAACGGCTCCACTAGGTAAGGGGGGAGGTCTGAACCACACCCCGAAGTGCAGGCTTGGGCGTATGAAGATCTGTAGTGTTTCAGATGCCTGGTCCCACTGGTATGGTCTCCATAAACTTCCTTTCACCAGAAAGGGTAGTGGGTAAGGGTAGTTTCCAAGGGTGCCTAGTAGATCGTTCAGATACTTTAGTGTTAACAACGCCCCCAAAGCTTTCTTTCATTGGAGAAGCATTAACAAAAGGGTCATCTGAGCATTTTTACCAGTGTGGAACAAACATCCTTTCAGAGGGATACTTTATTCTTTTTTAATTTTAATCAACCCCTCTCTGCCCATGATATGTTTATAGATAAGAGAAAGACAGACAGACAGACAGACGTGATTGGCTGCCCTCCCATACATGCTCCAACTGGGGATTCAACCTACAACCTCAGTACGTGCCTTGACCGGAAATCAAACCAACCCACAAACTTTTGGTATACCATACAACGCTCCAACCAACGGAGCCACCCAGCCAGGGCAAATACCTTATCCTTTCCTAGCATAAGCCTCTGCCCCAAAGACTCCACCAAAATAAAAATCTGTTCATCTAGTTTCAGGGTCAGTGTGACTGGTGTTGAATTCAGACTGCAGCCTCAAGGTAAGAAGAATTAAACGTCATTCTCCTGTTAAAAAGTATTCAGAAGATCTGATAACTTACTCTACAGATCCTGGTAGGTGGGGAAGGAAATCATCTCTTATCCAGTAGCCCTCTGTTACGACTTTGGCTTATAGTCATCCATAATCTGGAGTCTACACAGCTGGGTGTAGGACAGAACAGGGGCAGTGTTCCCTGGGCCTTGTTTGGGTAAGTGTGCAGTGGAAAAGGGAAAGTTACTGCCGCCTAGAAAACCCCACCATGCCCATCGAGACACACACACTCCACTGAAGTGTTGTTCATCTTAAGGTCACACTGCCTTTTTCATTCTTCAAGATTATATCACATATTTTAATTTACTTATTGTGTATATTACAGCTTAATTCTAGTTAGAATCATGAAGACTAGAACGTTATTGAGAAATAATCTGATTTATTCTTCTGCCCTTGGGGAGAATTAAAATCTTCCCAGATATCTGGTGTTTTTAAAGTGAGCGTAGTTTCCTATGGGGTGCACCAAAGAGAGAGAGGGGTGCAGTTGTATTCCTCTGCAGTGTGTGCGGTCTGTGGCCCTACTCGCTCCTGTCCACAAGATGGCACCATTCTCCCGCATCCTGAGACAAATTTACATCCAGTTTAACAAGCCATTACATCAGCTACCATACAAGATACACTGAGAGTTCACGAACAGACATTATCTTTACTCAAGAGGCATTTGACTAATTTCAGCACATCTTAGGAAGGGACTTTGGGACTTTAAGCCCTAAGGAGGAACCTCCGAGAGTTCCAGAGTACTCGTCAGAGTCAAAACTGGAAGCCAGGTATCCGCATTCCCAGTCAGCTGTCAGTGTAGCCAATGGGAAAAAGTCCTGCAGGCCTGGCACTTCTGGACGGTAAGCTCTCTGAAGCCAAGGTAGTATCCTATCCCCCCACTTTGAGCCTTCCACATAGAGGGTGCCCGGTAAATACACGTTGGAAGAACGAAAGAACTGCTCTAAGAAATCAGCACACAGGGATTGCAATGACCTTAACCCCAGACAGCAGAAGCTGACCACATCTGTAAGGAAAAATCCATATTTCCAATGTGGTTGCATTTCTTTGGCTTCTCTGGAAGTTTTGAAACTATCTTGTGTAGATAGCAGCTCCAATTCAAACTTTGATGAGAGCAAGAGTAAAGAGAGGTCTGGTACAGAGTCTGGACCCGTCCGACCCTCAGGTAGATCATTGGCTCTACAAATGGCAGATCCTGATGTATGCGAAGGAGGCATATTATACTCGTTTTCCAAATGTTACATTTGTATTCCTGTATCTTGGCATTTCATCCTGCCTGTTCTATACTGCTGAGTTTGTGCTCCCTGCGTGCAGTACTCTCCCTTTGCCTCATGCACTGAGTTCACCCCTGAGCCCCTTCCCAGCTTCTCAGGTTCTTTGTGAATTCTTATCCCCTCCTTACACGGTGGACCACTCGATCCACCTGGGGGTCACTCACAGTGACGGCCCTCCTGCTCCCCAGCCAGTCACCGAAGCCCCTGAGCTAAATGCTCAAGCTTATTCTCTGATATGCATAAAAGATATTTTAAAACCAAGTAAAAAAAAACAAGCTGTTTCTTTAGCCGTATATCAAAGTTTAATGACAGCTTTGGCCAAGAGCCCCGATTAAAGTAAAATTAAGCTAACTCTCTAGTAGCTTTTAAAAATGAAGTATGTGAAATAGTAAGGCTACATCATAACCATTTCACTAAATTTATAAACACAGTCATGTTGGCTTTCCTCGTAGGAAACAGAGTCTCCATTAATAATTTAAAGCAAAATTACCCCATATGACATGAATAAAACACGTCTTCATTTGCTTGTCAGTAGCAACAACAGTTAAGTGTATTCCCATGTCTATGTTAGAAAGTTTTGCTTTGTTTTATGTTGCTTTTAAATTATCAGTGGGACTCCTAGCAATAAGGGGAACTTGTTAGAAATGCAGGTTCCCAGGCCCCGCCCCAGAATCTACTGCACCAGAAACTCTGAGGGCGGGGCCTGGCTGGCTGTATTTCCAGAAGTCCTCTAGGTAATTCTCCTGGAGATAAAGTTTGGGAAATACTGTCCTAACTTCATTTGTTCTTCTCAAGCACCTTCTCAAGTTTGCTGTGGATTTTCTGCAAGGGTGCAGTCGGTTGGATTCCTCTTAGATCTTGGATCTTTTCAGTAAAAAGTCACAGGCATAGACGTGAGAATCACTGACTATCCTAAGTGAGATCACAGCCTTTGCACTTGCGGGTTTTAGGCTCACACTGTTTCAATAAAAGGTTTGAAGACCTCCCATGTCCAGATTCACCTCAGCACTTATGGCCAAGTGGATTAACCCCTGAGAGCCTCATTTTGGGGGCTTTAAAATGGGACAGAAGGAGGGGGAGGGATAACAGGCCTCTGGCGGTTGCTGTGGATCATGTGAGAACGCAAAGTGTGTAGCACCTCGGCCGACACGCAGCAAGGGATCTCTACTGCTCGTGATAGGACGCTCACATTTTCAGAAGTAAAGGCTAGGTTTTTAGTTAAATAAAGGAAATAAAGGGGACGGTCCTTACCTTTGACATCTAAAACTAAATTTGGCTTCAGCTTGCTGTAGATCCTGCCGTCCGACTTCATGCTCCAGAACTGACTATCAGCACTCTGGTCGAGTGCCAGGCCCAGCTTGGAGCCCGCGGTGACGAGGCTGCCCACGATGGTCAGGCAGCAGTCTTCCGCGATCTGTTGGAGCGAGAGACATGGCCTTTGAGTACCACTGTGGTCCGTTCCCTGTTCAACTAATTTTTAAAGTCATCCCAGACAGAGCCCAGCTTCCTTTGCCCGGCATGAGGCATTTCGGTGTATAGCCAGGGTGACTGGACCGGACAACAGGTATTTATGTCCTTCAGTTCCAATGGCATGAGTGATGGAAAGGTCTCCATTCTTGTCCACTGTAAGAGACTTCTGCCTTTTGTGGGACTCCGTCTTACTAGTGACAGAAGCCCGAGAACATCCACCCTGCCTATCAGGATACTTTTCCCTCTCAGAAATGACTGACTTACGGTAAGGCTGGGTCTGTGGCTAAATCTCCCTGACCCAACCACCCTGCTCAGCCTGAGCCCCCTGGAATACAGCCCGTCCCTAGTTCCGAAGGCTGCGGTGGCACTGACGTGGCTGATGGGCATTTGGTCATTTTAAAGCTTGACAGTCCACTTATTCATTTGTCTTGTCTTTCCTTCATGATGAATGTCAAGTTTTCTAAAAAGGCATGCCGTCCAACAAAGGACATCTGGATGCAGTCAAGTGTGTTTGCACACAAATTTTTTTTAATATATTTTATTGATTATACCATTACGTTGTTCTATTCCCCCCCTTCATTCCCCTCCACCCGCACACTCCCTCCCCCACCATTCTCCCCCCCTTAGTTTATAACCATGTGTCTCAAGTTCTTTAGATTCTGTATTTCCCCCACTATTCTCACCCTCCCCACTACCTATTTTCTACCTACCATCTATGCTATTTTCTGTGCCTTCTCCCCCCTTCTCCTCCTCCCACTCCCCTGTTTCTAACCCTCCATGTGTTCTTCATTTCTATGGTTCCACTCCTGATCTAGCTGTCCTCTTGGTTTGCTTTTGTTTTAGGTGTGGTTGTTAATAACTGTGTGTTTGCTGTCCTTTCACTGTTCATATTTTTCATCTTCTTTTTCTTATATAAGTCCCTTTAGCATTTCATATAATAAGGGCTTGGTGATGATGAACTCCTTGAACTTGACCTTATCTGAGAAGCACTTTATCTGTCCTTCCATTCTAAATGAAAGTTTTGCTGGATAAAGCAATCTTGGCTGTAGGTCTTTGGATTTCATGACTTGGAATACTTCTTTCCAGCCCCTTCTTGCCTGTAAGGTCTCTTTTGAGAAATCCGCTGACAGTCTGATGGGTACTCCTTTGTAGGTGACTGTCCCCTTATCCCTTGCTGCTTCTAGGATTCTCTCCTTCATTTTGGTCTTGGCTAATGTAATTATGATGTGCCTTGGTGTGTTCCTTCTTGGGTCCAACTTCTTTGGCACTCTCTGAGCTTCCTGGATTTCCTGGAAGTCTATTTCCTTTGCCAGACTGGGGAAGTTCTCCTTTATTATTTGTTCAAATACGTTTTCCACTCGTGGCTGTTTCTTTCCCCCTTCTGGTACCCCTATAATCCGGATGTTGGAACGTTTAAAGATGTCCTGGAGGTTCCTAAGCCTCTCCTCATTTTTTTGAATTCTCATTTCTTCATTCCTTTCTGGTGGGATGTTTTGTTCTTCCTTCTGGTCCATTCCATTGATTTGAGTCCCAGTTTCCTTTCCATCACTATTGGTTTCCTGTGCATCTCCCTTCATTTCAATTAGTTTAGCCTTCATATGTTCCTCTAATTTGTGACTATGTTCCTCTAATTTGTGACTATAATCTACCAGTTCTGTGAGCATCCTGATAAATAGTGTCCTGAATTGTGCTTCTGAGAGGCTGGCAATTTCTCGGTCGCTTAGAGTTATTGGCTCTGGGACTTTGAGTTCTTCTTGCACCATCTTTTGGGCTGTTCGTGCCTGTTCCGTAGCAGGATCAGAGCCCTAAATTGTTCACTAGAACAGGACAACTAAGTCGCTGGGTTGTGACGTTGTATGTGGGGGCAGGGTCAAAGAGGGACAATGGCTTCTGGTCTGCCGCCTGCTGCACGTGAGTGTGCCACCGCTGTCAGCCCTCCACCACTGGGTTCGCCCCCTGGGGCCTGTGTGGTCCGTCTCACTGTGCGCAAATGTGCGACCGTGGTCAGTCTGCCCCACACCCTGACTGGTTCCAGGCTGTCTGCGCGCCTAGGTCGGGGGATCTGTCCTGCCCGACCCAGCTCCGTTGCTGGCTCCGCCTCTCTTACCGTCCCCGTTGAACGGTTCGTAGTTGTCGGACTTCCGTATAATTCCGTTTTCTGGTCTTTGGGTGTGTCCTAGTTCTCCAAACCTTTGTTGAGTTCGAACTTGGTTGTGGGAGAAGGCACAGTGTTTCCACCTATGCCTCCATCTTGGCAGAAGTCCGGAGAGATTTTTTTCGCACACAAAAATTTTATGGGCCCTCTGAAGTGAACCTGCCATTTACATACAAATGAGTATGGCAGGCACGTGTGCACGGGAGCTGGCACGTGGCTGGAGAAAGCGCCTATGCGAGTGTGCTGTTCCGTGTGGAGATAAAAGGACTGGGACAGCCTGGGACACTTTCCTTTTTCTCACTGGCCTATTGAATTCAAAGTTGTTAAAAACATCACTGAAATATTTGTTAGAAATAATTGATGAAAGGCTCCATTTTCTTGGATTAAGATCACTGAGAGGCACAAATCGGCATTTTCACACTCCTGTCTTCCAGCCCTTGCTTTTTTCTCTGTGCGAGTCTGAATAGCACGCCTGCTTCCTGGGAGGGCAGCCCTCAGGCATCGTGGACCCAGTGACCCGCAGGCCTCTCCCAGGCTCCGAGCCTTCTGCTGACTCACGGGGCACCAGGTGTAGGGAAAACCGGAGCAGTCAAGCCCATAAAATCAAGAAGTTAAAACGAGTATCTACAACAGAAGCGGGAGGTCCTCTCGTAAAATCCTACTGCGTTCGGCCCTTAAATGTGTTCCCGCAGGAGCGATGCGAGAGGGAGGGGGCATTTCCCATTTCACAAGGTGACGGGAAAGGGACTGTGGCTCACACAGGGTGGCACCTCCTCACCCTTCATTCCAGTCCGGGGTCTTCCAAAGTGCAAGCAAACCAAGGCCATTTGTGTTGATAATGTTGGGGCTTAGAGAAAACTTCCATACCTAGTAGAAGTTACTAAGTAATTTTCCATTACGCTATAAAAACTAAGTATAGATATAAATATTCTGCCTTGGATCAGTATTACATATACCTCCCATTTTATGTTAATAGACTGGTTCCATAAGAATTGAGAAGTATTTTTGTGAGAAACCTAATTTATTTCTGAAAGTGCTCCAGGACTCGTGAAGTAGCATCAACTTGAAAGATGCTGTTACAGACCTTTGTCCAAGCCTAAAACTCACCCTGCACTTGATGCACCCTTCTTGATAAATCCAAATCTGATCATCAGCACCCACGTCCTCCATGACCTGTATTCTGAGAAGCTTCAGATCCTCTAAGTTTCCATTGGTCGACATGAATAACCCTGTTGCTTTGTTTCGAAGCCGGAAGTAAATTCGTTTCTAGAAGACAAAAACCCCAGCCGTGAGCACGTGGAAGCTGTGCTGTTGGGAGCACTGAACAAGCGTGGGCAGCAGGGCAGGACCCAGGGGCAGGCCATTACTGTGTCCTCGAGTCCCACAGGCTTGAGGAAGACTCTGATGAAACGCCAAACAAGTGCCTGGGGCAGGGACCCTGCCCGAGGGCAACCCGGTCTGGGGACACGCCATGTTTTGACGTCCAGCGTGACAGCATCTGTGGAAGCAGTCACGGCCGCCTAGTGCTCTCCAGAAAGAGCCCAAACTCAGAAATGCAGGGTGGTGACGGGAGAGACCAATTTCAAACTCAAAATTAAAACACTGAATTAGATTTATAAAACAAAAAAAATTCAGACAAGAATCTGTTCGAAGCATGGAGAAGAAAAAAGTACCTGATTAAACGGTCGCAGAGACCCGATTTGGCGACAACCACTGAATTCGTACCAGTTGGGCACTTCTGCCGGTGAGAGCAGGAACTGCCGACCCCGGTAGCCGGCGTACTCGTAAGTGACCCATCTGTAAACGGAAGGGGGTGGCCCCAGGTGAGCGGCACTACGCATTTGACAACCGCCCCCCAATCATTCTGTACTTTTGGAGTGATTCCAGTTTTTAGACCGAGCTCTATATTTTAAATACACATGGGTTGCGTGGCGGGAAAAGTGTTGACAAATAGCACATTCTTGGTACATATTTATGCTAAGAAGATCCATTCTTGAAGAGGAACAGGTAAGTTTTTCCTGCATGAAGGCAATGAAATGGAGGTAACAGCATTAGCAGGGCAGCCCAGTGTTCCTATTCACACAGCGTTTCCAGTTGTCAAGATGGATCTTGTATTTAAATAGCTCGTGTTTGTAAAGTTCTTAGTGTGTGGCATGTGGTAAGTACTATTTTAAGGGCTAGCTAAATAAAAACAGCTCAAATTTTTACTTAAAATGAGAGTAATCTTCCTCAGTCCAGAAAACTGCTAAAGGTACTTCAGGTCTCCAGAGATGCCACCGCCCACACGGGAGGAAGTATGCATCCCACCCATCAGGGTGTGCAAGCAGCCAACAGCCTGCCTCTGGCTGACGTAAAATCCCAGCACCAGGGCGTGCAAGCAATGCAAGAGCTTCCCTCTGGCTGACGTAAAATCCCAGCACAAGGGCGTGCAAGCAATGCAAGAGCTTCCCTCTGGCTGACATGTGATGTCAGGGAAGAATGTTCTTGCCTTTTAATCCTGGAACTCTAAACTAAAACCTGCTGAAAAACATCACCAATAATTCTAGCACCCAAATAATCATTTTCTGAACAGCTATGGTCCACTCAACATCTGATGTATACAGCTAGACTGTAGGTATTGTTTTTAAGCAAAAGAAAAATTCTGAAAAACATTTATTACATTGATAGTCCTTACTCGTTTTTACATCTTACTTAATTTCACAATTATTCCAAGTTGAGAAAAATATCCCCGTATTGACCTTTAATCGTTGTGCACAGCATCTGCTAGTGACTCCTGGTTAAAGGAAAATCCCAGCCCTTCCTCCAAAATCCAAAGGGCTTGGTCTTTCAAAGGGAAAAGAAACAGGAGCTCTCTCTTACTTGCTAAAAAGGTGCTCGATAAATTTGCAGAGCACCACTGTGCCAGTCAGTCCTCTCAGAACTTTGAAGGCATCAAAGACACAGTCCTCGCTCTCATGAAGGAAAAGTCTGGAGGGAGATTTGGAAGGTGCCCCATGCAGGGCCTTCCCCAGTGAGGAAAGCCCACCGGGAAGGTGCATAATCATTAACCCTTACAAAAAACGGGGGCAGGGGGGTGGTATGCCACTCTGTTTAAGGTCATGGAGGAGAGAAAGAAAGATGATCCAACTCAATTTTTCAAGTCACCCTTTCACTGAACAGACGAGCAGGAAACTCACATGCCACCTGGCACCTGAATGGAGCGGATCTGCGTGTTGAATCCCAGGGACCGGAGGTTAACTGTCTCTGTGCTGAGTTCAATCTTCTTTCCTTTGAAGTCTTCTCTTTCGAAAAGAATGATGGTTGGCTCAGATAATTCCTGTTTAGGAACAACAATAATATCCTGTCACTCATTTTCAATAGCACTGCAGTTTGAACTTAGGCAAAAATCATCTTGTTACAAGGACAGAGCGTGAGACCTGGCCAGACAGGCCTGGCCTGCCATCAGCTCCCTTCCCAGGAAGTCCGGGGCTGGTTCATTCCAAAGCCAGAAGGAGGAAGGCAGGAGTGGCCAGCGGTTTCCCTACTGCGTAGAAAGGCAGGTGAGTGTACACAGTGTTATAAAGGGTGGGGGCTATCCCAGGCACAGAGGATGGGTACCGATGTCTGGAATACCGACACGTCTAATGGATTGCTTGTCAGTCCTGCCATTTTCTGTTGGGATAAGGAGGGGCTGGGGCCAGAGAGCTCTGGACATAAATGGCAAGGGTCAGCGGGCTACTGTAGGCTTTGGAGCCGAGTGTTTAATCGTCAGTGGGCAGTGGTTCTGCGCACTGATGCTCCCAAACCTTCCTGGAGGAGTATTGTTAGGAGGAGAGAAAAATACAAGATGTTCAATCTCATTTATTTTCAAATGATGGACCTTGTGACCCTAGACTAAGCACTAATGATAACAATCCTAAAATCATAAATGATGCATCAAAAATCCCCTTCCTGCTTAAACTTTTGTGGCACAGGTGTGGACTTACTGCTTCATGTGTGTTACTGTGCCCTGACATGTGGATTCTGATGACCAGTAAACAGAGCAGAGTCGTGTGTGGAGGTGGTGTGTGTGGTATCTGTCAGCGACTGGATCTGACCCCTTCATTCCACGTTTCACGGCTAATACGTTCACATCTCCAGAAAGGTCACACTGTCATTATTTGAACAGGCAGGGAAGGATGTGATAAAGCCAGGTCACATATATTCCTTCTGCCTTTAAAACTAAAATCAACAACAACAAACCCTAAAATCAACTACATATGTTTAAAGCTTTTTATGAGAGATCAGCCACCAAAAACTATTTCCAGAACTTCCCACTCAGACGAACATCATCTCACAGTCTTGTTCCAATGACTGTTGCTTTGACTGCATCAAAGTCAAAGATTTCTGTCCTAGAAGGGGCACTGTGTCTGGATTAGCATATGCATGGCAAACCGGGAGAAGTGTTTGATGGCAAATCTCTGAAACAACAGAGTATTAGATTTTAAAACTATAAGGAATTTCTGCAAATCAATAACAACAAAAGATACAAGAAACTAGAAAATAAAGAGCTGAGCAAAGGGCATCAACAAGCAATTCACTGAACAGAAAACCCAAATGACTAATAAGTATATGAGACACCACCTCTCTAACAGTGAAACACAAATTAACAATGAGATAACCCCTCTACCTAATTCCTTCAAAGTCAGAAAGTCCGAATACTCAGTAATGAGTATTACTGAGGTGGAAAACGAACCTGCATGCGCTGCCCGCGAGAGTCTGAAGTGGCAGCGTTTGGCAGTGCTCGGGGAAGCTGACGTTCAGGCCCAGACCCCAGCAAATCCACCCGTTACTACGTATGCACGAGAGACTCCCGAACAGGGACACGCAGATGAGAATGAAGCGAAACGTGTGATGGGGCACTTGCACCAGTTAGAACCAATAACCTAGACATACATACGGCACAATGGGCAGCTCTTACAAAAGTTTCATGTAAGTATGAATTTATGTTTATTATGCAATGGGAACTACAGCATAATACTGTACATAAATTAAAAGCCTATATAGAGATTTTTTTGAAAATATACATCTTATAAGAATATCCAAACTATATCCCACACATTAGAATTGGTGTCTGTAAAGGGGAGAGGAATGGAAATAGGAATCAGGTATGAAACAGAAAAAAAAACAGGAGAGGGGCCTTGAACTAACACCATGATGGCTGTGTGCCATGCCTGAACTGCACCTGAAGCCCTGGCTGGTGTGGGTCAGTTAGTTGAGCATTGTCCCATACACTGAAAGGTTGCAGGTTCGATTCCTGGTCAGGGCACATACTTAGGTTGTGGGTTCGATCCTCAGTGAGGGTACATGTGGGAGGCAACTGATGTCTCTCTCTCCCTCTCTCTAGAATCAGTTAAAATATCCTTGGGTGCATATTATTAAAAACTGCACCCAAAGTCTAAGAAAATAGCACAAAAAACCCAATTTATATGTTGAAGAGTTAAGAAGAAACCAAAAAGTTAACAGGATGGAAAGTTCTGAGTTCTAGCCAAGGTGGAGGCATAGGTAGAAACACTTCACTTCCTTACACAACCAAAAGGAGGATAACAACCAATCTAAAATCAAAAACCAAAAGTGCCAGAAAATCAAACTGCATGGAACTCTGACAACCAAGGTACTAAAGAAACATTCACCTAGACCAGTAGGAGGGCAGGATGGGTGAAGATGGGCAGCTGAGCAGAGAGAACACCTGGGAAGGCAGCGGATCACGTGGGCGAGGCAGGGCTGGCTGAATGGAAAAATAAAGGCCTAAAGCTAGCTGTAAACTACGGCAAGGGCTGCCATGGTGGGAGAAACTCCCAGTCTCGCACAAGAGAGTTTGTTGGAAAGGGGGGCTAGAGCAGAGCAAGCAAGCCCTACCCTAACCCTAACCCTCTCTGGCCCCTCCCCCACAGTACCACAACACTGCTCTGGTGAATACCTAAGGCCCTGTCCCCTTACTACTTAACAGGTGTGTTGAGACAAAGAAATAGGGCCCAAATGAAAGAACAGATCAAAAGTCCAGAAAAAGAGCTAAGCGATAAGGAGATAGACAACCTGTCTGATGCAGAGTTCAAAACCCTGGTAATCATGATCCTCACAGAACTGATTGAGCTTAGCTACAATATGAAGGAACAAATGAAGGCAAGCCAACGTGAAATAAAGGAAAATATACAGGGAACCAACAGTGAAGGGAAGGAAACCAGGACTCAAACCAATGATTTGGAATAAATGGAAGAAATAAACATCCAACCAGCACAGAATGAAGAAGGATGCTCCCAAGGAGAGGCGTAGGACAACTTGAAACACTCTAACATCAAAATTATAGGAGTGCCAGAGGAGAAGAGGAAGAGCATGAGGTTGAAAACTTATTTGAACAAATAATGAAGGAAAACTTGCCCATCTGGCAAAGGAAATAGATTTCCAGGAAATCTAGGAAGCCCCAAGAGTCCCAAAGAAACTGGACCCAAAGAGGAAGACGCCAAGGAACATCAAAATTAAGTTGCCCGAGATTAAAGATAAAAAGAGAATCTTAAAAGCAGCAAGAGAAAAAAGGAGACAGTCACCTACAAAGGAGTGCCCATAAAGCTATCGGCTGATTTCTCAAAAGAAACCTTACAGGCAAGAAGAGGCTAGAAAGAAGTATTCAAAGTCATGAAAGGCAAGGACCTGTTTCCCAGATAAGGTCAAGTTAAAGGAGTTCATCATTACCAAGCCCTTATTATATGAAATGTTAAAGGGACTTATCTAAGAAAAAGAAGATCAAAACTAGGAACAGTAAAATGACAATAAACTCACAACTATCAACAACTGAACCTAAAAAAAAATGAAAACAACAGATAAGTAAACAACTAGAACAGGAACAGAATCATAGAAATGAAGATCCAATGGAGGGTCTTCAGGGGTTAGCAGGGAAGGGAGGAGGGGAAGGATGGGGAGAAGGTACAGGGAATAAGAAGCACAGTTGGTAGGTAGGAAATAGACGGGGAGATTGGGAATAGTGTAGGAAACGGAGAAGTCAAAGCACTTATACATACAACCCATGGGCACGAACTAAGGTGGGGGAAATGCTGGAGGGTTGGGGGGTGCAGGGCAGAGGGGGGATAAAGGCAAAATGATTGGGAAAACTGTAATAGCATAATCAATAAAATATACTTTAAAAAGTTCTACTGCAACTATTTTTTCTGCCTCCAACTTTAAGCTCGAGTAGGTCCACCTGCTGGTTTCTTTCTCTGACCATCAGCTCTGAGCCATGCATCTCCATGACGCTATATTCACACGGACATACTTACAACATCTATAAAACGAAGACACTTCACAGTTGTTCCAGGCAAGCATCCCATTGCAGAAAGACATGGATAGTGGCCTTCTTCCAGCACATACTGGTTACCAGAGAAATGTTCTCCATCGTACGCAACCCAGCTACAGTAGGAAAAACCACACACACGTGTCCAGTATGCAATCTGAGTATTTCTATTCAAGAAGTCTGATTGTTAGAGGTGCCCTTCTATAAAATAAACAATGTGGCTAACAGTATTCTTTCTTCAGAAATATCTGGACATATTTTCTTTATTCAATCATGTGGCAAACAATTACTCATAAGTCAGCTGTTGGCTTTGCATTTGGGAAATAAAACCTCTCTCTGTGAAATGATTTATGCATTTACCTCCCCCACCTCTGGCCTTCCTTGCTCCGCTTGTGGGGAGGCTGGGAGCCACCACGTCCTCCCAGCTAGTGCAGTGTTGGCAAGCCCTGGAGCCCTCTCTGAATAATCCTTCAAAGCTCAGGGCTAGTCAGTCTCCCGGGTCTGTCGACTTCCTCCCAAACTTTCCCTCACATTCCTTTATCCTCATCTCCTGCACCTCTGCACTGAGTCAGAAGTCTAATGCCTTCATGACTTCGGTCACTTAGCCTCTCGAGGATTCAGCACTATTGATAAAACACTGATTTACCATGCTTGCCTAGAATAGTGGGGCTTTTTAAAAAATCCAAAAATGCTTATCGAGGACTGATAGTGTGTCAGATATTTTTCCATTGGTGGGGGTAGAACAGGAGCCAAAACAAAGTCCCTGCTATCATGAAGTTTACACTCTAAGTAAGCTGAGACAGACAACAAATGACAAAAAATATGCATCTGATGGTAGTGGATGAGGCAGGGGAGGAGACAGAGAGGAACCTGGACTGAGGTGGAGGTGTGCACTTACAGTGAAGCTTCACTGTAAATTCGCATTTGAATGCAAGGCCCATGTTCTGCAGTTCGTCATGCTAAGTGACAAGATGGTGCAGTTTGGACCATACAGAACTACGTGAATAATGGCAGTATGATTATTACTATCATGGGACTGAATTCCTCATGGCCTCTGGCACGGGTTGCTCCAAGTGTTTCCTGACCAAGTTCTCCCTGACGTTGGGCTCTCCCCTTTCCAGCTTTTATAAAACCACAATTTTCAGGACGGCACTTGGGGCTGGCTGTATTTTCTGTGTGTGTCCTGTGGCATCCATCTGAACTCTTGTGCTCAAGGGTGCCTTCATGACCTGATTCCCCCCTCCCAAATTCAATCCCCTCTCCCAGATACAGAGGGTGGAGTGAATCAACACACACACCAACTCCTCTGCATGCCTATCGTTCCGAATGCCTATCCCGCTCCTCTCTACCTGAAAAACATCTACCTTGTGGCATGCCTTGGAGTTACTCAGAGTCCATTCATGGATGATGGCATAGGCCTGGTGGGTAGAGAACCTGGTCTCAATCCTGCGAGATGATCTTTAACTTCTCCAACCCACACTGATCACCTTGTGTGACGTCCAGCACTCAGCTGCTGCAAAGTTCGTTGTAGCACTGCCAGGGGCTCGGATTCCTTGGTTTCATGTAGGACCAAGCACCTGAAGGTATTGCTAAATGCTTGCTGATGTGTGAACTCTCTCCCCGCCCCTCAGTGATTAGGCTCCGCCAGGCCACTGTTTCGCTTACCTGCCTCCCAAAACTCTGCAAGACTTGGTAGTAAATGAATCATCGATTTGACTTGTTGTTTCTTCAAAACTTTGACTCTGGCCTTGAAACTGGGGTTCTGAAAACAAGTGAATCTTTGAAAAAGGAAACAGAAATACATAAAATTATTTTGCAAATGCACCAACACAATCAGCGTTTGATGATCTAAACATGACCAGTTAACTCTGGTAACAGTAAACTGATACGAACTTTATAAATCCTTTCAATTTCTATTTCTTCATTAACGATCAGTTAGAAATACTTCGGCTGTACCACTCACGACTGTTTAATTCACAGACATCAAAGGACAACCCAACAACAGAGGCTGCGTTCCAGGGAGCGGCCTGCCCTCCTGCACCGTGAGGCATTTCGAAGCTTCACTGTGGCCAGCATGAAGGCTCATCAGCTCTAACACTTACAAGTAACTGCATTTTGGAAGCAGTGCAGTTCCCCTGCCTCTCAGTGGAAGATACTTGCTGACGCATTAGGATCTTGTGTCTGCCAGTAAAAGGAGGCTGCGCTGGGGTTTGTGCCCCTGTGGTCATGGCTGTCTGGACACCTCCATTAAAGAGCCCAAGTAACAAATGTAACACTTCAGCTGATGGGGACAGTCAGCGGTCAAAGGCCGGAATGAGACCGCAGAAGAGACTCGTCTAATGCAGATGCAGCAAATATGAAAATCCGTTTTACTGTGTAGCACAATGGTATTTGAACTATTAATTTTAGTGTATTCATGTAAACTCTGATTCCATATAGTGAGATACAAGTCAACACTGTATCATGAGAGCATTTTATAAGAAGTATTTAGATACGGGTCAATGTGGGTTAATGCTATTAAGCATTAAGAAATTTAAATCCAATTTAAAAACACAGTTATGTTTTCAGGCGTAAAAATGCGTACAATAACAAAATGTCCCAAATGTCTGAAGTTTTACATGAAACTTCAGCTTTTCAATGGATGGCCCCTAATTACAAAAAAATAGGATTTTTTTAAGTTACCTGATTTCGTCTCCTTGGGCCCGTGAAAGCGTCCTAAGAAGTTTTGAAGGGAAGAGAAAAGAAAATGAGTAGAGCAGACACCTTAAGAAACATTTCTCTCCCAGACTAGCAATTACTGTTAAAAATAGTATCAACACAGCTTCTATAGTGTTAGATCTTAAATGAACCAGAAGCACACATTAAGGAAATCCAGAATTCAGTGAAACATTTGCATACAAAAATATAACTCCTTACCAAGCATATGGGCTGAACAGAAGAGATCCTACAATTTTTTCCTCCCCAGTCCTCAAAACTGGTGTAAATGCCTTTATCCAGTATATACTGCTCTCCCGTGAAGTCAGGGTTTTCATACGCTACCCACCTAAGGAAACAAAAAACAAAAACTCTGATTTGTATGGTGTCTAGTTAACATATACAACAAAGCTATCACATACCTTTGAGTAACTGTGTATCATACAGAAGCCTTCATTTGTCCTACTAATTGGCAACCTTAGTAATTTTCCTGATTCTCGATTAATCTTTTAGGGGCAGAGAGATTTGTCTGGAAGATTTGACTTTGTGGACCTTCTGGTGTTCTCACTTACTGGATCCTGTGCCTTGAGGAAGCGCCGATGGGGATATGTTGATATTTCTTTCTAATTCTATTCTTAGAAAACAATTTGGACTTCCAAGAAGTAGCAGTCAAAGTTCTTTTAATAGGCAAGTGAGACTTCTTTTTGTTATCAACATGACAATTTTTTCCCAGAAATGTACAGTGTGACAAAAGTAGTCTTACAGTTGTGAATGCATGAAATACAGAGTTTGTCCTCATATTATTATTTATTAATTACTATAACATTTTCTGTGCCAACAACTGCAAACCTACTTTTGCCCTGCTCTGTATTACAGGAAGCTATGTCTCTATTGCTCAACAAACCACCATGGGAAAAAAAAGTTGACAAACACTTAAAAATAAAACTATAGCTTAGTAACTAAAATTTTGTTTTAAATAGGATTTCCAACATGACACGGCTATGCAATATGCAAAATGGAACACATGCTCGGAAACACTAAATCTGAGTGTCTTTGGGGTGTTGTCCTTCATCTTTCATGCAGTCTACACTCAGGGAAATCGACAAAGCCAACATACGGGATGCTATTTCCTACCCAAAGACAAAGTCTTCCAGAGGGAGAGAGTTTTTCAGTTCAAGTGTCTCCTCTGTAGTCAATTCACCGCTTAAAGGAAGAATACCTATATGCTGGTACACATACTGAGAACTTGCCAGATGCTTCCACATCTATTATCACATTAGTGATGGGCTCTAGGGATGTACTGGTGTTTCCATTTTACAAAACAGAGAATATAAAGACACAGAAAAGTTAATTCATTTATTCATTTAATAAACAATGACTGGCCATCTGCCTTGTGCTGGGAACGAGACTGGCACCAGATGTGCAAAGATGCAAAGACAAAATCCTTGCCCTCAGAGCCTTACAGCTGAGTAACAGGCATCACGTCGAACTCTCTGTTGGTGTTTGTGCTGCCTGGGAAGCGACCTGTCTGAGGTGACACAGTCGCTTAGTGGCCAGGGATGACGGAGCCCAGCGCTGAGTCTCCTAGGGCTCACCAGGTTCCCTTCGTTTCGTGACCTGAATGAATGGCTACTTGCCCTAGAAAGTTTCCTTTCCAGCTATACTTCAAACAGTCCACACACTTCATAATTAGGTCAGATTATGGCTTGAGCACCTAAAGGGCTTGACTTAAACAAAAACCTACAGAACAAGACTCTGAAAAAAGGTTTTTTTCCCGACTTTGAGCTCCATACTAAGAAAGAACAAACCAAACTAAGATGCTTTGTTACCAGGAAGAATAAAGTCATTAAAATAATTTTTCCTTGACACTATTAAAAAGGAACAGGTTTGCATTCCTCCCTCGATCTTGGCCCAGCTCCACCTTCCTGTCCCACAGGGCCCGGGGCTCAGGGCTGGCTCCCAAGTCTTCCCTGGGTGCAAACTGGAAGTCAATTTGCCTGCTGTGGATTCCCAAAGCACTTAATCCCTGTGTCTTTTGTAGCAATAATTATGTTTTATATAAACACTGTAACTTCTTTGAGGACATAATATAATGCTGTGCACATAACAGACCTCCATAAATATCTGTCAAATGACCAATGAAATGTGAGGAAGCAGTTGGTCCCGGCACATACAGAAATCCCTCCACAACCACAGAACTGAAAAGGAAGTGGTGTGCGCACGCCAAACTTCCCCCAAACCCAAACTCAACTGCCACAACCAGAAAAAAGCCAACACCAGGAAATGCTACTAGCAATGACTAAAAATAGAAGAAGCCACATTATTTAAAGGCAAGTGACTTCAAACAAACAGGGGTTGGGTAAAAAAGAAAGACGGCTCCCGGCACGGAAATGCTGCCCCGCCTCCTGTGCTTCCTCCTCCAGGGAGCGGGGCTGGGCTCTGACTAACTGAACCAACACACCTGGGAGCATTAGAATGTACAAGTGTTTACCCGCACAGGCCTAGTCACTGTATTTTCCTGGTAAATAATTATCTTTAGAGGCGATCTGCAATTCACAGATGACTTCTGCCATTCCAGTGCTTTGATCCACGGCAGACTTTCAAATGTTAGGGCTCCAGAACAGGACCCCAAGGAAAGCATTTCCTGTTAACACTGGAAGGCCCACAAGTCCCTGATTCATTCTGCCAAGGTGGGGCCACAAGCAACAGCTACGCAAGAATTGGGTGAACATGACTCACAGGTCAGGCACACCATGTTGTAGACACATCTCGCATTTCCAGGGTGCGTGTGGAAGACCCCGCGAAATACAAAAGCACTGAGGTTAGAACGACTCAAATGGCCTGTGTCAATACTCCTGACATAAAAAACCTAACATCAGGCACTTTCAACAGAATCAAGGTCAAATGATTTCATATAAGAATACTGTTGTTCTTAATATATTGCAACTGACATCAGCCTAGATTGTAAGAATAATTGTAGAACTCCTTTTAATAGACATTTATGGACTTATTTTCGTGTGTGTGGCTGTCCAGTATTTGTGCCCATTCTTTCTGATGTTCCTTGAGAACTGCTCACCCCAACCATATATATGGGCTCCTTTGGGACTGAACCTACACCGCAGCTGCAGCGACGACCATGTAACGCAGCCACGGCCAGCTCCCTGGGTGTCGTGACTGATTCGGGCAGGTGCACTCGACTCGAGACCACAGAACCGGAGTCACATCTGGGACTCTTGTGGGAACGAGAAGCTCTTCTCACTGGGACTAGTGAGGGGAAGAACCAAGGCCAGATGATGTGCCACAGGCCACAGATGGGAAGGGCCCGCCTAACGTGAAGCCAATGTAGAAAAGCCCAGGCAAGGGACAGAGAACACAGAGAGAGGCCGAGTTCTGATGACAGCGTCTTCAGAGACCCAGGATCCAGCCACAGCCGAAGCAATCTCCTCCAGGACATTTCAATTACGTAGGCCAATAAATTCCGTTTTTGTCACTTGCATCCCAAAGAGTCTTGACTAATCATCTTTCAATAAAAACTTGGCTTAGCATTAATAAAGCACTCAATTGCTAACTCCGGGTACACTGAAACAACTATTTTTATGTCAAAAGAGCAGTGAAGAAGTACACTGGGTCAGGTGTAGGCAGGACCATAGGAAAATGAGATGGGACTCGGTCCCAAGCACAGGTGTCTCATGTTAAATCACTATTATTATTTCATCTCCATCATAAGAAACTTGACACCTTTCCAGACAGAATGACAAGGGAGGTACATCTGTAGATTTCTATCATAAAACCCCAAACCCTACTCCAATGGTACATTACACATGAAAAAAAATATGAGAAAGATTTTAAAAAGCGGTTTATGGAAATATTGTGGCGACTGGGATTAAAGGACTGATTTAATGTTCAGTTTAATTCTCTATGTCAGAGAAGGTATAAGTTTGACACAAACCAAGGTAAAATTCATGTTTAAAATTCTGATTGGGTTATTCCACTTACACTCCACTCAGTACATTAATAGACTGTGTTTTCACTCCGTATCCGGTCTCCTTTAAATTGGCAACAATTCCTAATATGTCAATACTGGAACCTTTGGATCCGAAGTTCTTTTCACTGTACATTATCATGTGAGCGTTGGAAAAATCCTATTGGGAAAAAAAATCAAAATTCAAAGGCTAGCCACTTATTTTCTGCAAACACCAAGTGTTAGCCATTAGCTTCTCTTTAACTTACACCTAATATAGGTCGTAAAGACTGCAGTTCCCCGCTGTAACCGCCCCAGTCTTTCCAGTCCTTGTATTCCCCTTCTTCGAGCAAATACTGATGGCCGGTAAATCCAGGCTTTTCATAGGCAACCCAACTGCAACAGAAAAGACATGAAGGAGGAGTAGTTCTCGGAGAGTTAAAATGTTCCCAGTGTATACATCAGTTTCCCTGACAAATCCAAATAGTTATAAAGCTAGAAATGGACTCCTGCATTTAGACTACTGGAATTTGTCACTAAAAGTTAAGAGACTAGGCCCCAAGGCCTAGAGCGGGGCCCCGGGAAGCAGAATGGCCCTAAGGAAACAATCTAAGAAACACATATCAATGTTCTATAAAGGAGGCCAGGGGGGGAGAGGGGGAGAGAGAGAGGGGAGAGAGAGAGAGAGAGAGAGAGTGTGTGTGTTTAATAAGAACTGACTCCAAAGGACAGCAGTGAATAAAACTGGATAAATGTTCTTCAAACAGTAATCAAAATATGTACTTTTGGCTATTTACAAGGCCACTTGGAAGTGTACACTTCCAAAGGAAATGTATAAGATATATAAAGTACAAAATATGATCATAAAAAAAGAAAAGCAAACTAACAGTTTAATAGGTTGGACCAAAATATTAACACGCAAGACTGCAGATCTGATCTGTCTGGATGGGCCGACAAACCCAGGTGGCAACTGGCGGAGAAAAACGTGGTTGAAATTCCCTGCCACACAATCTGGACAGTGCCTGGGGCAGGGCAGGGCAGGGCAGGGGAGGGGACGCTGTGTTACTTGATCACAGAGGGAGAAGCGCAATCCCGACAGGCCAGAGGCTGTACTCACATGCCACGGAGGACCTTCATGGACCCCACCGACGAGAGTGGGGCACTCCCATCAGTAGTCTCTTCTGTTTCACTCCCTTCCGAGATAAAGCTACCCATTTCCATTTCCAATTCCATACATTTTCCCTCAAAGAAGGGCTTTTCATAAATAACTACCTGTAAGAGAAATGAGATATACCCGTAATTTCTAAGGAGCTAAATACTGCCATAGCTAAGTGTTCAACCAGTCATTTTAAACAGCACGAAGTCCTGGAACACAAATGGAAACGTTCTCATCATGGTTTTGAAAATCAACTAAATAACAGTCTTACAGTTTTAAAAATCAGAATTCCTTTTCCTGATATGGTAGAGCCCAAAGCTCAGGTGCAAAAGGCAGTTTATGAATAACCGGTTTTTGTTTCCATGTCTAGAACTGATATTTAGAATTTTGCTTAGGCCAGACTACAGAACCAGAAGATTCCAAGTTGTTCTAGAAAGGACAGAAAGAGGTCAGATTGGACTCTGTTGTAGACGTGGGACGTAGAAAGAGCATTTGTGGAGCAGGGAGCACGTGTCCTGGAAATCCTCTCCTGGCTGACCCGCGAGCAGCGACACGGAGCAGCGGCGACACGTGAGCCCGGCCGTGAGCAAACGCAACTACAGATTACAGACGTGGTCCAGCCGTGCACGGCTGCGCGTGCTCTGGGGGACAGCCCGGCCCTGCACATTGTCTTCCAGCTGGAATACAGCATGTGCAAGTTGGGACAACTCCCTTTGGCTGCAATTTTGTGCCATGGAGGCTGAACTATAAAATCCACACAAGCAATTCTCTTCATGGAGATGGAGTGGGAATAAAATTGAAAATATATATAATTTTACCTTTGGGTCTGCAGGGAATTCAACTTTACGGCCACCCTGAAAAGAAAATAACACAGTAAGAAAAATGGCTTGTCATTGATACATTACTTTTTTATATTACATGAGGCAGTTCAGGGTAAGCCATAGACCCTCACAGTGAGATTACATTCGGTGTGTTTAAATTTATGTTGAGACGGTTCTAAAATTGCCAACAAGGCAGATGAAGACATGAAAAAGTTCAGAGCAAAGTCTCATAGAAGTGGCGTGTAAGCTGCATCCACGTTAGCTGTGTTCTTGGATCCGATAAGTCTTAGTTGTTGTTGTTTTTTAACTTGACTTCATTATTTTTTTCCATCACCGTTTATGCCCCTATACCCTCTTCCATCTCCACCCACCCCTACCCCAGCGGTTACTACACTGCTGTCCTCGAGCTCTTTCTCTTTTCCCCCCTTTGCTCAATCCCTCCATCCCCCAACCCTCTCCACCCCCTCCCTGAGCTGTCATCTGCTCCCCATCTATGGGTCTGTCTCTATTTTTCTTGGTAGTTCAGTTTGTTCTACCGCAGATGAGTAAAATCATATTTTCTTTAATCTGAGCAAATTTTGCAAAAAAAAAAAAAGAGTATGTCTTACTTCTCTTAAAAAGTAGTCCTAAGATCTGACATCTCTGGATGCAAATTCTCACAGGCAGCAGCAGTCCCCTCCCAAACTTACTGACTCTACCCTCTGTGCTCATCCTCCAGCCAGACACAGGCTCCGGTCTGCCCGTCTCCACCCTCCCTCAGTCCAACTCCCAGCCAGGCTCGCTTGTATCTCTTTGCTGCCTGGCCTTGGAGGTACTGGATTTTGCAACCCATGGCTGACAAATCTGCTGAAGTTCACCCAAGTTCACAATGTCATCTGGAGGCCTTTTGAAATAATTAAACTGTTAGGTAAAATTTGAAACATCCCAAAGGATGGATCTATTGGGCTTGTTACACTTTTATAATAAAAAACTTTCGTTTAATTCCTCAAAACTCACTAAAAGTAAACATAGAAAAGGTATTATGTAGAAATATTAAACAGGGTAAGAGGCCAGAAGAATATTTTTCACCAATATATATTTAGCAGCTTTTTAAAAAGCACAACAGAAGATGCTCGGATGAACTGTAATTAGAAAGGAATGTGGCTGATCTTGTCAGCAAACCAGAGCTTTTACAACCAAGGAAGTACCCTTTTCAAAAGTAATCTGACTTGAGTGCCATAAACTTCACAGGTTAGCAAAGTATCCTTAAAAACTGCCTTCTAAACCAGGGGGGATTCTCTGATATGGTCACAAAACTAACAAAACTTTGTTCTTGGAAAGTAGATGTGGTTTTAGGAAAAAGCCCCAAATCATGCGCAGTAAGACCTGCAGCAAACATGCAGGGGAGTAGGCCACGAGCTTTGGGGGAAGTGTAAAATTAAGATAAAAGGTTATCTTCCTGAATTTCTAATGTATTTGAACGGACTCAGAAGACAACCGCAAAGTGGAATTTCAGAGACATTTGAAAGGAGAGCTCCCTCGCGCCTCGCATGCCTGGGGAGTGCCTGCCACGCTGCAGCCCCCACTGTGCTCCCCACACACACGGGGCCAGACCGCTGCAGCCTGGGTTCTCCTGAGGCTCAGGGTCCTGCACAAGAACCAGGCAGAGAACAAGGCGCAACACAGGGAGGGGTAGGGCAGAGGAAGCAGGGGGTCCTTTCCAAGGCACATGCTTAGGAAGACAACATGCATTTAGACATCCAGCCCCAGTGCCCCCAGAGCTGCCACCTAGCCCAGCCTCCTGTCCCCACAACTGGGCTGGTCCACAGCACACCCTGCGCATTCCCAGCCCCGCCTGGCTCATGCAGTGCATTCTACGATGGACATTTCCATTCAAAGGTGTCCATCTAAGGCCCTGGCTGGGTGGCTCAGTTAGTTGGAGCATCGTCTCATACAGCAAAGGGTTGCAGGTTCACTCCCTGTGCAGGGGTAACCAATCAATGTTTCTCTCTTTCTCCCTCTCTTCCTTCGCTCCCTAAAATCAAAAATATATATCCCAACTGAGGATTAAAAGATAAATAAAACATTTTTAAAAATAGTCCTGGCAGGTAAGGCTCAGTTGGTTGGAGCATTGTCTTGTGAACCAAAAGGTTGTGGGTTCCATGCCTTGGTGGTGGGTTCGGTCACCGGTCAGGGGCATAGGTCAGAAAACAGATCGATGTCTCAATCGATGTTTCTCTCTCCCATCCATGTCTCTCTCTCTCTCTCTCTCTCCCCTCCTCATCCCTCCCTCCCTCCCTCCCTTCTCCTCTCTCTAAAATCAACAAGCATGTCCTCAGGTAACAATAAAAAAAATAAAAAATAAAAACAAAATCACCCATCCAACTTGATTTATCCTCTTAAGTATCCCCTACTCTGTCACATCACCCACAAGCTGGACTTTATCTGTCCTTTCTCCTCATTTTCCATAAAGGTTTAACTCTTCACTTTCTCTAGTCCCTAAACCAGCCGTGGGCTTAGGTAAACTCCATGCCCACATCTGGGCTCTGCGAGGCCGAGAATGACTTGAAAGCAAAGGACATGGGCCTCTCCACATTATTCCACCTGTAGCATCTAGCAAGTTATCCTTTCTATTATTTCTAGCAATAAGTTCTATCTAATTCATACTTGTTTTTAAAAGTCTACTTTATTGTTTCTGAGTCACATCCTGTGAATTATTGATGTCAGGCTGGCAAAAAAAAAAAATCACTGACTCCGAGAACAGTTACATTTCACTTTTACCATTTTCAGAGGCCGCATGGATCCAATGAATGCGACGTCTGTGTTCCAGAAGGACAGGTCAGGGTATTCGCCAGGTTCCAAGATAAAGGGGACACCCTGAAATCCAGGCTCTTCATAAACCAGCCATCTAAGCACCAAAGAGGAAAGAAACAGACAGTTCGTTATTATTTCAGCGGTACACAGGACCCACCGATGAGCAAGGAAAAGAATAGGAGAGGATGGGGATGGAGCTGGACGATGTACAGTTAACACTCAATTAGACGTGAGGCAGAATAAACCCTTACATGTGCCTCTCCTTAAGAGTCTTTGCTTGTCTCTGTGGCTGCTTTTGTCCACTCATTTTCATGCATATCATGAACTGCTTCAAAGTGTAAACATCTCTATTACTCCCAAATGATAAAAGCGCAGCTGACCTTTGAACAACTTCAGTCACCTCGTTGCTCTGTGTGTCTGTGGACAGGCCCTGGCTGGGAAATCTCGGGCTGTGTTTTAAAAGGCAACGTCTCATTTGTAACCAAAGAATAGATGACACCTTTACTCATTTGTGAGATAAGGTCAAAAATTAATAACAGCTGGCATCCACCTAGAGCTGGATAAGGAATGCCACACAGAATTCCCTCTAACCCTCACAGCAATGCTATGAGGATAGAACGCTGTCGTCCCCATTTTCACAGGTCAAGTAAACTGCCCAGGGCCACGCAGCTGTAAACTCCAGATGCAGGGCTGATCCTGCTGACTCCAGACCCAGGCTCCTAATCACTTTTGGATGCAGTTTTTCTCATTCCAGGGAGTGCATGTAATCTCCCCTGTTCACTGAGTAATCTCCCAATGACTCAGGATCGCCACTGGGAGCTTGACAACGCACAGTGCTGTCCTCGTGGGCTCTGAAGGTCCGTAAGGCTACTTACTCCCAGAATGCAAAGCTTTGTAGGCTCTTGGATTTTTATGGCTTTTCAATATCACGCTCTTTTATTAGGTGGGTCCACTGCCACTTCCGTGTCAGGGAACCAGCAGCCCTCCCCTCCCCCAATGTGCTAGAAACCAGGAAATCAGGTCTGTTAGAACTGTTGGTAAAGACAGGACAAAGAAAGTCTCAATCAGTTTTCTGCTTCCTGGGGTGAGGGGGGTGCGTTCTGGGAAGGTAAGGGAGCTGGAGAAGTGATTTTTATATGAGGGCTATTGCATCTTCATAAACAAATTCAGAATTCTCTGTGATCACTTCCGCTCTCCAATTCTTTGTGGGTCTTGCCAGTGTCCTGGCCGGGGCCCTCTACCATGTTCCCCAGAATACTAGGCCAAAAGGAAGGGCTGGAAATGAAGTTGCTCACCAGCAAATGGGTCTGATTCTCCCTGTCTTTGCTTTTTCTCTTGTTCCCAGTTTTGTCCCGAAGGCCCTTTTTTTTTGGTGATAGTTTTTGTTAAGAATTCCCCCAGGATAAATCAGTGCGTTCTTTAGATTTGCTAATTATAGAGGGATTTACAATCAAAATCCTACTGAAGACTCATCCATACACAGACAAACCTGAGAGGCTGGGTGTGGTGTGTGTGGGGGGTCAAAAGCATCCAGTGTCGGAAGTCAGGGTAACCGTTACAGTGCCAGTGAGGGGACAACCACGGGGCATGTAAGGGGGCTCTGGGGTCCTGGTTATGTTCTCTTTTTTGATCTGGGTGATGGTGACACTTTGAAAATTCACTCAGCTTATACACTTATGATATACAAATGGTACAGACACCTCAATAAAAAAATCAACCCAAGGGGAAAAAGAGGCTTATCTTATAACACCATTGCCACACCCCTGAACCACTAGAAAACAGGAGCTAAAGGAGTGGGGTCCTGTAAACCCCCTTGACGTTTAAGCATGACAGTGAAGGGTGCACTAGATATATTTTAGAACTCAGTGCTCTTACAGGCACGCCACACACTTCACACCCTGGGTAAACAACTCGGTTCGTCATCAACGGTGCCAGTATGCTAACAAGCCCAGGGCCTCGAAGTCTGACTCCTCGCAAGTGAATGGGCTCAGTTTTTCATAACCACAATGGATGGCTCATCATAAGTAACTCTGAGGCTTTGAGATGATGCTGACCGAAGTGCCAGCTCATTAAGTCTTTCCTTTTATAGTTTGAGTTCAGAGGGGATTTATTCACCCGATGCTAATCGCTTCACTGCCCTGGAAGCCTGTGACTCAGTCACCTAACACTGGCAGGAGCAAATCACTTCGGGCAAAGGGGGGTGTGCTGACAAACGACATAAACTGACACACTCGGAAAGGCCACTCTGCAAGACCACTCCTCGGAGAGTGTGCACTGAGGGCATCCTGGGAACCACGCCTCTGAATGTCGGACAGACTCTGGAGTTTGAAAAATCATTTACAGAGTGTGATTCATTTTTCCTAAATTCTCCTCCAACAAGATAGTGATTCATCTTTCCTAAATTCTCTTCCAACAAGACGCATTATTCACGAGGCCCTCGGCAGTGGGGAAACTATCTTCGGGCAGTGTCCCTCAGGTCCTAAAGGTGCTCTTTTACTGTCCCATGTACTTAGGTAATGAGCTTTTGCCTATATTATGAATATGCAGTACAACTATAAAGTATGGGCTTCTTAACACAAACCTAACAAATGTGTGCATGCAAATAAATACTGTTGAGGTGATGACAATGCCCATCTATACATCTATTTTTCCTACTGTTGTCCAAGTACAGTTGTCTCCATTTTCCTGCCACCACTTCCCCCCGCCACCCACCCTCAATCTTACCCCCCTTTGGCTTGGTCCATGGGTCCTTTGTACATGTTTGTTGACAACCCTTCCCCTTCATCTATTTTTTAAAATAAATGTATGAAGTTCCTGCTTTAGAAATGCCCTTTAAGTCACAGGAGAAAAACTTGTCTTATCTTGTTCACTTGCTCTTACACCAAAAACAGAATTTCCAGTTGGATCCCAAGTGTTATTCTCCAGACACGGCTACATGTGAATGTTGGCTATTTACAGAAACCAACTGGGGACTCAAAAGTTTACCTACGAACGTGCCAACTTTGAGGTCATTCGAAAGAGGGTGACCTATGAAACTCACAGGGAAAAATGTACTTCACAAAGGAGAGGTGAGGGAGGCACCGCGTTTACCAAGCCATCCAGCTTGGTATCGTGGGTAGGGATCTGGTTAGCACGTGCCACCTCTGTGATGCCACATGCATACCGTATATTGTCATGCATAACGCACACTTTTGCCCAAATATTTGAGGGAAAAATAAGGATGTACATTATACATGGGTATAATGATTACATGCCACGGGTATATTAATGGGTATGATAATCCCATGTACAAAATGTGCACAAAAATGCAGGTGTGCATCATACATGGCAAAAGGTGGTGTGTGGCAGTAGCTTCACGAGGTGACCTTTCTGAGCCCATTCACCCTGCATCTGATCATATGTCTAGACCCAACCCCTCCAACATAGAAAATTCAGGCAAGAGAGGAATGAGTTAAATGATACCATGAGGAGACAGAGACGAACCCAGAGTGTGGTACATTCTCTAAAACAGCGCCCCCACATGCTTCGAAACGTCAGCGTCACGGGAAACGAAGATGGGGGTGCTTCAGAGAGTGAGAGACTTGAAGAGACAGACAACAAAGTAAGCTTATATGAACTTTGATTGGCTCTTGATTATTAAATAATATCCATAAAAGACGTTCCTGAGACAATTGGGAAAATTTGGTTATGGGCTACAGATGAAATACCACCAACGTATGGGAATGAAGCCATAACACTTCATCATGTGATGAAGATAGTTATGCAGGAGAATGTCATCATAAAGAGATACAGGGTGAAGTATATGGGAATGAAGGGTCATGGCGTCCTCAACTATGGCAAATTATTAATTTTTTAAATCCCTCCCCCAGGACATTTTTCGTTACTTTTAGAGAGAGGAAAAGAGAGAAAGTGCAACACTGATGTGAGAAACAACAACTGGCTGCCTCCCATACGCATTCAGACTAGGTAGGGACCTCGCCTACAACCTAGGTACGTGCGCATCGGAGAGTCACACCTGCAACCTCACGATTATGAGATGATGCTCCAACCAGTGGAGCCACACTGGTCTGGGCACAAAATAGTAATTATTAAATCTAAGTGGAGGATACATGGATGTTCACTGAACTATTTCTACTTTTGTTATGTCTGAAAATGTTCATGGTAAGAAGTTGGGCTCTGATATGGTATACTCCACAAGGAAATACAAACAGTGAATGTTATATAGTAATAAAAAAGAATAAAATACAAATATATTCATCGATATGGGTAATCTTGGAAACAATGCAGAGAAAACTGAATAAGCAACAGGGCACTTTGAAAATATTTTTATAAACTTGAAAGCAAGCACAACTAAAATATTATAGGGACAGATACTATAGGACCACTCTGCAAACTAAAGTTGTAAGAAAACACAAAATTCCAGAGAGCAGTTACATACATGGAGAGGGGTCCAGAGGATGGGACTGGGGTGGGCCATGTAGGGCGCTGTGACAACAGCGAGGGCCTGAGTTGGGTGGTGGGCGCACAAGGGTTTGTTTCATCACTGGGCTTCATAATTCATATACACACATACATTCTTCTATACGATCAATTATTTCATGATAAAACAGATAAAAAATATTTGGCTATTAAAAAAATGTCCCTTGACGTTTGTCAGAAAACCTGTATTCTAGTAACTGTTCTGCCAACGACAAATCCCTAACGTGGACCAAAGCCTGTCTTCCTTGGTTAAATAGATGCTCTTTAGGCTTCCTTTGAGGTTTTAAAATTCTTTGTTGCTTATGAGAAATATGCCCCCCAAAAGGTGTACCCTCACCTCTACATCTTTCCTATGCTCAACAGAACAGGGAAAAAAAGGATCTTGAAATTATTCATTTCCCTCAGTAAAAATCTGACAAGCCACACCCTTGTTTTGCGTCTGGGTAGAAGAGCCTAATCCAGAGCGAGCAGGCCCCGGGACAAATCTCCTAAGGGAACTGTTGAAAGTGCCTCCCACAGCAAAGGGCTCTCTGGTCGCACTTATTATCAGCGACTTCTCCCAAGCCATCAGGACTCCCCTTAGAGATCTGTAAAAGCACTAATGGCCTGGTCCCATTGCTGACCAAGCAAGTTCAATGTGCCCAGACTTTAAATTGACATCCAAGACAGCTCTCTCTTCTCCTAGAGGCAACAGCAGTGAACAGCCTGGAAGAAGAGGCCTGTGCCATGCAAGGCCATCATAAATGAAAACTATGACAAGTGTGTGGCCACCACCTATGAGACAAGTTAAACTTACCCTCAAGGTAAGAAATGTTAAGTGAAGCTCATTAGCTCCACACAGCCCAAGCCTAGTCAGGAAACCTTCCACATATTGAGATTAAAACATTATGGCAGATGCCTAGTTCATGCTTTTCTAAGGAAAGTGATATTTCTCAACACTCATATTTTAAATCTCATTGATGGCAAAAAATTCAAGGCAGTAAGAGACGAAGACATTTTTTTTCTTTTGTTTAGATTCCTCCTTTTCTTTCCAATTACTAAATATAAAAGTGCCCACGGCTCTGCTCTTTATACTCGCTCCCTTTGACATCTCACCCAGCTCATGATTTAAAGCCTTCTCCACACCAGTGACTCCTAAATTGGTACCTCCAGCCTCCCTCCAGAACTCCAGTCTCCGGTACCCAACCTCCGCCCTGACCTCTGACTTCAATGGCCAGCTGGCAAGTCCAACCTCACTTCTCTAAGACTGACCTTGGAATTTCCCTCTTCCTCCTAACCTGCTCTTCCAAGTCTTCTTAAACCTCTATTGATATTTGATTGTGGAACTATTGATATACAGAAGAGACAGTAACACTTGGGTTAGTTTGGGGGGGGTGGCTCTTTCAAACATCAACCAAAAGAACAACTTTAATGAACTAAAAAGGCGACCCCCTGGAATAAACGTTGGGACTTACGTTCGTGTTTCGAGATTCCAACAAAGGCTGGGGTCCCAAACCCTAGCGTCTCTCAGCCCCTCACACCTCATGTATAGTCTGTCAGCAGATGGTGTCAGCTCCACCTTCAGAATGTGCCAGCATCTGATCGTTTCTCACCAGCACCGTCATGCTGTCTAAGCCATCGAACCCTGTTGCCTATGTAAGTAACTACAACCACCTCCTAACTTGTTCCTTTGCTTCTACACTCACCGCATCACAGTTTATTTTCTCCTTAGCAGCTGGAGTGACCTTTCCAAAACACAAGTTAGATCACACTCCTTCACAATTACCCATGCCACTCTGAGAAATCTAAAATCCTTCCCAAAGCCTAGAAGGCCTGATGGACCCCAGGCCTCTCTGCACATCAGCTTCCTCCCAGCGCATTCTAATCCAGCCATTGGACCTCCTACCAGCTTCCCACATGTGCCCAGCAGGGCTCTGCAAACACTGTGCTCCCTGCCTGGGCCACCCCCGGCCCCTGCCCCTCCTCCCTCAAATATCCCCAGGGCATTCCTCCCGGTGGTACACCAGGTTAGACCTTTCCCTGATCACCCTGTGGAAAATAGCACTACCACTGTCCCTCTTCACAATTTATGTTTCTTGTAGTATTTACCATCTGACACATTACATATGCATTGTCCTATGCATATCCCACTAATAAATATTTTTGCGCACTCTGAATACATGAATATTTACAAATTATACATTACCATGGAATATACAATGGATTTATTAGAAAACATACAAAAAATTTTAAAAGGAGGCAATTTTAAATAAAATATAAAGAAACATTAATGTTCAGGTTTCTTCTCCCTGCATCTCCACGATGTTGTTCCCAAGCCTTGCACTGTGCTCTCCGTGTTAGAGACGCTGACCCTTGGTGTGTCAGCCTGCGCGTTCTGTCCTCATTTCTCCCCCACCTGAGATAGCCCCATTTCCTTCAAAATACTCTTGCAGTTTCCCGTGATTTGTGAAGTCAGCGTCCTAGGGGCTTTGGACAGCATTGTGTGGGAACATTAAAGGAAGTACCACGTGCATTGGCCTCTATCCTGCCTAAAATATCAGGGGCACATGCCAAGAATTACCCTTTGAATTACTCAGCTTTGAATGAGTCAGGTTCCTCCGTGATAGGAAATCCCTACATTAAACATTCATTTTCCCTCTGCACTTCCTCCAAGACATTGTTACAGTTTGTCAGAGCTGTACAAAAGAATCAGCGTGTTCTCTGCCTTATTAAAAAGAAAAACACCAACTTTTTAGTCAATAATTTCTTAACAACAAGCAGATCAGAGACAGAATGTTTTCATTCTTCTATCCAGTGCAACACTCGCCCCAAAAAAGCTTCATTAAAATTGTGTTTAAAGTAAAACAAGTACTTACGTGCCCCAGTGCACTTTCATGGAGGAAGTCTTCTGCATGATACCAAACCCCTGCATTTCTTCGGTGTCATCAAAGTAGGAATTCAGGACTCCTAGCCCTTCTGGCTCCGTAAATAAGTCAATATGACTAACTCTGTAATCCTGAAGGAGAAATACATATATTCACACATAGATAAGCTCAGTTTTCAAACAATTAACAGAAGCTTTCCCTACACATGGAGCACCTGTCATTTCGTCTCTTTCCTTTTTTCACCCACGATTGAACGATATGTGCTTTTTTGAGGCTGACATGTTGCTTTCACTATGTGTCTGAGTTTTACATTCAAGCAAAGATCACCAAAAATGTATTTTGTTAGAGTTTCAGAACATATTTATTTCTCTCATCCTCAATGAACAACTGCTCGGCTTTCCTTGGTGCTAGGAGTTTTAGTTACTTGCTCTGATGTGACCACCCAGCCCCAGAGAATCTGGTCTGCAGAGTGGCCGTGCCAGGATTCGTCCTCAGCTGTTGTTCTGTGCCCTTAAGTGCCCTGTGGAAACTCCCCCGACTATGACTGAACCTCTGTGATGCTGGTTCTAAGTTAATACAAAAGCTCAGTTAGGATGATCACAAATCTCTGCACTTTGATCGCTGCTCTGTGCCCTGCGTGCCCATGGTCTATCAAACATCCTTCAAAGGCCTCTCCTGGCTGAGGGCCTAAGTGCTAATCAAACCTTCACCACTACTTGCTTGCTGAGTTAGATGAACTAATGTCCGGAAGAAACAACAGCACTTGAGTATTAGTTCAGGGGAGGCTCTCTCAAACATTACCAAAGGAAGCGAGTTCAATGCACTTCCTGAATATATGTGGCGACTTACGTTAGTGCTTCTAAAAAACCATAAATGCAATGTGTAAAAATGAAAACAATAATTCATGATATATCAGGAGCCATAAAAGTCTTCCTACCTTTTAACATGACACCCTTCAGAAAAAAATCACCCCAAGGAAATAAATCAGAAATGTGTAAATTATTCTCTGCACAAAAATGTTCATGTAGTGTTGTTTGAAAGAGTAAAAAACTAGAAACAACCTTAAGTTCCACAGAAAGTAGAAAGAAAAATAAATAATTGTACTTCATTGCAATGGAAAGCCCGAAGGATGTAGTGAGTGACACGAAAAGGAGTCATTTGCCTGCTATTCACAGGCAAAACAGAGGCCTCTTTACCAATATGCTTCATTTCGCCTCCCCACCTTTCTGAGAACACCTATTCTGATACCTCCCCCAGTTGCAAATCAATGAGGGACGTTACCAATGGGAGCACGATCTTTAGAAAAATGGCATGGAAAGAGGACAAGGACTGAAAACTAAAGTGTTACGCAGAAAAAAAGGAAAACAGCATCATGCCTGTAGTTAGGTTACAACTAGAGAAAAATACAGATTAGATTATGACGAAGACAGAGAATTCAGAAAAGTTCACAATGGTGGAATTTGGATATTTTAAAACATGGCTGCACTACCAATATGATTTGAGTGATAAATAAAAACTGCAGGCAAATTATTCCACTAACTATGACATTTTAAAATAAGCTTTCTCATATATTACTTAGGGTTATCACATTATGTAAGCACTTACTTAAAAAGAAATTTTACTCATCCTTAGTCTTCCTCAGTTTAGAATATTCCCTTTCTCCCTATTGCATCCCAATACCCATCCCTATCTCACAAAAGCATTTTAATTTTCCACTTGGAAAACACCATTAACCATGTTTCTAAGAGGTAAAATTGTCAAATCCCAACAGCCACAAAGAAAGACTCTGGTACGAAAAGGAACCAAGGAAATTTTACCTAGTCCTTAAACCGGCTTCCAATACCCAGTTTTTAAAGCCCACATAAGACTCCAGATTGAATTATCAACTGAATTATTTTTGGATTATTTATTTTTCCAAAATAGAACTCCTATAAGCCACTTGAGGCAATCAGAACTCAACGATAAAGCTAAAGTAAAAAAAAAAAAGAAAAATCTGTTCGTTCAGAACTCATCAAAGCCAGGTTATTACATGAAATACATTTGGAGAATTGGATGGGAGTGGGGGCCAGGAGTGAGAAATTAACCTTCAAGATTTATCGTGGAAGAAATAACTAATGAGCATGATTCTTTTCTAATTCATTTAAATTGTACAATTACTTAAATTGCAGAAAGTAAATCCATAAACACCAATCAATTTCTTTCTCCAATCACTTATTTCATAAAATGAACTTTTCCCTCCTGGCATTCAATAACTAAATATAGCCCTGGCTGGTGTAGCTCAGTGGATTGAGCACAGGCCTTCGAACCAAAGGATCGCGGTTTGATTCCTAGTCAGGGCACATGCCTGGGTTGCAGGCCAGTTCCCAGCACGGGACACATGAGAGGCAACCATACATTGATATTTCTCTCCTTCTCTTCCCCCCTTCCCCTCTAAAGATAAATAAATAAAATCTTTGAAAAAAATTTTAAAAATGCTTTAAAAAATGACTAAATATATTGGGTAGGTAGATGGACGGATCCTCATTGTCCCGTGACCTACCTTGACCACATGTCTCAATGAACCAATCACCACAGGCTTAGCAGACTCTTCCTCCTCTTTTCTTTCCAAAACATCTTCTGTCCCCCAGAGAGCAGTAAGTTCCAATTCTCCTTCTTCTAAGGGGATGGAATGCCCCTCAAAATTTGGTTTCTCGTACAAAATCCAACTAAGCATAAAACACAGCATAATTGTTAGCCAGTTCTGGTGAGAGAGGTTTAGCTTACTCAAATATTCTGGCTAATAGCCACTATGTGTGTATGCGTGTGTGTACACACACCACACCATATATATAATATATATATATATTATACATGGTATGTACATATATCATATATTATATGGTGTATATATATGGTGTATATATATATCATATATTATGGCCAATTCTCTAACAATGAAAGTGTATAATCTTTCCATAAAACTAAAATTTACTAAAATTTGGACTCTCATAATTCAAAAATTGTATCAGGATCTTAGAGAACTTTTGCTATCAATATTAATGTTATAGAGATACTGATGTCAATAGAATTGTCAGGCAATGGAGACTTGTAAATAGTAATACATTTGCTAAATGGACTTTTACTGTAATTCCTCTTTATATATGTAGAAAACACTTCTCTTAGAAAGATTTAAACTTACTATTTCTAGTCATGCATATTAATAATAGAAAGCATTTTTAAAATATCCTTTGCAACAATATCCAAACATTGAAGAAAAACGTCATGTCAACACAAGCACGGGCAAAAGTAGGTTTACATTTGTTTGAAAAAATAATAAATAATAATACAGGAGTCAACTCTGTTTTACATACTCACAACTGTAAGCCTGCTTTGTCAAAGCCTGTATATAACAGTGCTGCTCATAAATGTTTACACTTCCAAGAAAAGACAAAAGACAACAAAAATTGCAAAAAAGCACTACTGTATGAAAAACAAAAAATTTAAAGAAAAACTCTTAGTGTTATTTTCAGTTCTCAAATTTAAGAACAAAAGTTAATTGAATTTTCCTAGTGAATATGTTGACTATATAGGAAAATCTGGTAAAATACCTAAAACCTTATAAGAAAGATGCTTTATATGTAATCAAATGGAAACCAAAAGAAAAGCTTACTAATTTTTTAAAACACAAATACCTAGGGCTCTATTGCTTTATTTGATACAAGTTTATAAATAGGTACCAAAGATAAGTAAGTATTCATGCCACGTAAGCAAGTTTTTTACTGCTTTTCTTAATTCAACTTCCTGTATATGTTTTAGAAGCAATTAAGCTGGTGAAAAAGATTTTTTCACCAATTTCTTTACTAGCCATTATCAAAAAGTTGAAAAGTAACTTTTAACTTAGTCCTTTACCAAACCATTATTTTAAAAGTCAGCAAAACACCTTTTCTCTTACGGAATTCAAAAAATCCTACCAGTGTTAACCATTATAATTCTTATCAGCCTTATTGAAAATTCAAAAATCAAAAGTATATTATGGACTCCAATGTTCATTAGTCCAGACCAACATTGTGTGGGTTACATGGGAAAAGAAACTCACACTGCTACACTTCTCTGATTTCTCTAGCAAAGAACACGTATCACCCCTATAATCAGAAACATGACTGAAAAACATATTTTATTTCTTTGTTATGATTTCCTTTTATTACTCATTGTGACTAGTATTTTTCTGTCCTTTACAGTGAAAAGAACATAATTTTAAATAAGGATTAAGAACCAAAAAGGCAGTTAAACATGTAAAACCTAGACGCCCTGAGTCAGGAAGTGAAAGTGCCATTCTCACCATCCTCTGACAACTTTCATGAGGACCACAGGCGACAGGCTCCAGGAGCTGCAATCCTCAGTGTCACTGAAGACTTCGATGCACTGCTCGGAGACATCCGGCTCGCTGTAGATCACCACCTGCCCGGGAAGGGGGGAGGGAGGCATTTCTTACTGTGCTTCATCAAACCGAAACAGAATCTAGACTGGAAATAGAAAATAACCTTACCTTTCCAGGTCGGGGATTGATTTTATTTTGGACACTTCCTCTAAGGGTCTGTAATCAGATGAACAAAAACGCAACAAGTTATTAAACTTTACATAACAGTCCTCTTTTCTTTTCACATAACCCTCTGAGTAAGATCATATTCACCTCACAATTTATCAATTTTGAATCAAGTCTACCTTTATCTATGCCATAATTGTGTTAAAACTCTCTTTCAGTCTACACTATTAAGAGCTTCCCTCACCCAAGTGAATTTGCCACTCCAATTCCTCCACATGTAAATGCCTGGGCTAGTGTTACCAACCTAGAAAATGTAGGACTCAAGAGTTAGCCCTGTGTTTTACCTGAATTTACAGAATAAGACCGCAACAGATTATAACTCAAATAATCTCGGTATCATCTCAAAGGAAGAGAAACTATAATGTATTAATCACTTATCGAGAATGAGCTGAATTAATTTTATGTATTCATATATACACACCTTATATTGAGTCTATAAATATTGTTTTTTCATAGTAACATCTACCATCACACAATAACTACTAGTCTGAATAAATGCCTGTTTACGGATTATTTCACAATGTACATTGCACACAGTACATTTAATCACGCCCTTTCTGATAGATGAAATACGTTTTTATATAGCTACAAAACTAATCATTTTCAAGACCATGTGACAAGACCAGTAAAACCAGAAATGCGTAACACTATAAAAATAGTAATTACACATGTAAAAATATTATAAAACACTGACTACTTTCAATGCTGACCAGGATGCCTGTTTTAAGGACTGCCTTTGATCTGACATGCAGAGTGGAATATGACCCAAAGAACAGAGGAAGGCCTCAGTAGAGCATTATTAGAGTCACAATGGCATTTACTTATTTATATGCACACATTAGAAGTGCATAAGCTGAAGGAAAAGCCTACAATTTAAAACAAAATTTAGGTAATACATGGAAGATAGAATAGTTAATATAATAAACAAAGCCCAAAACTTAAAGGAAAACAAAGGAGGTATAAAGCACTTTGTTCCTTCTTTGTACCCATTTGGCTTGGTTTTGCAAGGGATTCCACAGGGAAACTGTATATCCTGCTGTCATGCTCACCAGACTGCTGTCAAGTAGCAGAAGTGATCCAAGGATAATCAGAGAGTGAGGCCGTAATGAGCGGGAAGTGGACCAGTGGAAATTTTGTGCTTGAGAGAAATACTTAAAAGCTTTATATTTCTGAGAGCTACAGACTGATCATGTAAGTGGTCACAAATAGTAGCGGTTCCCAAACTGTGGTCCAGGGACCCACGGAGGGTTCCCAAGGTACTTTCAGGGAGTCCATAAGGTCAAAACTATTATCATGAGAAGAGGGTATTTACCTTTTTCTCTCTCGTTACCTCACAGTATACAGTGGAATTTTCCAGAGGGCTATGACATCATCGCCATGATGGCTAATGAAACATACACTGTGTGTTCTTGTATTTTATATTTTTGTTAGTGTTCATTTCTAATACAATAAATTCTGACAGGCAAAACCCATGTGAACAAAAGCTCTTTGGAGTCCTCAATAATTTTTAAACATAAAATCATCCTGAGATCAAAAATTTGAAAACTTCTGAAAAGAAGGCTCTGCACCTCTACTGGAAACCCAACTACGTTTTTTGAAAGAGCTTCCGGAAGTGTCTTCTATGACAGGCCGGTAGCAAAGCCAATACAACAAACTGAAACGTGTCATAGTGCCTTGTCCGTGGGAGGGAGGGGCAAGGTGCCTTCCGCTTGGGTAAACTCTTTTGGATGATGGCCTGCACGTGGCAGATGGCCTGGTTCACAGGGTGGGTGACAGGAACAAAGAGGCCACCATGTGTCTGGGCTAACGGCGCTGTCCTCTAAACCTTGTGGTCTGTTTTCCTCTCTTCCTGTCCTCTCTCAACCTGAGTGTCAAGCTTGGTAACAGAAAGGCACAGATTCACATCAAAAACTGAATAAAGGAAAGCATGCCAGCAGGCAGATAGAAGAAGCTATAGAAACCCTCACTGTTGCTCAAAATCATATCTCGCTGCCCTGTGTGCAATATTAAAGGAAAGATCTGATGTGAACCAAAATTTTTCACTCCTCCTAGGCTCTGCAGGAAGCCTGAAAAACACTTCCCTGATGAAAACTAATTCCAAATAAAGAGAAAATTCTTTCTCCAATGCATCACATATACATTTCTTGCTACTTTTGGAAAGGAAGAATGAACCTCACAGCACAAGAAAAGGGATTAGGAAAAAGTAGGGGCTTTTCCAAATAAAGGAAGCTGCTTCACAAATTTTCAGAATTGTATCTATAGTACTTAGCATTTTTATGCAAAACTAGGTAAGAAAAAACATCTTGTCTGTCTCTGAACTCCCAAGGTGCTTTATCTATACCTTTTATAATATGGCATATAAATTCACAAGTACCTGAAAATATCGGTAAGTTATTTTTTCTGCTGAACTAGGAATACCTTGAAAACAGAATCTTAGTAACTTCTTCTTGGACCTTGGCAGTCCCTTGTACATAGGTTTCCAAGTATGTAGTCAATGAATTAAAAAACGACAAGCATACCCATTCCTAAAGGAATAACATGCATTGCTCATTATCCCTCTATCCTCTCACTGTATAAATACCCCAAAGAAATGATCACATGTTGCTACTTACTGTTGGATCTGATAATGACATTCCAGGGAAAGAAAGGTTTGAGTCAAACCGTCTGGACTTGAAAAGACCCATGAAGTCTGTGTCACTGTTCCCATAGTTTGATGTAAGAGCGCTTTCAACGTGATTTGCCTTTTCCGGATCCTCACTGTTCTTCAGTTTTGAAAATTCAGAAAACTTAGTTTCTGGCAAGTGTAGGTTGCTTCGTGAATCCACGTCTTTTGGGGTTTCCTCTTTCTGCAGGTATTTTTCCATGTAGCTTGGACTTTTCAAGCCTGAATGAGATGCATTTGAGGAGTCGAAATTGAAGACCTTCAAGAAGCTGTTGGGCGGAAAGTGTGGCTGTTCTCTATCTGCAGCGCAGGGTGGGGCACCCTCAGCCACGGGCTGTGACGCAGAAGACCGAGAAAGAGAAGTGTTCTGAGAAGAGCTGAAAGTTGTGGTCATGGTACTGACTGATGTTACCGAGGGAGCAAAGATTTTGTCTTGTGGTAAAGAAGACAGCATGCTCGAAAAAAGTGCGCTTTTTTCTAGCCTGGATCTCTTCACTCCACCATTTGGGACATCCCTGTTCTCTTTGTCATTTATTTCTGGAGCCGCCAGAGGGGCATCTTTCCCATTAGCCTGAGCGAGCGAGGACTTGAAGAGGATACTCTGCTCAGTGGACGTACGTTTGGGCCTCAGTGCGGATTTTGTGTCCAGATTCTGCATCAGCTGTAAGGCTGGTGACATTTCTGGCTGGCCTCCCTTTATCTTCCCCAAACCAAAGGTAAACACGTTGGGATCAAACACCTTTTCCAAATTGTCCTCATGAATAGGAGGCATGAAAAAGTGGGGGGTAGGAGAGTTTGGCACTCTGGCTTTCTTTTTTTTCTGAGGCACACAAACGGTGCTGTCCATATTTTTGATAATTTCAGTGAATTTTTCCATATCCGAAGAAGAATCAAATACACTATCATCACTACCAGCAGAAACGTTCAAGGCACAGGCAGGGCTGCCCTGGCCATTCATAACATTTTGATCTGGCCTCTGAGGAGTCTCTAAATGATTTCTGCTGGCAGGGGAGTGAGTGGGACTGGAACCAACCACCGGGGGTGTTCTGTCCTCCTGACTTGGAGCTTGGATGGACAGGGTTTTCTCCGAGTCCAGTGGCATGACTGATGGGCCAGATTTTGCTACATGTTCCTCTTCGCAATGAATGTGTTTGGGTGGTGTGCTCTTATTGCCCGGGACTTCCTCTTCCTGGGGAGCACAACTTGCAACGGAAACCACTTCAAGTTCATTATTGTGACAACTTGGCAACTGCACTTCTCTAACTTCAGTGCTCTCTGAGATGATCTGGGAGCTCACATCCTGGGTGCTCTCCACGGGAAGAACAAAGGACCTGACCTGGACAAGGACCTTGGACGGATTCTCAATTCCCACAACTTCTGGGCTCTGCTCTGTGGACAAAGGAGGGCTTGCTTCTCCCTCTCCTCCAAGTGTGGAGGGGGGCATTTTCTCATGATCCGGATGAGACTCAGGCAAAATACCTCCACTATGGTGTTCTGACACTTTTAGATCAGTGCGTGGAAAGTTGCTGATGGGAGCTTCAGCACATGTGTCTTTGGGAACAGCCACAGGAATGGGCGCAGGCAGTGAGCAAGGCTGATTGCATGACTCAGCTAGGGGCTGTGAGTCAGAAATTGTATCCTGTGGCCTTGGTGCAGCTGGTGGTGAATCTCTGGCACCAAGAATGGCAGAAATGTCTTGTGCTGTTTCAGTCGTATTTTCAAGTACAAGTCTTTTGCAGTTAGCAGCCTTTGAGTCGCTGTCTCCTAAGAGTTTGTGGTCCTGGATGGGAACCAGAGCAGTATCCCCTTGTTCGGAAGGGCAGCCAGCATCTGTGTGAACACCTGCCTGGTCACCCTGTTTAAGCTCGGAAGGAGCAGCTTGGCCCTGAGTGGGCTCACCTTCCGTGCCTCTTATCCTGGGACTGCTGGTCGCTGGGAGAATCTCCTCTTCAGGGGGAAGAACTTTGGTTTCCGCAGAGGTTTCCTTCCCCAGGACACCATTCTGGTGACGATTTGGCATCACTTTTTTTTCAGGTTGGTCCATTTCCTTGCCTTTTTTGGCTAAATTCAGCTTTGCCCTCCCAACAAATGTCTTGTTAGAGGCCAGGGTATTCCTTGTGCCTCGAATATCAGCGTGTCTTGGGCTACTGTTTGCCCGTTTGTTTTCGAATAAGGAGATTTTGGTGGCAGTGTTTCCTTTGTGAACTGGCTGGCTAAATGGATTATGCTCATTTCCCAAACTGTCAAGATTCTTGGGGTTTTTCAAATTTAGTTCCACATGTTTGGGCTTGGCAGGGCTGCAAGAGAAGAGCGATATAATAAAGCTACTGACCTAGTTTGCAAAAGTGAAATACCAATTGATTACAAAACTATAAAAAGCCAACATCTTTCTGATATGTAACTTTATAAAGTATAAAACTATTTTTAAACAATCCGAAATACGCTATTAACTATTTTTAATCAACGTTTTGCTTCCATAGGAGGGATGAGACAATTACGTAACTAAGAAAGTCCACAGGTGGGAGGTTGCCAAGTTTATCAGGTGCCTTGCGGCTTTACACAGTGCTCGACACTAGAGTTAGAAAATGTTTTAGGGTCTGGAGAACATCAGAACAAATTTAAATAGTTAACATGCTTCCAGACTTTAAATATGTAAGTGATTTCTCTAAACATACACTGTAATTTTTATTTTGCCATAGCTTTTTTACATTATCTCAAAATGCTAGATTTCACAAAAATATTTATCTATTATTTACCTCTTTGGATATTGTATTCTCTTCATCCACCCCTATAAAATTTTTCTCTGATTACATAAGTATGCTCACTACAGAAAATTTGGAAAACATAAAAATGAAAAATCACTCACGATCCTCCACTCAGATGTAATATCACTGTTAACAATTTAGCCTGTTTATATGCCATTAAATATTTTCAACAGAATTAAGATTATTCTATTCATAAAATTTGGTATCTTGCCTTTAAAAATAAGATTACTTAACCCTATATTTAACAAAAAAATCATCTGAAAAGTTTTCTTAATATCTGCATAAGAGCCAATAATATGAATGTACCATAATTTACTCATCCATTACTCAACTGTTGGTTTGGTCACCATTTCTCGGGCAGAGCGTCTCCGCTGTCATTCTTGTCTCTCAGGTCTAATCGACCCCAGTGGTAATCCTGTCTCTGAATGTACACATTTTTTCTTTCTGAGAAACAAAATGTTCTCTGTTTGACGTTAGCAAGCTCTGGTCCTGGCTCTCACACTAAATGTGTGTGTGCCCTTGGTCAAGTCACTTTAACTCTCTGAACTCTACCTTCTCTATCTGTAAACAAAGAAAAACTGGAGAGTTGAGAACAGAGTTGGTTCCTCCTCCCCTAAACTGCCCCCCTCAAGTTATGGTTGAAGTAACCCTTGGAATTCCCTTCAAGGGCTGCCGTTGGGGACAGTGGAGACTGAGGTGTGGGGCTCTTGGCCAGCCACCTTCCTTTCAATAAGAATCACTCTTACTGATGTGTTTTACACATCACTTTTACATCTGTTTTCCTAGAAGAATGGTCTCCAAAGCTAAAAAAACAACCCAAACCCCAAATATCCAAACTATTGGTCTAGTGGTTAATAAAATGGAGGAGATAATAACCACTAAAATTCACTGATTTCCAAGCACTTGAGAAACACCTCTATGGCTTGCCTAATGTACAATTTTACACATTCTCTTTTAAGATGAGGAAGCTGAGGCTTAGAGAAGGTAAATAATTTGCCTGAGCTCGCACAGCTAGCGAGTGAGGGCAGGGCCGTGATTGGAAGCTGGGTGTTCTGGTTTCTGATCCGTGCTCTGGACCGTTCTACTGTTCTGCTTCCCCAGAATCGGTCCCATGAGACTCGCCTCAGTGACCTCCTCTGGCTCTTTCCAGCTTTATGACTCAAGGAGTCAATGATTTATCACAAGATCTATAAGATACAGCAATCACACTTTACCAGGCCACCATGATAATGAGAACACAAAGTGCAGAAGCACTGTCTCCCACAGGGACTCCCTGCCCTTCAAGAAGGTTGGGCTTCAGCAGCCTTTTGGAGGAATGGGCAGTACGACTTTCGGTGGGACATCTTATCCCTCTGGATAAAGGGAGAAAACTTGAGAAGTCCTTCCCACATGCAGCATTAAGAATTTAGATTTTCATTATTTAAAATTTCACTTAAATACTAAACTTGATGTAGTCTCATTCATTTCTCCCAGGCCTTGCTTTTCTCAGTATCTCCACAAGGTGTCTAGGCTCCCACATTGTGGGCCATATATTCAATTTAAAAGCAAATTAACTTATCAGCACTTCCTTAAAGGTAAAATGTTAAAACCAGTGAGATGATTAGAAATAGAATGCTTACAAATGCTATCAGCTAGCAAGGGAGGGATGTTCACATACCAGGGAATATACATTTAACAAATCCTCACTAATCACCTCTAAGAACAGTCAAACATCAAAGTGCATCTTGTGATGTAAGTGGAAAATACTATAGGTTAGCCAACAAGCTGCCTTAAAGACAAGAAACGCATCTGCGCATTAAAGATTTACACCAAGCTCAAAATGTATTTTACAACCAATCTTCCCTGCTATTAACTTCTTGCTACCAAGAGTCACTACAATTACCTAGCTCAAAGTGATTAAAAGACTCCTATAATTCCTGTTGTAATGCCTTCATGATAATGCGAGAGGGGAAAATAATGGAGTCTAAAAAGCTACAGTTATAGTTATAACATGAAAGGAAAACTCCCCTTATTTTAAATACATTTTAGGAATCTCAACATTCAGTTGTAGAGAACTGAAGACAATTTTTCTAACAGCTTCCAGAAACATACTGCTGCATAGTCATTATTTTTGAGGAAATATACAGAGTTTAACTCTAAAACTTCAGGTTCAATATTTTTTTCATAATCTGAATAACATCTTTTCTTAAAAGGCAATAGGGGGAAATTAAAGGGTTTGAAAACCCCCATCAAACAGAAAAGGACTAGAAAGAATGATTAATTTTCCATTTCAATAGTTTGCCAATTCACTAAGTATGAGGCCCAGTGGAAAACAAAATTAAATAAATTGTGCCTGGCAAAGGAAAAACTTTAGGTAGAAAGTAATTAGTGCTGAGAAAGACACCTGGTTTAGCTGCCGATGCCATGAAGAGTTTCACTGTGAGATCTGCTTCCCTAGGTTCGTCTGCCCCGTCCCTTAACTGGGTAACATTTCTGGTTTTCCCACTGGTGGTTTCCTTCTGGGAGACAGGGGAGCTGAAGCGTCCTTAACCAGGTACACAGGAACATTTCTCTAAGGCTCACACTTAGGTCTGAATGTTGGCACACCAGCCTCCTCCAAATAATGGGCATCATTCACTCAGGTTATTTCTCCAATGCTGCCCTTGCAGAATAAATAGCTGACTACATCAAAGATCTCCAGGTTTGAAGCTAGTGAGGTAGCTCAAGTTATTCATTAAGCAGACTTTCCTTTCATGTGTTTACCAAACAGACCTTCTACTTTAAAGCTTGCCTATCCAAGAAGTCAAATAGAATGGACCATTGGGTTTAAGACTGATAATGTTGTGAAAATAGCAGCTCTTTCAATACATGTGTGAATGCAGGAAAACCTTCAGTAGTTTAGACACTGGTACTCATTCTTCACCAGTGCTGACTGGGAGGTAGAGGAGTGAGAGAGTGGGAAGGGGGAGGGTCTTAAGAGCTTCCTAGCACCTCCCTATCCTGTCCACCCTTACCATTCACATCACCATCAAAGCACAAGTCCTCCAACTGGGATTTCCTTCTCCCTTTTGCACCCCTCCAGCCTCTATGGTCAGCAATATCCACTGGCAGTTCAATCAGATACCACTTCATATTGTTATTCGACTTGCCAGCATCTCGTGTTCCAGACAGGGACATAAGCTCTTCGAGGGTAGGTTGGTGAATCAGAGTTGTGACTTGCCCCCACAGTTCAAAGCACAGTACCACACTCAGTAAAGGTGTGAAAATCAGTCAACTTAATAGCAAGTAGTCAGTCTGTTGTTGAGCTGGATTCTTCTAACATGCCTTTTCACTCAGCAAGTGGTCTCCTGGTAAGAACGCTAACCTTTCTTCTTTTCTTTCTCTTGTTGCTGTTTTTTTCCTTTCTTTTTTTCCCTTATTTTGACCTTTCTTCATTTCAACAACTGAATATTACTTTTCAACTTGGAGACAAAAATATTACCAGACTCCCTAACAGTATAAAGGGGAAGAAGCAACAAAGATACTTGTGTAAGAGTTTGTTTTTTATGTTTAGGCAAATAATGCACTAAGTTCCACAAAAGGTTCTGTAAAACTCTTAAACTCGCATATGTCAAAGCTTTTGGAACATACTGAACACATTAGTGCTCACTCCATGTTTTCCAATTCAGTGCATGTGTGTTTTAAGAACGTTCTATCCAAGAATGCCAGTTAACATTTGTAATAAAGAATAGAATTAGTTTATGATGTCAGGCCATCTAGTCCTCTCTATCGCTTATGATACCACAGAGCCTCAAGAGAGATCTCATTTTCACATTCATTTAATTAAATCTTACATAAATCCGGAAATAAGAACCAACTATGGCCCCGAATGTGTCATCTTCATAAACCCTAACTACAGCACAAAGGGAAACGTCCAGTGCACAGGCAGTTCTTCCACAAGCTGGCAGCTCTTCCCAGCGTCTCCCACTTGCCGCCCAGTACGGGCGCCGCCCGCGCGTGCCCGCTTGCACCCGCCCGCACCAATTCCCGCACCAATTCCGCAGCTACTTACAGGTTTACTTTAGTGGTCACCGTTGACCTGTCCGCCCCGAAATGGTTCCTGGGCTTCGAGCCGTCCGCGTCCGCAACTCCGGACCATCTGCCCAGCTCTTTGCTCCGACTTCCTTCTCCCCGGCTGTCGAAGTGGTTGGGGAGCGGCCCCCTCTTGTGCTCCGGCTTGATCTCGGGCAGCAGAGAGCTGCTCCTGACTGTGAGCTCACGGGGGACGACCCGGGACGCCTCCTCCCCGTTCTCCCCCGCCCCAGCCTTGGTGGCAGGGCTAGAGTCGGGCGCCGGGGACCTCTTGGGCGGGGACTCCTTGGCGGGAGCCCTCGGGCCTCCAGCCCGCGGGATGGGCACAGCTTCGGAGACGCAGCTCTTGCTCCTCCTTTTGGTGGGGGACGTGGCCGGCAGAGGCTGTTTGCCGCGGTCCGACTCCCCTCGGGGCTGCCCTTTGGCGCCGGGGCTGGCTTTGGACTCCGGACTCGTGTCCGGGGCTGCTCGCGGAGATTTCACTTTCTTTTCCGCAGAGCCGTTCTCGGTGGTGGCGGCGTTTGGCGCCACCTCGTAGTCGAACACCGCGTCGTCCCGCGCTGCTGCGCCGTCTGGAGGTACCGTGTCGGATCCCGGGGAGTCGCTGGATTTCTGCGACCTCCTCCGCCTCCCCGATCTGCGGCCGCTGGCCCTCTTATCCATGTCGTCCTGGTCGCTACAATCGTCTGCCCCGGGAATAATGACCACCGGCTCGTCCACCTGCGCCACCTCAGTCTTACTCAAGAAGATGTCCAAAGTTAACACTTTGGCGGGATGGGCGCGCTCGCCGGGCCGGCACTCGCGTCCTCCGGGCCCGGCTTTGTCGTTTGCCTGTGCGGTGCCTGCCCAGTTCTCTGAGCCCTCGGCAGAAGGGTCACCTGGCGGAGCAGATGCGTCCTCCGGGGGCTGGCTGAGCGAGTCCTGGGGGCCCAGAGAGCTTCCTTCGGCACCACTCGCGGGTCGCTCCCCAGTGGGCGACCCCGGCACCCTCCCCGCACCCTGGGCTGGCTCCTGTTCTGGAGCGGCGCAGAACGAAGCGTCCTCTCCCTGAATGCCGGTTAGCGTCTCTGCGTTCTCTTGCCTGGGGCAACTCTCCAGTGAGGAATGCAGCTGCTTGGCAGCGGCAACCGCATCTGGGAAGGGCTCTCCATCTGAGTCCTGAGGTTCTAGTTGCCGTGAATCACTTTCAGGGCTCAGTTGCACAGCCGCCGTTGCATGGCTGCTCGAGCAAGGTGACAACACGGTGTCAGGGGGGGCTACTTGGACACAGGTATTGGAGGGCTCGCCCTCTGGCTCCTGGGGGAAGCCGTCCTCGCACTCAGCGCTTTGCTTTGGTTGGCTGCCCTGAGGTTTCCTCTTCTCATCCTCTCTTTCGGGGAGTTGGGGGGAGGTCACGTCTTTGGGAGAGGCTGATTTGCCATTTGAACGGGTGGGACTCTCTAGCCCGTTTCTGGTGTTCCTTCTCCTTCCTGCCGTGAACAGATTGCCAAGTTTCCCCAAAACTGGCTTCCTTTTGTTCTCTTCTGGTGGTTGTGCTCTGGACTGAAAAATAAAACAGAATTGGGGAGAGAAAATAAAAAAATCCATGTTATTTTCTTCCTCTTTAGTAGTAAGTACATTATGGAACTACAACCAAAATGATAAGAGACCAAGGTTTCTAAATGACAAGGAAATACGAGTTTTTGTTACATTCATCCCAATAAAAATTGATCTTACTTTTAATTTTTTTCCTTAAAGCCAGCTATGTTTGGTGCTACTTAGAATAACACCTACTTTAACTCCTCTTGCGTTTCAAAGGAATATTCGCAAGGTCCCAATACTCAGACATACAAAGTAAAAAACTCCCAGATCTCTCTAGCTCTTGCCTTTATCTCCTTCCTCAGTTAAAATGCAATGCTTAATTCCTCAAACAGCCATGCTTGAGTATAGGGCAGCAGTAAACACACACACACACACACACACACACACGATGTCTTCAGGCAGATTTTTTCATGAAACACCGATTTGTTTTTGTTTTTTTCTTTTTGAGGTAATGAGGACGAGGAAAAACAGTGCTGGCAGTGTTCTCCTTTAGCACACTAAGAAGCCACCTGGGTTCGACATAATTGCCAAAGAAAATAAGAAAACAGGGATTCAAGCACCTGAGCCCGCCTTTGGCCAAACCGGCAGTTGACTGTGGGCCGGGCTGGGCTCTGCCAATGGGAGTAGCACGCGGGCATTCAAATACCCACTGATCCCCAGGTCTAACGGATCCGACTACTTCGGAGGTCACCCTATAGGCTTTCCCCCCGCCCCGCGAGAAGTTCCCAGGCGTGTCAATACGGGAGTACAGGGAAAGGAAGGCAAAAGTCGAGGGCAACAGCCTTCCCATGCCTGCTGCTCGTGCCCAGAGCGCCCAGGTGGAGAGTAAAGCGCAGGGCTCTGCCAGTGCAGACCTCAGCCCACTGGGCACCGGGCGCACAGGGGGAGCCCCAGGACCCCACCCACCCAAAGGAGAGGGCCTGCGTAGCCAGTAATAATCCACACCGGTACCTGGAAGAGGAAAAACCTGTTTTTCTTACATAGCCTAAGGCAAAACGGTCAGCACCTGGTGCCTGCGCCGGAAATCTGGAATGCTCTCAACCAGATCAATAAAAGCTAACCAACCAATGGGCACTGCGGCGGGCCGGGGTTTGCCTGGCTCTGGGAGTGGTGGGCGGACAGGAAGGGGATGGAGAATCGGAGCAAGAGTGACGACGAACCCAGCCCTGGGTCCTAGCGGAGAGAGGTATATTCCGGGTAAGGACCGCACTGAAACCAAGACCACACGCGTGGTTCCAATAACAAGAACTTACCTCTTCCACTTATAACTTAGGAGCTAACTTGAGCCCCACCTTTTCTGGAACATTCAGCGCAGCTTTTACAATATTGACTGTTTAGAGGGAGATTCCTCAATCACTCCTTAAAGCGTCTCTGTTTTGTTTGGGTTATATGCAGCCAGTGGACTTTGGACATGGTGGGAAATAAGAACGACTGTAAGGTACAGCATGGAACTAACAGGCATTCTTTGAGGCGGTCTTGGCACTGAGACATCATGAAATTCTGCCACAGCCTAGTGAGGTGCTGTTAGCCCACAATAGAAATGATGAAAGCGAAGCTTGGTTAGCTAAGATACTTAGAGTGTTGGGGATGGAGGTGGGGGCAATAAAGTCAGGATTCAAATCCAAATCCTCAGCTTCCAGCGCTGCCCCTTCCACTCCACCACAGGGACACTTTCGGAGGATGTGGAGGTGCAATGAGCTCCTCTAAGACCGCAGGCCACAGACACGGAGAATAGGGGCCTGAGGAAGGGCCCACCCACCAGATCTACTGACAAACTCCACTCTTCTGGTTTGAGAAGCTCCTGGTGGGAGCTTTGGAACTGGACAGCTGCGACAGGAGGAAATGGACTGAAGTTGCAGCCACTGGGAGGTTTTGTGATCCGGCTGACGTGCTTCCAAACTCTAGCCAGAACTTGATTACTAATGCAATCCTTCAATGGTTATATAAAGAATATAGGAAGAATTCACCAGCTTATTAAAAATACATTAATACATTTCAACTTCCTAAGAAATACATTTGGATTCTACTATAAGCCAAAGGTATTACATGATTTTTAAACATAGCATTGTAATTTATGCCTACAGAACACTTCATTCAGTAGACACTTGCTAAGTGATATATATAGATTTTTCACCCAATCCTCCTAACAGCCCTTAAGGTAGGCACTCTTTTTAGGCTCATTTGCCACAGCTACTTATCCCTGCCCAAGGTCCCACAAGGAGTTATCTTTCTATCTCTGGAGATGGAGTTCCTTGTCCCTGCTACCTGAATAGGCCTTCAAACATACCCTGAAGAAGTAGCCAGAAGAAATTGGTTTGAGCCTGTTGGCTCCAGTTCAAAAGAAAACAACTAAGCCTATGTGTTATTCTGTCCTGCCAATGATGGAGCAATCCATTTTTTCCCACACGACTGAAAGGTGCCTGATCAGCAGTCCTCTCTGCTCAGTACAGGCTTTTTTTTTTTTTTCAGCGTTGGCTATCACTGCATTTTACAAAACGAGTTGCTCTTGGGAACTCAGCTTTATAAACTACCTAACTCCTCTCTATGCCCACTCCTCCCCTCACCCTGGGCCAAGGGGCTGTCAATTTATTACCCGCCAAGCTGGTCTGTCTATTGAACTTGCTAGAACTGCAGAATTTTGTTTATACATGAATGTTCACAGTAGCTTCATTTACAAGAGTAAAACACAGGAAACAACTTCTATGTCCACCAGCTGGCGAATGGATAAATGGTGGTACATCCATACAACAGGATGCTACTGAGCAACAAAAAGGATGGAACTTCTGAAACAACTACATGGATAAGTCTCAAAAGGGTTATACTGTACTCAGTAAAAGAAGCCAGACTCAAAGGTGACATACTGTATGGCTCCATTTATATGATGTTCTAGACAAAGCAGGTCTAATCTGTACACATGGAAAGTAGATCGGTGCTTGCCTGTGGGCAGGGTGGGGGTAGAGGCGTGACTGGAAACAGGCATGCAGGAACTTTGGGGAGTGATGGCAGCGTTCTCTACCTTGATTGTGGTGATTACACTCAGGTACACATCTTTCCAAACTCATCAACCTGTCCACTTAAAATGGGTACAATTTGTATGTATAAATTATATCTTAATAAAGTTAATTTGAAAACAAGACTTTTCCCTGGGAAATAAAGAGCAGAAACACACTTCACATGGCGAAAGTGCATAGTTCATAATTCTTAATCAATAACTTAAATTGCTTCAAAGGTTAGGTCCTCATTCCTAGGAGAATGCAGTCTTCCCCCAAAGGCCTTGGTCGCTGGGATCTCCAGCATCAAATCTCTATGCAGGATCCTCTGAGCAATGCTTAGCGAGAGATTGTTTTTTTCCAGTGTTCAATGAAGAATGAATGATAGAACAAAAATCCCAATGGCCTGGGAGTTGTCCAGACAGTGGCAGTAGGCCTCTGCTTAGTAGGAGGCTTTGCCTTTGGAGTCTTCAACCCAGGATAGGAGTTCACGAACTCAACACCTTCTCCCTCAACCTTGGTGATAACCTGTTAGGAAGGGGAGTTTTTTCCAAAGAGACCATGAGGACCCATTGGTCTTCTTCCTACTCCCCCAGCCTCCTCTCCAGGCTCCCCTCTGGGGATGGGCAGGGTCCTGAGGGTTCTCAAACTACAGCGGAACCAAGCAATCCCGGGACTTCCTCTGTGGTTATATTTTTACTGTGTACTTTCTGCCTACCTTCCTTAAGGCAGCTTGCCTTCCCCACTCTGCAGAACCTCCTGTCACCCACGTCCTGCTGGGATGAGTGCAGTCCACAACAGGGCTATTTGGGGAACGGACCGTGGGTTGTATGCAGAGATCTGTTTTAAAGCGCTCTTATTGGCTCCTATTAAACATGGCTCATTACAGGATGTGTGTAAGCACCTATGACAAGACCATATTCCAGGCAGAGTGTGGAGGCCCAGGCACCACTGGTTGCAGTGCTGTTCTGTTTCTCAGCTTTCTTGGCGTGGCCACACCTGTTATCAGTAGCTGGCACTAGTATTGTTCCATACATTCGTATAATTTCAGAGATNCTTCCCCACTCTGCAGAACCTCCTGTCACCCACATCCTGCTGGGATGAGTGCAGTCCACAACAGGGCTATTTGGGGAATGGACCGTGGGTTGTATGCAGAGACCTGTTTTAAAGCGCTCTTATTGGCTCCTATTAAACGTGGCTCATTACAGGATGTGTGTAAGCACCTATGACAAGACCATATTCCAGGCAGAGTGTGGAGGCCCAGGCACCACTGGTTGCAGTGCTGTTCTGTTTCTCAGCTTTCTTGGCGTGGCCACACCTGTTATCAGTAGCTGGCACTAGTATTGTTCCATACATTCGTATAATTTCAGAGATCTCTGCCACCTCCTCAACCACTGGGCAGCGAACAAATCAGGAAATACAGCATAAATTGTTAATATACTACCAGACTGTTAATATACCACAATGTCTAGACAAACAGGCATAATAATGTGCTTATTGCATTCCACCCCACGCCCCCACCCCACCTAGATTACCTATTGGGGTCATTGCTTTAAATTTTGAAGTATTTCACATAAAATCATGTTTGGAGGTTGAAGAAAAATATGTTGAGCATATTACTTGAAAAATGTTACTAACATACTGTTTAAAAATAAGTCATTCATATGATTAACCACCTTTTCATTGTGCAGTGGAATATAAGCCACTCAGAGCAGGAAAAATGCTCTGCCTGCATATTCCCACACATAGCACAAGGACTTAGAGCAAGACAAAAGGTAGTTGCTGTTACTGAAGAATCAGTAACACTCATCCTCTCTTCCAAAGGGAGTTACCAACACTCTTGGAGATGACTAGGACTATGGTTAGGTCTCAACAAAACAAAAAGAGAATGGAAGTCTTTTCCGCACAAGACCTAGCGTGCTCAAGAATTTACAGCTCTGTTTGGCCTGAGTGGAGATTCTGCACGGTGGTGCAGCTGCTGGCTCACAGACTGCAGACTTCTGGTTCACTGCTATCTCCCAATCTGAATCTGATTTGTGAAAGCAGATCGAGATATTTCTACATGCCCTCACCTATGCATCCTGCTAAAATGTGGTCATTAATGAATTGTACACAAGTAAGTTTCTTTCTAAAAATTATGATTCCCCAAGAGCGTACTTTGTTGATTTCTGAAAGATCTTAACTTCTTGAGTTCAGCCAGGAGAAAGAATGAATGAGTTCAGTCTACAGTATTGCAAATGACGTGACTGGCCATGTTACCTTTCTGATACTTCACGTTCACAGTATATATGTATGTGTGCCTGCCTTAGTGAGGATAATTTTTTCTGTATAAATTTCTAAAAAAATGGCTTCAGGTGTATGCCTTCAACAATATAGGGATTTAAGCTACTTCACCCTTCAACTTAAAAAAAAAGATTTTTAGCCCTGGCTGGTGTGGCTCAGTGGATTGAGCACAGGCCTGCGAACCAGAGGATTGTGGTTCGATTCCCAGTCAGGGCACATGCCTGGGTTGCAGGCCGGTTCCCTGCAGGCCAACTCCCAGCAGGGGATACACAAAAGGCAACCATACATTGATGTTTCTCTCCCTCTCCTCTTCCCCTCTAAAGGTAAACAAATGAATTTAAAAAAAGATTTTTATTTATTTACTTTTAGAGTGAGAAGGGAAGCAGAAAGGGAGAGAAACATGGATGTATGAGAGAAACATTGATTGGCTGCCTCCTACTCCCCAAATCTAGGACCTGGCCCACAACCCGGGCATGTGATTCCTGACCTGGAATCAAACAGGCAAACTTTTGCTTTGTGAAACGACAACCAACCCACTGAGCCACACTGATCAGAGCCACCCTTCGACTTTTAAAAGTAAAAATAAAGGTTAGAAAATTCTGTTCAGTAAAAGCAAGAAGGACTTTCAACAAAGAACAATTAAATAAGTGACAAGAAAAGAACAAAGACAGGGTGTGGGGAAGGGGAGAACAAAAGTGAAATAGTCAAAGCTAGATAGAAAATTCCATGTAGAGTTAGGTTGCAAAAAGCAAGAAAGACTTTCACAAGAAGACATCACTCTTTCATTACAGATGAGATCGGGCACGTTCAGGGTGGTATGGCTGCAGACCATTCTTTCATTGCAATTTCCAGGATATCCATGCTGAAGAATTTTAGAATAAAAATGAAAATTACACTTCCCCATGATAAATGTACAGCAGAATATCATCTCAGTCTCAGAACCCTCAGACAGATGAAGTTAAATTTAATGGAGAATCTAGATGGATCTCTGATATTACAGACTTAGGTTTGGAACAAGCGTTTAAAATGATCTGCTCTCCTTGCCATCTCTCCATTTTGGGGTTTCCTGTTTGGTGCTGCTTGTGCTCGTATGCATGCCCCACTGTAAAACACATATCACACACACAAAGTGAAGGAGAAATGTTCATGTAAGTATACCTTGACCTATTACACACTAAAACTTTTTGTTTTAACTTTTTAAATAAATACTTTCCCTTTATATGTTATACAGTTCCCTTTCTTGGAGTATACTAAATATAATTTAGCTACTTCTTATGATTTTGGAGGCAGACTATGGACCATTTCTGTTATTCCATTTCTGCTATAACAGTGATTTCTTCCAGGGCTGTTACAATGAGTGAAGACTAAGGCTTGCACTCTAAGACCCACAGACTATAACACTATTTAGTACTAAGGAGTCCTCTTATGCAAAGAAATATGAAATTACTATATGGTTTTTGAAAAGATGAACAAGATTAACAAATGTTTAATGAGACTAATCCAGAAAACAAAGAGAGAGGACCCAAAGAAATAAAATCAGAAATAAAAGATGAGAAATAACAACTGACACCAAAGAAATACAAAGGATTGTAAGAAAACATTTTGAATAACTATATGCCAACAAATTTGACAATCTGGATGAAATGGATAAATTCCTAGAAACATACAATCTTTCAAAAACTGAATCAGGAAGAATAAGATAATCTGAATAGAGAGATTACAACTAGTGAAATTGAAGTAGTAGTGAAAAAACTCCAAACAAATAAAAGTCCTGGACCAGATGACCTCACTGGGGAATTTAACCAACATTCAAAGAGAACTGACACCTACCCTTCTAAAACTATTCCAAAAAATTCAAGAAGAGGAAAAACTTCCAAGCTCTTTTCATTAGACCAGCATTATCCTAATTCCAAAACCAGACAAAAATATTACAAAGAACATTAGAGGCCAATATCCTCCATAGAATGTAGATGCTAAAATCATCAACAAAATGCTAGCAAACCAGACCCAGAGGATCCACAAATAAGCTCATACACCATGATCAAGTGGAATTTATTCCAAGGCTGCAAGGTTGGTACAATATTTGCAAATCAATAAACATGATACACCATGTAAACAAAATGAAGGATGAAAATCAGATGATCCTATCAATAGATTCAGCACCCATTTATGATAAAAACTGATAAAATCCAGCACCCATTTATGATAAAAACTCTCAGCAAAGTGGGAATAGAGGAAACATACCCTAACATTATAAAGACCATATATGAAAAACTCCCAGGCTATATCCTATTCAATGGCAAAGACAAAAAGCCTTTCCCTTCACATCAGGAACAAAATAGGGATGTCTGCTTTCACCATTCTTATTCATAATAGTACTGATAGTTTCAGCTGCAGCAATTAGACAAGAAAAAAAATAAAAGACACTTAAATTGTAAAAGGAGAAGTAAAACTGTCATTATTTGCAGGTGACATGATACTCTATATAGAAAACACTAAAAACTCTACCAAAAAATTACTAGAACTAATAAATAAATTCACTAAAGTAGGATACAAAATTAATATTCAGAAATCAGCAGCTTTAAAAAAAAAGATTTTATTTATTTATCTTTAGAGAGAGGGGAGGGGAAGGAGAAAGAGTGGGAGAAAAACGCGAATGTGTGGTTGCCTCTCATGTGTCCCCTACTGGGGACCTGGCCTGCAACCCAGGCATGTGCCCTGACTGGGAATTGAACTGGTGACCCTTTGCTTCACAGGCCCATGCTCAATCCACTGAGCTACACCAGCCAGGGCAGAAATCAGCAGCATTTTTCTACACCAGTAACAAACTATCAGAAAGAGAACTAAGAAAAAAATCTCATTTACAATTGCATAAAAAAAAATAAGGTATCTAGGAATAAATTCACCCAAGAAGTAAAAGACTTATACTCAGAAAATTAGAAGATACTGAAAAAAAATTAAGAAAGATACAAAGAAGTGGAATATATAGTGTTCAAGGATAGAAAGAATTAACATAACTAAAATGTCCATACTACCCAAAGCAATCTATAGTCAACACATTTCCTATTAAAATATCAATGGCATATTTCACAGAACTAGAACAAATATTCAAAAAATGTGTATGGAACCACAAAAGATTCTGAATGGCCTAAGCAATCTTGGGGAAAAGAAAACAAAGTTGAAGGTATCATACCACCTGATATCAAACTATACTACAAGGCCATAGTAATCAAAACAGCATGGTATTGGCATAAAAACAGACATATAGATCAATGAAACAAAATAGAGAGCCAGAAAAAAACTTATGCCCTTATGGTCAATTAATATTTGACAAAGGAGGCAAGAATATACAATAGGGTAATGATAGTCTATTCAGTAAGTGATATTGGGAAAATTGCACAGATAAGTGCAAAAAAATGAAACTAGACCACCCTCTTACACCATACACAAGAATAAACTCAAAATAAATTAAAGACTTAAATATGAGACTTGAAACCATAAAAATTCTGGAATAAAATAAAGGCAGTAAAATCACAGACACTTCTCATAGCAATATTTTTTCTGATATATCTTTTCAGGCAAGGGAAACAAAAGAAAAATAAACATATGGGACTATATCAAACTAAAATGTTTTTTGCACAGCAAAGGAAGCCCTTAACAAAATGAAAAGACAACTCACTGAACGGAAGAACATATTTACCAATGATATATCTGACGAGGGGTCATTATTCAAAATGTATTAAAAAATTATAAAACTCAACACCATAAAAACAAACAATCCAATTTAAAAATGGGCAAAGGACCTGAACAGACACTTCTCCAAAGAGGACATACAAATGTCTGATATGCATATGAAAAGATGCTCGATGTCACTGAGTATCAGAGAAATGCAAAATAAAACCACAATGAGATATCATCTCATATCTGTCAGAATGGCTATCCTCAATAAATCCACTCATGACAGGTGTTGTGGGGGATGTGAAGAAACGAGAACCCTTGTGCACTGTGGGAATGCAGACTGGTACAGCCACTGTGGAAAACAATATGGAGTTTCCTCAAAGCATTAAAAATGGAACTGCCTTATAACTCAGTTATGCCACTTCTGGGGATTTACTCAAAGAAACCCAAACACTGATTCTAAAGAATATATGAACCCCTATGTTCACTGCAGTGTTATTTATAATCGCCAAGATTTGAGAGCAGCCCAAGTGCCCATCAGTAGATGAGTGGATAAAAAAGCTGTGGTACATTTACACGATGGAATACTATCTGGCCACAAAAAAGAAGGAAATCTTATCTTTTGTAACAACATGGATAGACCTAGAGTGTATTGGGCTAAGTGAAATAAGCCAGTCAGAGAAAGACACATACTATCTGATTTCACTCAAGTGGAATCTGATGAACAAAATATACTAACAAAAAGCAGATTTGTAAGCATGGTCATTACCAGAGGGAAGGAGAAGATGGGAGCAGGTGGAAGAGGGTGATTGGGGGATAAATGGTGACCGAAGGAACCTGGACTGTGGACGCTAAGTGCATAATGCCACGTGCAGACGATGTACTGCAGAATTGTACACCTGAAACCATACAGTTTTACTGAGCAGTGTAATGCCAATACATTCCATTAAAAAGTATGGCAGAAAATAGTGAATTTATTTCAAGAAAATGGAACAATCTTTATCTTTTCAATTAACATATGCTTCCCAGAAACATCTCAGTTCTCTGTAATTGTCTACTGAGAGTGATTGACTTCCTTGTAATATTTTTCAAAGCAGAATGCCTGCTTTCCTGCAGAGAATCAGGAATGCTACTAAACAGGAATCAAAACATTTATTGCCTAAAAAATTTTTCCCCTGTCATAGAGTATTGAGAAATTCACATGAAATGATACATGTAGACACGCTTTGAAAATCACAAAGGGCCCTAAGACAGTGATGGTTGGCATAATTAATAGCCCGATATTTTTCTGATGTTTCATAGCCCAAGTAAATAACTCATAAGGTTAATTTATAATCCTCAGTTGTTGAGGTAAAATAACTCTATTAGATGTAGTTCTCAAAGAGCTCTGTCTGCAGAACTTGGCATGTCACTGCTTGCGAGCACTCACTTTCAAAGTGTCAGGACTAGAATAAAGAAAACAAACAAAAGTCTACCTTTTTAAAAAACATTTCCCCCAAGTCATAATGTATAGAAGATACACAGCGGGGTAGAGGGAACCCCTTTGGGCCATCCTACATGACATAGCACTTCACTTTCTATAATCTTATCTTCCTCTTCTATTTTGCTGCACAGCACTTATCATTTCCTGAACTTTATTTCATATTTGTTGGTATACTTTATTGTCTGTCTTTCCTTACAGAATGTCAGCTCCATGAGAACAAGAATGTCATTTTGTTCACCACTGTGTCCCTTCCCCCTCCCCAGTGCATGGTACCATTGGGCACATCAACCCATATATTTCAGAATCTTTCATTCTCTCACCCACCAACAGTAAGAGCCAGACAGCAGTGTGGAGTGAACTGGCCAATGGCTTGGGGACTTGGGTTATTTCTGAAGTCCTCAGTAAACAAGTCTCAGACAGGAATAAAGTTCTGTCTCTAACCTTCTCAAGTGATCCCCCCAAAATCTGGTCTCTGAATTACTCATCCTCTGGGTTGTTTTAAGGATCAAATGAGATGTTTGTGAAACACCTAGCATAGTATCTGGGGAAGGGACAGAGAATGAAAAAGGAAATCTTAAAAGAAAATAAAAGAACTACATATTCGTACTTGAAAGTCAGAATATGTATAAACCAGTATAATGAAGAACATAGAAATTATTCTTTATTTATCCATCCTAAAACACCGCTATTACTATCCTTTTCTTTCTGGGTGTTTTTGGATGGCATCGTGTAAGGTCACACTTTGTATATGCTGTTCAGTATATTGTTCTTTCACTGACGCCATGCCAATAACTATACTTTTATAATAGCATTTTAATCATTGTATTGAATTCCATTATGTTGATGTAGCACAATTCCTACAGTTGTTCATTTATGTTTTTTTCCAATGCATTGCAGGCCACAGGGAACATATTTGTAGCTTATCTCTGCACCCATCCTTAATTACTTGCATAGGATACATTCCTAATTAGTAATCAAGGAAGGAAAAGGGAAACCACCATGAGATACCTTTACATATCCACCGGATTGGAAAATAATTAAAAAGAACAGTAATACCAAGTAGCAGAAAGGGTGTGGAGCAACAGGAACTGCCACATGCTGGAGATCGGAATGTGAATGGGCAGCTTCTAACAGGATAAAGACGTCCCGTGAGCAAGCGATCCCCTTGCTCAGTGTATTCCTCAGAGCAGCGGTTCTCAACATTTTGGTTTCAGAACCCTGGGACGCCCTTAAAACTTGGGGACCTCAAGAGCCTTTGTTTATGTCGGTTATATCTACCAACAGATATCAGGTTACAAATTAAAACTGAGCAATGTTTAAAGCTCAGCGATACTCAGGACCCATTCTATTAACCATCAGAGTGAGACATCACTGCCTGTCACGGTGTCTCTGCCTCTCCGCTGTACACTTGTGAGAGCATGAGAGTGAAAGGCAAATAATATCTTAACATTATTGTGGAAATAGTTTCGATGTATGGACACCTCTGGAAGACCTCAGGAAGCCCCAGGGTTCCCAGACCTCAGTTTGAGAACCGCCGCCCTCCAGAAGCTCATAAACACTGTTCCAGACCACATGCGCAAGAATGTTCATAGCAGTGTTGCTTGTAACAGCCCCCAGCAAAAAACAGACCCAGACCCGTCGAGAGTAGGATAAATAAGTTAACTGCAGGGATTCATGAAATAGGATACAGACTAGAAATGAGGGGACTTCAGTTGCACACAATTGACAGATGAATTTTGTGAACGTGAAGTTGATCAGAAGAATCCAGACACGAATGAGAGCATGGCATATAATTCCACTGATATGAAATTGAAGGATGGGAAAACTGACCTGCAGTGTCATGGGATATATTTATGGGTAGCAACGCAATAAAGAACGCAGAAGGGCAATGATCATAGCAGTTTGGATAGTGCTTCTCTCCTGTGGTGCAGAAGCTCTTTATATTTGTAATATTTATCCATCATGGATAGTTTTCATTAACTTTTATTTTTAAAAGTGCTGCAATAAAATATTGATTATTTAACTTGCTATCTGAGGTGTTTGGTGCCCCCTTAATCTTTGTGCTTGAGGTGAGTTGGTGCCCCAACTCACCCTAGTGCTGGTCCTGGTGATGAGGGAGGGCAGGAAGGTGTGATTGGAAATGGTGCCAGGAGACGTACGAAGCGGCAGCCACCTGCTGTCCGTTGACCTGTGTCTAGTTATCCAGGTGTTGCTTTATAATTATTCATTGTATCTTACTTGTATATTTATATGTTATACACTCTTCTGATGCCTGCTATGTTTTACAACAAAGCCCTGCTTTGCTTTGCTAATGGCAGGAATCACGTTTTATAGGCTTACTGGCTTTTTATTTTTACTCTTCTGCCACTTATTTCAGCTAACAATTCTCAAGAACCTACCACATGCCAGGGACCTCGTAACAGTCCTGAAAGGTGGTAACTGTCATCCTCATCTCACATTTCATGAAACTGCAGTGTGAAAAGTGGTTTAAGTGATTTGCCTAAGGTTACATATAGCAGGTGGAACCAGAAGATGCACATTCCTCTCCTTCCATTTCCTGCTCTGGTCCTTTTGGCTGCATCTCTCTCTCTCTCTCTCTCTCTCTCTCTCTCTCTCACTGACACATACACACGCACACACACACACACACACAATTAGGGAGAAAGCAGGTAGAACTATACCAGAATGAACCCAGATGCAAATGGTGTTGCTAAGGAGGGTGGGAAGGAGGAGGAGCAGGTACAAGGATGGGAAATGGGTGGTGTAAACCATGGAGTCAGGCTGGGAGGGGCAGCTCCATGGGAGCCCAGAGAACTGCATGGGAACCATCCAAATGGGGAGAGATTCACCCTTCAGCTCACTGGGGTCTATACAGTTATGGGTTTCCATTCAGAGCTTAATATCTTTTCCCACTCTCTACATCTTCTGGCCCTTCCACCCCGTTCCTTCCCGCCCACAGGAAGGTGTACTTGGTTTCGCTCCCATGGAATCTGTTGCAAGTCTTTACTCTTCCACTAGGCTGACCTGGGGGTGTTGGGACCACGTGTGCTCTGCGGATGGGGAGTCTGAGAAAGTTGCTGTTCCTTCAGTTTTGCAAAGTAAAGCATTTCATCACCTCTCACCACTCTGTTCCTGGCAGGCAGCATGAGAGCCCTGAATGCCTTCTCTCTGCCTCAGCTTGCACGTCTGCATTGTATTTTGCAAACACTGTTCCTGTACAGGCTTGAGGCAGACAAGCCTGTGCACCCAGGTGGAGCCTGCCCTAGTTCTGACTATGCCCGGAGATACAGGTTCCTGCCCACTTCAACATTTGAATGAAAATTAAGATGTCTCTCACTGGCCACCACGCTGTTAGTACCTGCAGTGCTGTCCCTGCACCTTAACCTCATATTGCAGGGAAACTCGAGGGTGAAGCAAATCTCAAAATTATCAGCCTGTCTAATATACCTCTTCCTGCAGCTCTACCCACCCTATGCCAAGTTTAAACAGGAGTAAGCACTGATGCACATAGGCTACGGTTCAATTAATCTGCTTAGGACATTTCTTAGATATTTATAATTAAGACTTAATAAAATGATTGACCCCCAAATCATAAATTTCACTTATTAAACTTAAAATGCTTTTTTGAAGGTTCATAGTCATGATGCTCTTAAACTCAGATGTTTCCTTTTTAAAAATTTGCCAAATCACTTTAAAAAGGCATTCCTTACAAAAACACAAGGTGTTAACTCTGTAAAGATTAGGAGTTCATATCTTAGTGTAAACACTATTTGACAGTGTAGTTATGAAGCCACCGTGTCTAAAATAGCAAAGCGTGGGGGAAGTGCCGGTGCTGACAAAGAAAACAGTGGGGACTGGGCTAAGCACTTATTTGGGGCTTTATGTTTCTGCCTCCATGATCATAAGAGTGAACAAAGTTTAACAGAACTGCTATAAACTTCTTTTTCTTAAAGGTTTACAAGATTGTTTTTTTTCTCATAACGTATTTTAAGTCATAACATTTTTTGAATGATAGGGTTATAAGAAGCTGGATCCCTCCCATAAATTTCTGTGTCCTAATAAAAAATCTTGTTTGGGGAAAGTATGTGCAATACATAATAACTTGTTGTGGGGACAACGCCCACTAGAGAACACATTTGAAAGATAACCTACATTTTAAAAGAATGTGTAATAGAATTTTACCTTCTCTTACCATGAAGAGAAATAAAGATCATTCCTTACTATCAACACAGTGTTTCCCAAGTAGTGTCTTCCAAGGGGCTGTACATCAGTTGCCCTTGACATTTGGAAAAGGGGTGGGGAGAAAAGACTATTTTTTTTAACTGGAGGTTGGGGGGGATTAACTAAGTTCTTTATCACACACTCAACAACTGGTGTAAGACTAGCTGATGGAACTAACTCAAATATATTTAACAAGACTAGCTTGTCAAAGATTACCTGCAATATTTTAAAGATCACATACTGGGTATTTTCATTTCTACTTTAAGCAGAAGGGCTCCAGGGTACTCAGCCTCCCATTAAATTCTTTCTACTCACAACTGCTTAAATTTTTCAGCCCAGAGAATATGCCAGCTCTAGACAATATACACATTGTGAAGTTAATTGATGTCATTAATAAGAATAATACAACATAAGTTCAAAACGAAGTCTTAGTCAATGAAGAGATCACAAAAGTTCGGTTCGTTTCTTACCATGGTGTTGCTTCTTTTTCGCTCCCTAGAGAAACACCCAGAGAATGTGAGGAGTCCAAGGCGGCTGGGCAGGCATTCCCAACACCAGTCTTCTCACTTCTCGGAGCAGCCTGTCCAGCCTCCCTCCAGCCTGCCCGGTCTAACGCAGCAGCTCCCTGGCAGCATTGCTGCCGGAGGCTGAGCTGAATGACAGATACTGTTTATGACGTGAAAAGCACTTTTAGTAAGGGTGTGTTTGATTCAAGACTTAAAAGGGTTAAAGAGGTGCGCCCTTTTTTGGGTGTGACACTGAACCAAAGCTGCTGAAAAGGCAGCAGAGAAAGTTTGGAGAAAGTTGCCGCGTATGCATTAAATTATATGGAAAACCCAATGATAGGAGACAGAAAATAGGGCAAGAAGAATATTTTAGTTTTAATTTTCTTTTTTTCTGGTGAAAAAGGTCAAGTTTTGTAGTGCTGAGTTTTTGTCATGTCTGTCTTAATTCCAGCTTTTATATATTTATGCTTTTTAAAAAGATACGTCATATCCCATAAACCACATACCATGCATTGTGACATTGCAAAAAATGTAAGTAAGCATGCAACACAATAAAAAAGGCAAAAAATACTTCCACTTTATTAAAATCCAAATATTTGACACCTATATTCATCAGTAAATATAATTTAGTAATTACCAGCAGTAATTGTTCTAGTAGTTTCTAGTTTGTATAAGTCTCATTAAAGTTTTCAGTATTTGGTAAGAAGTTTCATTCTTCAACAAAATAGTCACACTGTTATTAGGCCTATTAATTACTGAAGTCTGTATTATTAGGTGATACAAATGAGAAAAAATGCCCTCCTATTTTTTCATCATGACCACCAGTATTAGAAATACGGGTTCAGGACCTACTGGCTCATGTCGATGTACAAACATGTATTATTGATGGTGAGTATATATGTGAGGGGCTATTTTTTATCATCTTAATTTTAGTTTAAGTTACAGTAAAAAGCATATAACAAAATTTACTATCTTAATCATTTTTAGGTGTACAGTTCAGTAGTGTTAATGATGTCAGCCTCAGGCCGCCGCTCCACCCTCTTCACCTCACAGACTGAAACTGTGGGTATCGCACAACAACCCCTCCCTCCCCCTCCCCCTCTCCTGCCCCAGACAACCACCGTGGCCTTTTGGTCTCTGAGAGTCGAACTACTTAGGTACCATACAAATAATGTCGGTCTTTTTGTGACTAGCTCATTTCACTACACTCCATGTCTCAAGGTTTGTTCATGTTGTAGCGTAAAGCAGGGTTTCCTCCCGTTTCAGGTTAAATAATATTCCATTGTACATGTCTGTAGCACGTCTTACTTATCCATTCATCTATTGGTGAACGTTTGGCTTGTTTTCACTCTTGACTGTTATGAATAAAGCTGCAATGGACGTGGGTACGCAAATACCTGTTTAAGATCTTGCCTTCAATTATTTTAGGTATTGTCCCAGAAGTGGGGTTGCTGGATCAAACAGTAATTTTATCCCTAATTTTCTGAGGAAACTTCATACTGTTTTCCAGAGTAGCTGCAGGTTTTACATTCCCGTCAGCAGTGCTCAGTGGTCCCAGTTCCTCCCCATCTTCGCTGACACTGGCTACCTGTAGTTTTTAGGTATTGGCCATCCTAATGGGTGTGAGGTGGTATCTCACTGTGGTTTTCATTTACATTTCTGTAATAACTCGTGAGGTTGAGCATCTTTTCATATGTTGTATTTGTAGCTCATCTTTGGAGAAATGTCAATTCAAGTCCTTTGCCCATTTTAAAACTCGGATGATTTGTTTCTTTTGGTTTTGAGTATGAACTATTCTTAAGAAAAGCTGTAAGAAGTAGATAACTACACCTATTTTAAAAATATATTACAAATTTTTCTAGGCTTAGCAAGAAACAGTTCACTGTCTCCTGGTCTAAACTTAGCAATAATTTCCTCTGAAATTATTTATATAAAAAGATAAAATTTGGGTACATTGATAGTTAAAATCTCCTAAAGTAAGAAAAAAGTTACCTTAAATAATCACTTAAAATATTAAAAGGGGCCCTGGCTAGTGTAGCTCTGTGGTTTGAGTGCTAGCCGGTGAACTAAAGGGTCGCCAGTTCAATTCCCAGTCAGGGCACATTCCTGGGTTGCAGGTCTGGGCCCCAGTAGGGGACGTGCAAGAGACAAACACACACTGATGTTTCTCTCTCTCTCTTTCTCCCTCCCTTCCCCTCTCTCTAAAAATAAATAAATAGAATCTTTAAAAAATAAATAAAATATTAAAAGGTTTATTTATGAAAAGACTCAGCGGTTATTTACCAAGCATAACTGTACTGAAAGAATGTCTCACTCATGGTTACACGAGGGATCTTGTAATTCATTTATTCATTCAGCAGCATTAATTGGTTGCCAGACTTATGTCAGTTTCTGCAGATTCAGAGATTGAAAGGCACAGTATCTGCCATCAAGGAACTCACAGTTGGAGGTAAAGGGGAAGGATGGAGGATAGATGTGCGAAGACAGTGCGCGGTGACGTCATTGTTCAGAGGTATGTGTGGGTGCAGGGGACATGTGATGATCGCTACCGTTCATGGCTGGCCTGTGCAGAAAGGCCGTGCTTTGCTGAGGGGAAGCATTTGAATTAACACTTAAAATGCATTTATCCTGGTACTGGGCTGCTTCTTTCTCTGTTTTTTTTTTCTTTCTAAAGAATTACTATGCTAGTAGCAGATAAAACCTTATAGTCTAGTATTAATCAATTCTGTGGTAATCAGTTATATTGCAAATATTTAGTGCTGTGGCTATACATATCCTTGACAACATAACCTCAAAATAAGAATTCTTCTACTGATCCAACCTGGTACCTACAGCATATTCACCCTGTGAGGGATAAAGACTTTGAGGTTTCATTTGACTTCCAGAAGCTTATAGACTTGTCTATAAAACAACCAATATACAGACAGGCATGTAATTTGCTGAAATGTGTAGAGGAGGCCTCTGTAATGCTTTAAGAGTTCAAAGAGTAGGAGGTCAGTGAGGGTGTGCCAGAAGACTGCAGGAAGGACAAAGGACAAGCCTTGAGAGATTTAATGAGACAAGAGTTGAGGAATGGCATTCCAGGTGAGGGGAAGAGCCGGAAGAAAGGCCACAAAGTGACAACAGGCACAGGTGGCTCACCGGAGTGACAGAGTTACAGGACATGATGCTGGCCAGTGGAACAAGTAAGTGCAAGGCTGAATAAGTAAGACTAATCTGGTTGGGGAGGGCCTTGCGAGGCAAGCCGGGAAGCCTGGGTGTGATGCTGTGGGAACAGGTCGCTGAGCAGGGAAGTGGCTCCATGAAGGCAGAGGTGGAGGGAGGCAAGTATGGCAGCCTTTGGTGGGCCCACCTGGACAGGAACCTGAAGTCAGCAGTTCAGACGAGAAGGGCTAAGGGGCCTGAAGTGCCCCCCAGTTGCGGAAGCTGAGAGAAGGGAAGAAAGGACTGAGGGCAAACAGACACTGCCTTCGGAATGCTGCATCCAAAGAACCTCACCGGGTAGTCTCAGGGCCTATGCAGACGCTGGGGGACCGGGTAGTCTCAGGGCCTATGCAGACGCTGGGGGACCGCCGCAGGTGGGTGGGGAGTCTGGCCCGGGTCATACTGAACTCAGGGGACAGTTAATGTTTCCAAATGGAAATGCCCACAAACTGTGTAAAGTCAACCTAGAACCCATTTTCATTCCCAAAGCTCCATCTACATTTTATCTGAACTCTAACTCAGTCACATATCACACCACAATCTGGTGAGAAAAATAAAAGTGAGAGTTTATTACTGGCATTGTTGGCTCTGTTATAGGGTAATAAGCACTATTATTTCCCGTAAAAGACCCATTTATCTGTCGTCAACTCCCATCAGCATTTTCCAGGTTTTGGTCAGGAGACAGCCCTTTTGTGTGCGGCCTCTCCACAGGCGGTTCATGCTGAGCCACCTGTGTAGTAAGAAGTTCATTAGTAAGCCTAAGTAATAACTACTCTGACTTGTGGGCATTGCATCATTTTGTTAAAATAAAGTATTTTTTAAAAGGTTATGTTTTGTGATGATCATAATGAATGAAATAAAAATAGCAAGCCCATAGTTTTTAAACAAACAAAAAGGTTTTTTGCACTGGTTTGTTTTTAAACAAACCAGTGAAACTCACAAGCAGAGACTTCATTAAATTCACATCAGACAGAGACAAGAGGAAGAGTTGCCAGTTTTATGCATTTTTCAAGCTCACTCGAGGTCTCAGGAGCAGTGGGCAGTGGGTGCCTCCTTCTCCACAGCCCCTACAAGTGGAGGCTCAAGAAAGAAGCCAAGTTCCAGAGATCCTAAATTCCAGGCCCAGGAGCCTCAGCCTCTCCTGTCCAGGGGGCCTTGTCCTCCTGCTTGGGGCTGGCTGCATTTGAGATACCACTATTTCTGGAGCAAGTGGAGGCTGAAGGCATTGCCCCATCCTTTCTGCTAGCTGGGTGGTATCTTTTGTTGTGTTTTTTTAAATATATAAAAGCTTTTTACACTGAAAAAAAGCTGTACAATTTCATTAGTATACATCTTTTTTAAAAGTGCAATTTGAAAAACGGTCATGTGCTCTGCTCACCATGAACAACAGGACTTTTCCCAGGGTCCGGGGGGAAAGCGTGAGAATCTGACACACCTTCTCCTGCCTACCCCACAGCCAAAGTCCCCAGGGGCCATTTCAGCTTTGAGAACTTTCATCTCACACTCATTCCTTCTCTACCCGTGTGAATCTATATTCTGGAGCAGGAAGGCAGGGATGGGTGAAAGAGGCCTGCCCCCGACTCCATGGCTGAGTCTCCGCAGAGCACAGAGGTGGGGCTAGATGGAAGAGAAAGCTGGATGCCAATGCCCGACTTCCCTCCCACATCTGCCGGCCCTGCCCTTCCATATCACACTGGAAACAATTCATGTAAACATACCTCAGCTACTAATCACTGACAAGTGCATATAAATAAGTAGAGATCATGTGTTCACAGGGCCCAACAAATCTTCCCAGTGCAAATATTCAGTATCTGATCTTAAAAATTTTCCAAAAGAAACCATCTTTAAATTGCCATTCTTTATTGTTTTTCATGTACTCCATCTACTGTTACTTTAGGTCTGGACTAGTTCTCCTTTCATAACCCCCCACCCCCCACCCCCGCCCGTGAGATGCTCCCCTCCTAAACTGAACTACAGAATATTCTATCTGTCCTTCATCCCTTAGCAAACCCCAGCCCAGGCACAAATCTGGTTTAAAGATGACTAGGTCATGGCTGATGCTGCCCCAAAGATCATGCCCTTATAGGGGAAACAGGTGAACGAGGGCTTCTGCTGGCTGTTTGAAGGTGGCACCACCCCACCCCAACTTTGTGGACAGACTGGGTGGGGAAAAGGTAGGTTTATGGTTGTGAGTATACAGTTTATTCTTGTATTATTATTTATTAATTGTCACATTGTTTTTCATATGAAAAGCTGTAAATTTACTTTCCCCCCCACCCTATATTTGAACAAAAAACTGGGTAGAATTCCAAGAGGCAAGTGACAATTATGTGAGCTCCTTAGACTGAGGACTCCTTGTGGCTGACTTTCCTTGCCCTGCCAGGGGCTCGGGTCTCTCCGTAGCAGACAAAAATCACCCCACGGTGTTCTGCCTGTTCCTCGGTCTGTGTGCTATTTAGACAGACATTTAGCCTGTTTCCCATCTGGTAACCAACAAAGTCAACCCTGTCACCTACCCAGGAATATTTTGTGTTCTTGCTTCTAGAAAGAATAAAATGAACTGAAACTAACTCTAAACAACAGACCACAACAAACTAAAATGATTTGAAATAATTATTGTTTTCATTTTCAATCTACCCCCCAAAAATGATGGAGGTGTTCTATCTTCTTTCAGAGACATTATTTAAAGATTTTACATTTAAAATAGAAATTAATTTGAAGTTTTTCTCACTATGTTGAAGCAATTTTAGGTCTCGTAATACAATCAAATAAAAAACATTCTATTAAGACTACCGTCCCAAATATCTTTGTGGTAGGGAGAATTCTTAGGGGGTTCCCAGATCCCTTTCCCCTGGGGCACGGGCCCTGTGCATCCCCTCCGTGCGTGGGGGCCTGGCCTGTGAATATGATGGACAACGGCCCTCCCACGACTAGGTCCATTACAAGGCAAAGCTGAAGGGATTTTTGCAGCTGTAATTAAGGTCACTAATGGGCTGACTTTGAGTTACTCAAAAGGGAGATTTTCCTTCGTCGGGCAGGCCTGCCCCAATCAGGTGAGCCCTTTAAAAGAGGTCTAGAGGTTAGAGACTTGAAGCATCAAAGAGTCTCTTTCCCGATGGCCTCAGAGAAGCAAGTTGCCACGAGTTCTGCGGCTGCAAGGAAATGGACTCTGCCCCAAAGCCCATGCACCTGGAAGAGGGCCAAGCCTTAGAGCAGAGTGCAGCCCCAGTCAGTACCTTCGCTGCGGGCTGTGAGACCCTGAGTGGAGGACCCAGCTAAGCATTGTTCAGACTCCTGACCCTTGGAAACTCGTAATAAATGTATACTCTCCTTTCAGCTGCTAGATTTGTAATAATTTGTTGTGCTCAGCAACAGAAATATTGGTTATTTTCTATGCACTGTCTGTGGTACAATTTTCCGTGGATTTTTAGAAAGTATAAGGATCAATGCATGCATTTGAGGGCCTTTCATCTACTGGGGACCATGATATAGGCACCTACGTGAGGACAAAACAAGGCACCATGTATCCTTATTAGTCGAAGGAATTCTTAAAGTTAGAAAGTGAAGGAAGAGAACAACCAGGGAAGGCTTTGTGAAAGCGGCGGCACGAGCTAGGATTTGAGTCGTTTTGTTAGGTAAAAATGGGGCATATCAATATTCCAGGCGAAAGCACGCGCAGGAGCAGAGGGGCAGGAGGAAGTGCCGTGTCTCCCAGCGAGGTGCCAGGGCAGCACTGGCTGAGCCACAGGCTTCCACAGGGGTGGCTGAGACTCTATGTGGTGACCAACGGGCAGCAGTGGAAAGGATCAAGAGAAGCAGGTCTGTGTCTTAGCTAAGGTAGCAAGCGTTCGGCGCTCCGTCTGGACGGAGAGGGTGACTGCCTTCCTGGAACTGAAGAGGAGAAGGGGAGACCCTCCGCTTTCTCCCAGCTGTTCAGATGTCGGTACTACCTCCTCTGCCTCCTGCTTGCTATCCAGTAAACAGTAGGGTTTCTTTTTGTCCTACGATATCCCAGGCGCCTTGTTCACTGACAGAAAGGCAATTTCCACTCTTTGCAACAGAGCACTAACTGCGTCCATCTCTGCAAGCAGCGGAGGGGAGACGCACAGCGGCACAACCCACACCTCTCTACCGCTCTCCTCCGTTCAGGAGACCCATGCCGTGCCTGGGAACTTGACTGTGGAAAAAAGAAGATAATAATCTCAAAACCTCCTGTGATTCTTAGTGGATAGAGCTCTGAACTAAAATGGCCCTTGGTTTAGCAAAGACACTTTAAAATTATTTATACATTAAAAAATAGGCCCAATCAGAGTAGGAAGCATACTTCACGAAAAGGAAAATAATAATGGAAATTGGAGGATGATAAACTGGCCTTTAGAAATAGTGAGAGATTGGGACTTAAAAAGGCCAGTAAGACATTCAGTGTGTGGAATGGCTGAGGAAGTTAACAGCCGTGACTGATCCGCAACTTCAGCGGGTGCCATAGGGAGCCAAAGCCTCAGTAAAAATCTGCTGTACATAGCTGCCTGCGGTAGTAGTGCTTTGGGGAAACCCAGAAGGAGGAACTGGGTTCCAGGGACAGGCTGACTTGTGGCCAAAAGGAAGGGAGGAGAGGTGAGAGAGGGCGTGGCCCCTCAGAGGAGGGTGGGGGAAGGGCGACTTTGGCTTTGCCTAGAACACAGAATGAACCTTCCCTCTTTTTATTTGCATGTTAAAGGACAGGAGCCCTCCTATAGCTAGAAGTCTTGGGGATGGCAGATATTTCCATTATATTTTTATAAGTTTCAACCATAAGGGTTAACTATATGTATTTTGCTAAGTAAGCACTTTATACACCTAATCGCATTGAACCTAAAGAGGTACTCGTTCTTATCCCTCTGTTCAAATGAAGAAGCCAGTTCGGAGAATGAAGGTAACTTGTTCAACGTCATGGACTAAATCACCAGTGGCCAGATTCAAACCCAGGGCTGCTGGACTCCAAATCATGCATTCTTGAATACCCCTCTGTGTATCAGCTTCCACTACCCTGCTCTGCCTTGAACCACTCTGTCTCTCGGCGTCTCCGCTGTTTTCTTTCTCACAACCTTCTTGCTAATCTTTCTCTCATCAGTCTTCTTTGTCATCCCCACCTCCACAGCTAACGTAATTCTGCTGTTTCTTGGGGCACCCAGCCACCTCCTGAGGGCCGCTCTCTCATTACATTCCTATGCCATAGATACCACGTCACATTCACTGTGAAATGACTCAACCTTCTAGGACACGTTAGGGGACGTGGCTGAGGCCACACAGGAAAAGGCAAGGCTAGTTACTGTTAAAGGTAATTTGTACATTGGGTCCCACAAAGTAGAGGCTGCCCCAGGGGCCCAGTCCGTGCCACAAATCAAAGCCTGTGTCAGCCTGCTCTTATGGGAAACCTGTCCAGGAAACCTTACATATACCAACCACAACCCTCCAATTCAGCAGTAGCTGACTTACCTTACTCTGGAAAACAGGACCTGCTGGGCTTATCAGGAAATCCCCGAACTCCTAGCCAATTCTGCCTTCCTTCCACATTGCCTCTTTCAACACTCTGGAAAACTCACTCGTGCCCAAAATCCCCAGCGAAGGGTGCTCTACTGATGGTGAGGCTTGTACTCCTCCAATCCGTGAATTGTTTTTCTTAGAATAAATAACATCAGCCCTGGCTGGTGTAGCTCAGTGGATTGAGCGCAGGCCTGCAAATCACATGATCGCGGTTCAATTCCCAGTCAGGGCACATGCCTGGGTTGCAGGCCAGTTCCCAGCAGGAGACTCACGAGAAGCAACCATACATTGATATTTCTCTCCTTCTCTCCTTCCCTTCCCCTCTAAAGATAAATAAATAAAGTCTTAAAAAATCCCTGTTTAAAAAAAAAAAGAACATCAAACTGGTTACTAAACTGTGTTATTTTTGTCATCTGATGGTGCTGCCTAGGGACCCTTTTACCCTGGCCAAACTGAATGGTGGGCCTTTTAAAACTGTAAGTCAGACCACATTTTCCCCTTGCTTAAAATCCTCCCATGGCTTCCATTACGTTGACAAAGAAATTCAAAGCTCATACAATGGTTCCCAGCCCCTGCGTGAGCTGGCCCCTGCCTACCTCTCTGCTGGTCTCTGCCTCCTTCCCTTCCTCCCTGCCCGTGGTCTCTTTACCACCTGCCCAGGGCCTCTGTGCATGTTGCTCTCTCTTCTGTAGGCCCTTCTCCCAGACAGCCATGTGAGTCTCCTCCAGTTAATCCAAGCCTCTTCAGAGAGGCTCTCTGGGATTGCACGTCCTACCTAAAATAGCGAGCCCGCCCCATTTCCGTTCCCTCTGCTGGTGCTGCTTCCTGCTCAGCACCTATCACTAGCTAACAACACAATGTATATCTATTTGATATGGCGTCAGTCACCCTGTTAGAACGTAAGCTCCTCCAGACCAGGGACTTCAGCAGTCATTCACCCTAAAAATCCAGTGCCTAGAAGAGCTGGCTCATGATAGGCACCTCACCCCTATGACACAAACTACAATGACATTAGATGAATGAATGAATGCATTCCACAGATTTGTTCTGAAGGGAAAGGCTGGAAGTCTGTCCTGTCCAGTACACAAGTGTCTGACTCGGGGAGAAGGCATGTCAGGCAGGTCCTATGAAAAAAGTACAGGGAGAGCGGGATGATTTAATGAACATCTCATGTGTGTAGGACACAGAGAACCCCTGAAAGTAGTGCCCTACTCCAGGGCAAGAAAAATACATGAAGGGCAAGGAGGGGAACAGGTACCAGGACCAGCAGACACAGGGAAGTGGAGCCGAAAGGACGCTGATAGGAGCTGAGTGGCACCACCAGTCCACAGCAACCTGGCGGTGAGGGACCCCAGAGAATCAGTGCCCACTTCACCTCCCTCCCTCTGATTTCCTTCTAGGACACCCTCTGACTGACCCATCAGAAAGCCAGATGGCTGAGCCCTGGCTGGTGTAGCTCAGTGGATTGAGTGCGGGCCTGTGAACCACATAATCGCGGTTCGATTCCCAGTCAGGGCACATGCCTGGGTTGCAGGCCAGGTCCCAGCAGGGGACTCACGAAAGGCAACCATACATTGATATTTCTCTCCTTCTCTCCTTCCCTTCCTCTCTAAATATAAATAAATAAAATATTTTAAAAAAAGAAAGCCAGATGGCTAAAGCAAGACACAGCAGGGTGGAGAAGGGTGGGAGTGTGACCCAGAAGGCCCCCAGAGGGTCTCCAGCAGACAAGACAAAGGACCTTGCGGGGCATCAGTAAGCTGAGCCTCTGCCTCTTGTGGTGTCAAAGGAGATGCAGATGGCATCGGGCAAAGGAGGGAGGAGTTGGGGGCCTCATCACCTTCAAGATCAGGATGGAGTCCTGCAGACCTGAGTCAGGATCTCATTCTACTGGCTGCTGAGTAGAATTACCAGGTGGAAAGGTTTTGTAATGATTCTCTTCATCAACTTAGTTTGTCAAAGGGACAGAGTTCTTTCTCCTAGTCTAAACTTTCACCTCCATTGTAGCAGCCACAGATCTTTAATACCCAAATCCTCTTGACAACTGCAGGCCGCAGGGAGCAGTCCTAGCTTGGCTTTATACGTCCCTGAAGGCTTGGCGATCAGTTCTGCAATGAGACCTTTCTCGGCATCAGAAGACTGAGAGGACAGATTTTCCAGCAATAAAAAAGAAAAAGAGCGATGATTCCCTACCTCACTACACACACAAAATATTAGTAAAAGTGGAAACACCTAAATATAAGAGCTAAAACCATAACATTCTTAGGAGAAAACATATGAGCAAATCTTGGCAACTTTGAATTTGGCAATGGTTTCTTATAACATGTAAAGTACAATCAATCAAAAAATAGATAAATTGGACTTTATCAAAAGTAAAAACTTTTGTGCCTCTGAAAACACCATCAAGAAAGTGAAAAGACAACCCATAGACTGGGAGAAAATATCTGCAAATTATGCATTTGGAAGGGGCCTGGTATCCAGAACTCTAATAATTCAACAAATAAAATATAAAATTACAAATAACCAATATAAAAATGAGCAAATGACTTATTTCTCCAAAAAAGATATACAAATGGCCAGTCAGCACACAAACAGATATTCAACATCATTAGTCTTCAGGGAAATGCAAACCAAAACCACAAGATACAGTATACTTCACACCCACTACGACAGTTATCCTCAAAAGGGTGACGATATGTTGGCAAAGACACGGATAAGTTAGGACACGTAAATGTTGCTGGTAGGACTGCAACAAGTGTAGCTACCTTGCAAAAACAGTGTGCTGGTTTCTCAAAATGTTAAACATAGAGTTACCATGTGACTCACCAATCTCACTCTTATGTATATGTCCAAGAGAACTGACAACATGTGTCCACACCAAAGCTTGCACACGAATGTTCACAGCAGCGTTATTCACAACAGCCAAAAAGTGCAAACAGCCCACTGCTGACTGACTGATGAGTGGATAAACCAAATGTGGCATGACCATGCCAAGGAACAAAGGAATGTTATTTGGCAACAGGAAGGAATGAAGTACTGATACACCCTACCCCATGGAAAAAACTTGAAAACATTATGCAAAATGAAAGAAGCCAGACACAAAAGACCACATACTGTATGCTTCTATTTATATTGTATGTCCAGAATGGGCAAATCTACAGAGACAGAGAGTAGGTTACTGGTCTCCACGGACTGGGAAAAAGAGGGGATGAGGAGGGCCTATGTGGGGTTCTTTTAACAGTAATGGAAACGTTCGGGAACTGGATGGTGGCAATGGTAATACAACCTTGCAAATGTACTAAAAGCTACTGAGCCACTGTCTACTTGAAAAGAGTGTATGTTATGATTTGTGGATGATTTCTCAATTTTTAAAAGTGGATGATGAACAGTAATGAAGTGAGACTCTTTCACGTCTCCTTATGGCACCAGCCCAAGGAAGTTAATGAAAGTAATAAAAAATCTGAAAATACAAGAAAAAGAGTTATGGGGCCCTGGCACAATGCTGAGATCAAACATATTAAAGCACGCTGTGAGCTTTTTTTCACGGTCATTTTAGTGGCCTTTGCAGAAAGGGAAATGGACAGAAGGGAAGACGGAATTAAGGCCCCTGAGTGCCGCCTATGAAGGGAGCTTTAGCAGAGCCCGAGGGCTCTGCCTGGGGGAGGGGAGGGACGCATTCAGCACAGGCCTCACATTCCTGAAGCACTTCAGGCACAGACTTGCACGATGTTTCTAAATGACATTCAAGACTCAGCTCTACTGAAACAATAGCAGGAATTTTTGTACCATATAAAACTACACCTCATGAAATATAAACTATAAGATAAATCCTTACTTAGTATAAGTCCTTACAAATTACATAATTATATTGCAGTGTATTTGTGTGGGGTAAGAACATTCGTTTATTAAAAGTAAACATTTTGCCCTAGCCGGTATAGCTCAGTGGATTGAGCACAGGCCTGCGAACCACACGATCGCGGTTCGATTCCCAGGCAAGGGCACATGCCTGGATTGCAGGCCAGTTCCTGGTTCCCGGCAGGGGACGCACGAGAGGCAACCATACATTGATATTTCTCTCCCTCTCTCCTTCCCTTCCCCTCTAAAGATAAATAAATAAAATCTTTAAAAAAATGAAAATAAAAAAGTATTTTTTAAAAAAAGTAAACATTTAAGCGCGGGCCTGCAAACCAGATGTTCACGGTTGGATTCCCAGTCAGGGCACATGCCTGGGTTGCAGGCCAGTTCCCTGCAAGGACCAGTTCCCAGCAGGGGATGCACAAAAAGCAACCATACATTAATGTTTCTCTTCCTCTCTCCTTCCCTCCCCCTCTAAAGATAAATAAATAAAATATTAAAAAAAGTAAACATTTAGAGCATACCATTATTTTTATAACCCTGTTTTTGGCATTTGTTCTTTTTTGTTGTTCTAATATATTAGAACTTTCTAAAATGGAAATGATCTAGGCCTGTCTTAATTTCTAAGAAGTCCTGTTTATATTTGATCCCAACGACCACCCTAAGAAGTAAATATGTTTGTCCCATTTTAGAAATCAGAAAAGTAAGGCTCAGCAAGACTAAATTAACTAACTTTCTCGCAAAGTTACTAAGTAACGTATAATTCTTGGTGCCACTTTTACGTGGTAAGGAAGATGAAGCATGCAGATGTGGGTTTGTCTCCACTTAACGCACACGGTAACCCTATGCCCGGGCCCCAAGGAGCAGGTGGAGTATTTGGGTACCATCCTGCTTACAGCCAGGCTTCGGCAGAACCTCTCCTGTCCTGCGGGAACACTTCCCCAAGACTCTGTTGCTCGTGCAAATGCATCGGGACTGCTCTGAAAAGGAGTGCACAACCGAGGAACTTCAGTGAGGCCTGCATTCGACCAGGAATACAGAAATATCTTTGCAGACCTTTCCTACCTCCTCTAAAGAGAGGACCACCCATCAAATAGAGTAGAAATGCCGCCTCAGCTTGCTTGCTAAGCTAGAGCAGGGCTTAATGTCTTCATGCTGGACCGATTTTACAGGGTCCAGAGTACTGGGAGTAAAGAGACTCTGTCTCCGGCTAGCATTGAGGAGGGAGGAGTGTAGAGAAGGACAGACAGGGCCCAATGCCACCAGATGCACGCCACGTGAATATAAAAGCCCAAATGCATCTTCCTCATTGTCCAAGGGAAGAAACTAGTGCTAAGTGTAACTTTGCCAAAGTCACATGGCAGGTAGAGCTGGCTAGAATTCATTCCAGGTTTGCCTGACTCCTGAGAGGCAGGTTTGCCTACCTTAGCCTGTGAGGTAACAGGTGCAGTGGCTAGGAGCACATGTGTAGCTTTGCTACACCAGTTCAAATCCCACCTCTGACACTTACTAGTGAGGAACCTTGGGCAAGGTGAGAGACCCTTGTTCTTCAGTGTTCTCACACGGAAAGATAAGAATAATAAAGCCCTGGCTGGTGTAGCTCAGTGGATTGAGCACAGGCCTGCGAACCAAAGGATCGCGGTTTGATTCCCAGTCAGGGCACATGCCTGGGTCGCAGGCTGGTTCCCTGCAGGCCAACTCCTAGCAGGGGATGCACGAAAGGCAACCATACATTGATGTTTCTCTCCCTCTCCTTCCCCCCTAAAGATAAATAAATAAATAAATAAATAGAAATCTTTAAAAAAAAAGAATAATAATTATATCTGCCTCATAGGGTTGTGATAAGGATTAAAGAGAGCTCCTGGGTCGGTAAACAGGTGGAGGTGCAGGGGGAGTGAAGACGGCATGGAAGCTTCACGTTCTTCCCTGAACCATGCCCTGTGTGTCTTTTCCATCTGGCTCTTCCTGAGTTATATCCCTTTATAGTAAACTGGTAATCTAATTGACCCTAAATTGGGAAAAAGCTGCAACAAATTATTATTGGAATCAGAGTATGTGAAAATAAAGGACTCCATTTTAAATGACTGGGAGAATATTTGAGAACTCAGCCCTTGAGAGGATTCTAACCTCCTCCAAAGATAAAATCCAAAATCCAGAAGTCCTTAAGGCTAAGAGACTTGACTGCTCTGAATGTTTTTTTAAAAAATGTTATCATCAACTGGGATTCCCACTGCATACCCCTATGCAGCGGGACGAGAATCCAGACCTGCAGAAGCCTGCATATGAGTCACTTGATGGCAGATAATCTTTATAAAAAGTCAAATACAGGTCTTCCCACTTCTCGAGTCTTCCATTTGCAAATGAAAATAACACTGACCAAATATACTTCATGCCTTTCAATAAAAATGTGAATATTGCTAAAATTTTTTCTTTTTTTAAATTTTGTTGTTCAAGTAACAGTTTTCTGTCTTTTACTCCCATCCCAGCCCACCCCCCAGTCCTCCTCACCTCCCTCCTATTTTCACCCCCCCCTATTTTTTGTCCATGTGCCCTTTATACTTGTTCCTGCAAACCCTTCCCCTCTTCCCCTGAAATTCCCTCCCCTCTTGCCNCCTTAAGGCTAAGAGACTTGACTGCGCTGAATGTTTTTTTAAAAAATGTTATCATCAACTGGGATTCCCACTGCATACCCCTATGCAGCGGGACAAGAATCCAGACCTGCAGAAGCCTGCATATGAGTCACTTGATGGCAGATAATCTTTATAAAAAGTCAAATACAGGTCTTCCCACTTCTCAAGTCTTCCATTTGCAAATGAAAATAACACTGACCAAATATACTTCATGCCTTTCAATAAAAATGTGAATATTGCTAAAATTTTTTCTTTTTTAAAATTTTGTTGTTCAAGTAACAGTTTTCTGTCTTTTACTCCCATCCCAGCCCACCCCCCAGTCCTCCTCACCTCCCTCCTATTTTCACCCCCCCCTATTTTTTGTCCATGTGCCCTTTATACTTGTTCCTGCAAACCCTTCCCCTCTTCCCCTGAAATTCCCTCCCCTCTTGCCTCTGGTCACTGTCAGCCTGTTCTCTATTTCAGTGTCTTTGGTTATATTTTGCTTGTTGGTTTGTTTTGTTGTTTAGGTTCCTATTAAAGGTGAGATCATATGGTGTTTGTCTTTCACCACCTGGCTTATTTCACTCAGCATAATGCTTTCCAGTTCCATATGTAGTAAATGCTATGCTATGTAAGGATGTGCTATTATTGCTTTATATAGTTTCTCCTAATCAACACAGTAGAAGGTAATGAAATGAGCAGTGATTATAAAAATATGTATATATAAACATATGTGATAAGATGTTAAAATGGAATGCTTCCTGCTCAGGTTCAGCTACGCCTGAACACCTGAGAGCAAATCCGTAGGTACTACATCCCTGCACATTCTGGAGCGAGGTGCCAGACCACCTATGCAAGGACTTCCGGGCAGGGTCTCAAGGCCAGTGTAAGAAACTCTGAAGTGAAAAGGCTGTGAAATAGATGTCATTTGGAGACAGCAGGGATTTTTCTTCCCCAGTCTCAATTCCCCCACGGAGGAAAGAGCGCAAGATCTTCCCCTTTCTCATGCTTAGTGAGGGGCATTTATTTCGGGGGACAAATGGAGAGCTTCCTGTGTGTCCCTAGGAGGTTGGTGACACAGAGGACATGTTCCTGACTCATGCTTGAGACATCTAAACATAAGTTCTGAGATTATTGGACTAAGGCAAAGATAAAGAGGAAGGCATTGGCACTTCAGGTGATGGTGAGGGCCAGAGAATGAATGGGAGAGGAAACCATGGAACAGACATGGACCCAGCTGGAGAGAGCCAGCCTGGAGCAATCTTAAGAGGCCCTGGCTGGGAAGGGGGCCATGGCAGAGCAGGGACAATGGGACTCTAACAGGGTTGGTGTGGGTGCACTCAATGCCTAAGGGCTGAGGATAAAGTTATGAACAGTCAGCCCAAGGCACTGGCCATCCTGGAAATTAACAATTGATGTTCGTCCAGCAGAGGAGCCCTAGAGAAAACCACGAAAGTCCCTGCAAAGGAGCAGCTATAAACGTCCACTTACTACAGCAACACCTTGAACACACATATATGCCCTCCCTGCCAACCCCCGCCCCCCCAATCTCCACTCTGTCTGGGCCTAACCCACAAAAAATGAGTTGCATGAGCTGGGATTGAAGGGCAAATGAGCAACCCTGTGGAGGGGGAACAGAACTAAAGCCAACTGTACCCCTTCCTCACTGCAGGCTGCCCCCCTAAAACACACCCAGCACAGGCAAGTGGGGAAATGTTCACTTGAATGAAATTTAGAGTTTTAATTACTACATTCCACTAGACATTTTAATCCTTGAAATAAAGCTTTTACTTTCTAAGAGTTTGTGACAAATCCAGGGGATGGAAAATAAATAGTCCATAGCATGTGTCTGAAGGGGTAGGGATGGCAAACAGTAAGGTCGATTTCTGCGTTCACATGTTGCATTCCACCCATTCCAAGTGACGCCATCCTTTCTGTATTTTAAGGAATCATCCTCAAAATACAGAAAGTCAGCCTGGGTGGGGGCGCCAGCTTGCGGGGGTGACCTGGGCATGAGAAATGCACAAATGATAACAGCAATACCTTCTGGATTAGAGAAAGTATCTGTACATGTTATGGCTCCTCATATGCTGCCCCCTTGCTCTTGAAAATGAGAGGAAGGGAATGGACATGAAATCATAGACTATATGTAAGACATCATGAAGGATATGCATGTTTAACCGGTAGAAGTGATATTTGATTAAAGTATATGCTCTTGATGAGAAGGCCCATGAGAGTTGTATTCATTCATTCATTCATTCATTCATTCAAACATTTACTGAGCATCAACCTTATCTAGGCAAGGTTTCTCTTGCTTGTGTTTATGTCTAATTTGAGGTGCATGCTGATGAGAAAAAACCTCTCTTAAAAATAAGCTGGGAAAGGCATGATTCCAAAGTAAAGCTGTCATTGGTATTCAAAGTAGGTGGCATGTGGGACTTACATATGTTCTATAGGAATAGTATGTTTGGGCAGAAAATACATTTGCCATGGGGACACTTTCCCTTGGTTTGTGCTCTGCCCAATGGCATCTGTGCTTAGCAGATGCAGGAGAAGCACAGCCCAAGCCTTCTGGGGTTGCCCCACATGACAATTACTTTTAGCACAAGATTTTAGAATTCAGTGTGTGCCCCAGTTTATAGATTGTCACTGGCCTCAGCCAAAACCCACAGCTTAACTGGCTTTATTGGGTTACAAACAACTGGAATTAACGTGTAGAAAAAGAGATAAGATGGATCTGATTTTCTTCACATCCAAGAAAATGTCTACACACTCATTATTTTCTTCCTCATTTTTGTGTGTCCTCATCATTGGGGTGCTCTTTCACAGGGCACGGGTCTGACCCAGATGGCAGCATAGGAAGGGGTAGCCTGGGATCTTGTCAACCTCAAGGAGCAGAAGTGGGGACCATCGATGTCCCTCCACAGGGTGTCTCACACGGCAGACAGCTACCTCCTGGCTCAGGGCACAGTCCTGGCACGGGTGCTGCTGTTGGGCTCCGGGCCAGAGAGAACAGTGGGGCCCTCCCCCTTTCCGCAGGGACAGACAGCAACGCTGCAGTTTCCCCTGCCCTAAGGGGAGGGAACCAGGGCCTCGGAACCCTGCCCTACTCGGATCAAATGAGGAGAAAATGAAAGAACTTTTTTACAGCTTGAGATCCAAAACTTTCATGCCCACTTCTGATGAGCCCCATAAAAAATGGATCTTCCTCAGCTGAGGAACAGAGAGACATCAGAAAAACCCTGGGAGAAAAACATCGGCCAAAAGGGCAAGTGTCTGAAAGAAGAGTGGGGGTGGACAAAAAGACCCCATGACCACGTCCCCCCCTCTTTTTTACTCTCTGGTTCTTGGGTCCTACCTCCGATCTCCAGGGATGTCTGAGAGTGAGACACTTTGCTAGGAGTCTTCTAAAACTCTAATAAAGCTTAATTTGAGATAATCTGAGGTAATTCAATAACTATTAGTTGAAGACCAACCTCAATTTTTTATCTAAAATAAAGTAGCCTCCACAGGGCTAACTTAGGAACCATGACTCACTGCTTTGGCTGAACTCGACATTTCAGTTCCTCGAACCACAGCAGAACCATCCCTCAGTAAACACCATCTCAGTGAAGATTCACCACCTACCGAAAACACAAAGCCAACCCAAGATCCACCTCCTTCATTCACTTCTGTCTCTAAACCCTTTTCTTCCTGGACTTCAGTTCACGTAGAGCATTCCTCCTTGAAGGAAAGCACATGCCCCATACAGACAAAATATACTCATGATTAGTAAAATACAACTATGATGAAACAAAGATCAGAACGATGTCATTTTGGGGGGGCTTTTGAAGAAATTCCATAAAACGTTTCAAAAGTGGCTGAACTGAAGAAGATGCGCTGCTCCATTGTTGTGCCTCCAGCTGCACACACCAGGGTGTGGTCTTGTCCAGTAAGAATAATACTTTATCAAATATAGTGAATTTCACTTATTTACTTGTGGGGGTGGTGTTCTGAGTGCTTAATATGCAATCAGCTCCCTTAATCCCCATAACCTGCTGAGGCAGATGAGTTAACTGAAGCACAGAAATGTTTAGCCCGAGTTCATACAGCTATCAAGTGGTAGAACTTGGATTTGAACCTAAGATGATGTGACTCCAGAATACACACTGTTAACCAACCAGCACACTATCTCTCAATGTTTTCAAAGGTGCTTGTTGTTTTACATAGGAAATTGGCCTCACTTCATGTCCCTCGTGGACAGTCCCTAAAAAATTCACAGAAGGAATGTTATCTATTAAATCCCATCAACAAGCTAATTCATTTTGAATGGTGATTTACGGATCTTGGAAAATGTAATTTCATATGCAGAATGACCTAATAATCTTAATTAGTGATCAGCATTTAAAAAAATCCCCTCCTTAAGTTTCCCACGAATATTAATCACAGATAAATCCATAGCCACGTCATTCAGTGCTGTCGTAGCCAGCAGGAAACTCAACCAGGGAGTCTGACTCAAAGTGTATTTGAAATCCATTTTACGAAATGCTCTTTTGGTGTTAGATCTAACCCACATAATCACAGAACATTAGAGCTGAAAGAGGCCTTGGAGTTCATAGAATTAAAGCTCCTTAAATGGGGTTGTCCAAGGACACATGAGTTGTCCCAGGTCCTAGAGCCACTCAGTGGAAGGACTGTCACGAGAACCAGCTCACAGACCTTCCAGGTTCCAATGCCCTTCTCCACTTTACCGAGCTGCCTGCCGTGTCCCACATGACATTTTACATAAAAGAGTAACATGTTTTCATTGCCTGGGGCTGAAGACACTTCCCTATGCTCTGTACAGACAAGTTTAATATCTTCATATTCCACTGGTTGAATTTTGGAAATATACCTGATCTACTTGAAATACGAGTTAGGTGGTGTTTACCATTTCTTCATTTGGAGAAGCAGACAGGTAAACCTCATAAAATGCTAGGAGGAGATTAAATAGGAGTGTGGCAAGTGAAAAAGGTTATTACTTTTCATCCTACTTACATGGGTACTTATTTCCTAACATTCTGTTCTATTTCATCATCAGTCATTTCTTTTCCATGGAAATCAGTGATGTCCCTGATAGAAAACCATAGAAAATGTAAGTTTTGTGAAGAAGAAAACACGTCTCTTTTCAAAATATTAGCTCCTCAGCCTCGTATCTGGTCTATGAGCTCAAGACCTCTGCAGTCTGCCAGTTCCTCCTGCCAGAACACCTGAGCCCAACCATTTGTTCCTTCCAACTCGCATTTGTTCCTTCCTGTTATCTGTATCTCAGAAACCTTCAGCACCTACCCATGGACTCCATGAGAAAGCTCAAAGTTTCAAAGCCCTAAACAGACTGCAAGTCTATTTATATAAATCCTTCAAGCACATTTGCCTTTCTGTACCTACACAGTAATGCTGATTTCATATTTGCTGCTCTGTTTCATTTTAATTTTTCCATGTGAATTTCTCTGGCCTTCTCATTCATTTCATAAGCTCCTTTAGAGCAAGGAACATTTTTTACACTAAAAATATTTCCTATGTGCCTTAAACACATAAAAGAAGTAAGTAAATATCATTAGCTAATTATTTAATTGCCTTTCCATTATCTTCCCCTTTTGCCAATATTCTTCTTGAAGAGTTAGCAGTTAAAATATTTGGGGTGATTTTATTCAAAGAATGTAAAAGCTATGAAAAATATCTTTAGGTAAAGAGCCTAAAAGAGCCTTTTACCTATAATTTATGGTTTAAATTCAAAGANCTATGTGCCTTAAACACATAAAAGAAGTAAATATCGTTAGCTAATTATTTAATTGCCTTTCCATTATCTTCCCCTTTTGCCAATATTCTTCTTGAAGAGTTAGCAGTTAAAATATTTGGGGTGATTTTATTCAAAGAATGTAAAAGCTATGAAAAATATCTTTAGGTAAAGAGCCTAAAAGAGCCTTTTACCTATAATTTATGGTTTAAATTCAAAGATAACCTGTTAAAGTGTTTATTAATAGGTTAAGATAATTATGAAGACAAGAACAGATAAATTCAATTTTTTGTGTTTTGTTTTAAAAATTGACCCGTTTGCCACAACAGTGGTGGTTAAAGGAGAACAAAAATATGAGGACAAGAATATTAATGGAGTCTCACATATCATATGTTAAATATTTCAAAGATATAAATCAAACTGATAAACCATTAAAGTACATTTTCATTTCTTGACTTGAAAATACACTTCAGAATGACCTCCGATTTGCCTCTTCCTCTTCCCACCCCACCTCCTTTCGGCACTGTAAGTGGCTTCCCACGTCTGCAAGCAGACTTCTAAGCCAGCTTATTCAGTTCAGAACGCACTCCTTGCCACCTCGCAAGCGTAGGGGTTTCCACCCTGGGAGCAGAACCTGCCCTCGGCGGGACAAAGAAGAGGCCCTTTTTAAATGGGGTCTCTCTTGCCCAGGACTAGGGACTTAGTGAATCTACACTTTTTTTTTTTACTTCTTAAATAAATTCAATCAGAATTTTTAGCTACATTCAAAATAACAAATAAAAAGTAAACCCTTTATGATGTGAAAAATCAGTTAAATTGTTAAAAGGAGTTTCATCTTTTTAAATATAAAAACACATAAAAGAAAAACACAGTACAATTATAAAAATTTGCAAGTTACTACACACTATAACTATTCCTGGTAATACATCAATATTTCACTAGCAAGACAGTTTATGTTAAAAACACATTGGCAAAGATCCAAGACAGCAGCAGAGTAGGTGGAAGCTACACGAACCTCCTCCCAGGACCAAACTGGAATTGCAACTACATTATAGAAACGTCATCCTGAATTGATGCTGGAGAGAAACCTTATAACCAAGGACTTATGGAAGAAACCACATCACCACACTGAGACTGGTAAGAAAGTATGGAGGCACAAGAGGGCTGGCTGGGCTTCCACAGGTAGCAGCTTAAGTTCTGGAGGGATGTTTCAGGGGCTAGGGGGTTCCCACAGAGAAATGTGAGGTCTAAACCCCAAGCCAGGCTCCTAACCTGGAATGCCAGACCTGGGTAATGTGCCCATATAACATGTGGCCGTGAAAAGCATCAGGGTTTCTGTCCAACAGGGAAAGATGGCTAGAGACACAGACACCCTCTTAAAGGGCCAATGCACAAAACCTCATTTGCAACCACTTACCCTGGGCTCTGGCAGAGGGAGGACAGACTGAACAAGAACCTCACGAGGAGAGTCAGGGGTTAGTGCCTCAGGGGAGAGAGCTGAAGGGTCAGCCACCAGGATCTCTCTGCTCAGTCACTGCCCACCCTGCAGTAGCCACCATGTGACATCAGCCTGGGGGAAAGCAATAGCCCGACCCACAGGAATCCTTGCTCCACCCAGTTGAGCTTAAACCCTGCTGAGGAGTACACCTGGAGGCTCTTTCAGTGATTTATTCTAACGGAGAGCCTGCAGGTGGAGGTGGATCATTAGGAGTTTCAACACTTTAGCTGACTCTCCTCTAGGCACTGGTGCTCGTGAAAAGCCAGTCCCATTCTTTCTGCACATAAAAATGCCCAACAGCCTTGGCTGGTGTAGGTCGGTGGATTGAGCACAGGCCTGTGAACCAGAAGATCACGGTTCGATTCCCAGTCAGGGCACATGCCTGGGTTGCAGGCCAGTTCCCGGCAGGGGCCAGTTCCCAGCAAGGGATGCACCAGAAGCAACCATACATTGATGTTTCTCTTCCTCTCTCCTTCCCTTCCCCTCTAAAGATAAATAAATAAAATTTAAAAAAACCCACCCAACAGAGGTAGCCACAAGCTGTGGATCGCGGAGAGCTCCAAACAGGTTGCCCAGGGCCTGTGACAAGCAGCCTCTGACATAGGCCTTCACCAGAGTTTTTGCAGACCAAGACCTTAGTGTTTGCATAGAAACAAACACTAAGAGGCAGCCAAAATGAGAGGACAAAAAAACAGGACCCAAATGAAAGAACAAGAGAGTTCTCCAGAAGAAGAGCTAAATAAAATGGAGGCAAGCAACTGATCAGATATGGAGTTCAAAGTAATGATTATAAGGATGCTCAACAGTATGAAAAAAGATATAAGAACAACAATAAAGGACAAGTCATAAAAATAAGGCAATATATAAAATAAATAATAAATTGGAAGGAATACAGTTGGTTAAATGAAGCAGAGAATAAAATCGGTGATTTGGAAGACAAGGTAGAAAAAAACACCCAATGAGAGCAGCAAAAATAATTTTTTAATGATAGTTTAAAGGACCTTTGGGACAACATGAAGCAGTGCAACATCTGCATCATAGGGATACCAAAAGGAGAAGAGAGAGAGCAAGAGATCAAGAACCTATTTGAAGAAATAGTGACTGAAAATGTCCTCAGTCTGGTGAAAAAAAAAGACACACAAGTCCAGAAAGTTCAGAGTCCCAAGCAAGATGGACTCAAAGAGGTCCACACCAAGACACATCATAATTAAAATCACAAAGCCTAAAGACAAGGAAAGAATCTTAAAAGCCACAAGAGAAAATCAGTTAGTTGCCTACATGGGAGCTCCAATTAGACAGTCATTTGCTTTCTCAACAGAAAGAGTTCAGGCCAGAAGGTCTGGCATGAAATATTCAAAGTGATGAAAATCAAGGACCTACAAGCAAGGCTACTTTATCGAGCAAGTCTATCGTTTAAAACTGAAGGAAAAATAAAGAGTTTTCCAGACAAGAAAAAGCTAAAGGAGTTTGTTATCATCAGACCAATATTGCAACAAATACTAAAAGGTTTTCTGAAGAAGAACAATGAGAAGGAAGAGGAGGAGGAGCAGGGAGAAGAAGAGGAAGAGGACGAAGAAGAGTTGTTAAAAATAAAATGGCAATAAATATGTGTATTTTTCAATAACCACTTTAAAAGTAAATGTTTTAAATGCTTTAATAAAAAGACATAGGATAGCTGAATGGATAAGAAAACAAAACCCATATATATGCTTTTCCAAGAGACCTACCTCAGAACAAAAGATACACACAGACTAAAAGTAAAAGGATGGAAAAAGATATTCTACACAAATGGAGAAGGAAAAAAAGCTGGGGTAGCAATACTTCTGACAAAAATAGACTTTAAAATTAAGGTTATAGTAAGAGATAAAGAAGGACACTTCATAATGATAAAGGGAACAATCCAACAAGAGGATATAACCCTAGTAAACATTTACACACCCAACATAGGAGCACCTAAATATGTGAGGCAAATCTTGATGGACATAAAGGGAGAGGTGAATAGAAATACAGTCATAGCTCTGACTGGTGAGGCTCAGTGAGCTTGAGGAAGACTCCCAAGCTCACTTTATGAGGCTAGTATTATCCCAATTCTAAAACCAGATAAAGACATTCCAAAAAAAGACTATTATAAGCCAATATCCCTATAAATATAGGTGCTATAGAATATATAGTTAAATTTATCCCTGATAAATATAAATCCTCAACAAAATATTAGCAAACTGAATATAGCAATATATCAAAAAGATCATACACCATAATCAAGTGGGATGTATTCCGGGGATGTAAGGTTGGTACAACATTTGCAAATCAATAAATATGATATACCACATAAACAAAAATGAAGGATAAAAAGCACATGATTATATCAATAGATGCAGAAAAAACCTTTGATAAAATCTAGCACCATTTATAATAAAAACGCTCAGCAAAGTGGGAATAAAGGGAACATACCTAAATGTAATAAAGTTCATGTATAAGAAACCCACTGCCAATATCATATTCAATGGGTAAAACCTACAAGTGTTCCCATTAAGATCGGGAACAAGACAGGGCTATCTCCTTTCACCTCTCTTATTCAACATAGTACTGGAAATCCTAGCCACACCAATCAGACAAGAAGAAGAAATAAAAGGCATCCACATTGGAAAAGAAAGAATTAAAATTGTCATTATTCATAGATAATACAGAGAACCCTAAAGATTCCACCGAGGAACTACTAGATCTGATAAATGATTTCAGTAAAGTAGGAGACAAAATTAACATCTGGAAATCAATTTTAATATACCAGTAATGAACTAACAGAAAGGGAAATTAAGAAAACAATCCCATTCACAATTGCTTCAAAAAGAATAAAATACCTAGGAATAAATTTAATCAAGAATATAATAAAAGACCTGTACTCAGAAAATTATAAGACACTGAAGAAAGAAACTGAAGAAGATACAAATAAGTGGAGATCCAAATACTGTGTTCATGAATAGTAAGAACATTATTAAAATGTCCATACTGCCCAAAGCAATCTATAAATTCAATGCAATTCCTGTCAAGACACTGATGACTTATTTCACAGAACTAGAACAAATATTCCAAATATTTATATGGAACCACAAAAGACCTCAAATAGCAACAGCTATCTTCAGAAAGAAAAACAAAGTTGAAGGAATCATGCTACCTAATATCAAACTATAGTATAAGGCCATAGTAATCAAAACCACATGGTACTGGTATAAAAAAAGACACATAGATCAATGGAACAGAATAGAGAGCCCAGAAATAAACCCACATCTTCACTGTCAATGAATATTTGACAGGAGGCAAGCACATACAATGGGCTAAAGATAGTTTATTCAATAAATGGTGTTGGAAAAGTTGGACAGACACATGCAGAAAAATGAAGGTTGACCACCTATTACACCACACACAAGAATAAATTCAAATGGATTAAAGGGTTAAATGTTAGACTCAAAACTGTAAACATCCTGGAAAAAAACATAGGAAGTAAAATCTCAAACATTTCTCATAGCAATATTTTTTCTGATATATCTTCTCAGGCAAAGGAAACAAAGAAAAATAAATAAATGGGACTATATCAAACTAAAATGTTTTTGCATGGCAAAGGAAACCATCAACAAAATAAAAAGACAACTCACTGAATGGGAGAACATACTCACTGATACATCTGATAAGGGGTTAATACCCAAAATTTATAAAGAACTTACAAAACTCAGCCCTGGCTGGTGTTACTCAGTAGATTGAATACTGGCCTGCAAACCAAAGGGTCGCTGGTTCAATTCCCAATCAGGGCACATACCTGGGTTGTGGGCCAGGTCCCCAGTTGGGGGTACACAAGAGGCAACCACACATTGATGTTTCTCTCTCTCTCTTTCTCCCTCTCATCCCCTCGGTCTAAAAATAAATAAATAAATCTTTTTTTTAAAAAAGAACTTACAAAACTCAACACCAAAAAAAACAAACAATTCAATTTAAAAATGGGCGAATGACCTGAATAGACACTTGTCCAAAGTGGACATACAGATGGCCAATTGACATATGAAAAGATACTCAGTGTCACTTATCATCAGAGAAATGCAAATTAAAATCACAATGAGATGTCACCTAGGACCTGTCCGAATAGTATCATTAATAGATCAACAAACAAGTGCTGGTGAGGATGTGGAGAAAGAGGAACCCTTATGCATTGCTGGTGAGAATGCTGATTGATGCAGCCACTGTGGAAAGCAGTATGGAGCTGCCTCAAAAAATAAAAAATGGAGCTGCTTTATAACCCAGTGATTCCACTTCTGGGGATTCATCCAAAGAAACCCCAAATACTAAATCAAAAGAACATAAGCACCCCTATGTTCATTGCAGCATTATTTACAAATGCCAAGATATGGAAACAGCCCAAGTGTCCATCAGTAGATCAGTGGATAAAACAACTATGGAACATTTATACAATGGAATTCTACTTAGCCATAAAAAAGAAGAAAATTTTACTTTTTGTGACAGTATGGGTGGACCTGGAGAACATTATGCTAAGTGAAATAAGCCAGTCAGAGAAAGAAAAATACCCTATGATTTCACTCATAGGTGGAATCTAATGAACAAACTGAACTAATAACCGAAAAAGAGACAGACTAGTAAATAAAGAGGAGGCTGACAGCTCTGGGGGTGGTTTAGCGGGTGGAGGGATTGAGCAAAATGGAAAAGGACTCATGGACACATAGAACAGTGTGGTGATTGTGGGGCTGGGAGTTGGGAGGAGATGGAAGAGGCTACAAGTGGATAAATGGTGGTAATGGAAAAAATACAACAAAAAATAAACTATTAAAAACACATTGTAAAGGTATAACATCACAACCAACAATATCAGAATGTATATTTTTTAGAAAATGACAACAAATATATTGCTTCTGTTACTTAATGAACAGCAAGACAGTTTCTTTTGTCTTTTTTGTGTGCATTTTTTTTCTTTCAAATTTTGAGTCCTTCTTCAAGTTTGCTTCTGAGTCACAGTTAGTTTGACAAATGTAATCACACCCTCCATCGTTTCTAAGTAAACAGTGCTCTTCTACAACAGATATAATCATATGTAAACTCCTCATGAATTTGACTCCTTAGTGAATAAGTAAATACGTGTTTCTCTCAGTTTATGTAGGAGGAGCCTATTTCCTGGTTGGTGCAGAAGATGGCAAGAGAGCAGCATGAGTTTTAAAGTTACATGTCCAGAAAAATCATCTTATGTACCACAAAAGTGAAAGAAAAAAGTCAAGAAAAAGGACTCAATCTTATTCTGATAACTTTTAGTTAGAATTCATAGAAAACAAGGAATTCAAGAAAGGGGTAGCACAAAGAGGTTGTTTAGGTCAGCAATTAACAACATTCCTGGAGCAGAGAATACTGTTTATGAAATTCTCTCCACCATATGTATCTCTCTCTCTTTCTTTTTCCTGTTTTCCCCTGTTTTTAAAAATTCACTTCTGCTCTATCCATTATCTGATCCTCTCTTTCAGCTTTCTTCCTTCTCTCTTACTTGTACCTTAACTCTTCTAGTGATGCGCACTCTTGCCAGACATGTAATTCTTCTCCTGGTACCTCCCTTCTCTGGAATGACCTTCTTAACAGTTTTATATAAACTTCTACAGATACAAAGTACATCATTGTGATAAAAGCCTAATAAATCAATGCTTTTCATTTTTTATTTTCTCATAGTTCCAATCACAGCAGAGACAACAAATATGAAACTAGTCGGTCGCATTTAGAAGTTTCTAAAGTATCAAGTCATTATTTTGAAAACTGTTGAATAAAGTGGGGGAAGTCAAGCATTTATCCTGTCTCTATTATGAACTATTTTTAGAGTAACAAAGTAGTTGATGTGGCAAAATTGTTCTAACAGAAAAATCCCAGGCCATAAATGAAATGAGTTCCTGCATGCAGACAATAGGCATCCAGGCCACTAACACAGGTGAAAAGCTTTGTAAAGATGGGCCAAGAAGGGAACATCAATCTTTACATCATAAAAGAGAGAGACCATATGCAACGTGTGATGTGGACAATATAATATTGTATAACTATGTGTATTGTATACACACCAAATATAACTATGTGGTGTGTATATAAATGTGTCTTAATATAAAGTGTACATATGTATAAAGCACCACCTTGTGAAATTTTTTGCCAAAATAATCTAATCAAGATAAAATTATCAGGTTTTTAATTGCCAGTTGTACTGAGGGAGGAGGAAAGTGTTAAGTTTCACCAAACAAAGTCAGAATGTGGAAAATTCTGTAGGAAAGTGATCTAATTTCTTCAACAAATAAGTGGAAAGAAAAATAAGAGGGAATAAGAATTAACAGATTAAAAGAGGTTTATGAGACATACTAACCAAATGTGCAGATTTGGTTTTCAATTCCAATGAACCAACTATGAAAATACACTTAGATAATCAAAGAAATTAGAATACAGGATATTTGATAAAATTAAGTAGTTGTCAATAATTTATTTAGTGTGATAATGGTATTCTGGGTTTTTTTTTTTAGTTTATTAGCTATACATAGTGATGTTTTCATGGGAAAAATAATATGCCTGAGATTTACTTTTTTTTAGTTTAGTAGACTTTATATTTTAGAAAAGATTTAGATTGCAGAAAAATTGAGAAGACAGTAAAGAAATTTTCCATACATGCCACATTCAGTTTTTCTTATTATTTAACATCTTATATTACAATGAATGAAGGAATATCAATACATTATCATGAACTGAAATGCATATTTTATTCAGCTTCTGATTAACTAATACTCCTTCCTTGTTCCAGGATCCCTCCAGGATACTACATGACATTTAGTTTCATGCCTCCTCAGACTCCTCTTGGCTGTGAGCACTTCTTAGACTTTCACCCATTGGATGACCTTGACACTTTTGAGAAGTACAGATCAGATATTTTGTAAAATGAGCCTCTATTGAAATTTGTCTTATGTTCTCATGACTTGACAGAGATTATGAATTTTAGGGAAGAAGAGCACAGAAGCCAACATGATTTTCATGACATTATATTACTATATCAAGGCTACACACTATCAACATGATTTATGAGTGTTGATGTTGACCTTGGTAGTGTTTGTCAAATATCTCCACTGTAAAGTTACTCTTTTATCCTCTTCCCATACTGTACTTTTTGGAAAGAAGTCATTATGTAGAGCTCACACGTAAGGAGTGGGGGTGTTATGCTCCTCTCTCCTTAAGGATGCAGTATCTATATAAATTATTTGGAATTCTTCTGCATAAAAGATTTGTTTCTCTGTTTATCTGTCTATTCAGTCACTTATTTCTATTGATTCGGACTCAAGGATATTTATTTTATACATGCTTCTATATTTACGTTGTTGCTCAAATTGTTCCAGTTTTGGCTATCAGGAGCTATTCCAGTTAGCTCCCAAGTCCTCTGGCATATCTCCATCATTGTGTTTTTTGTGTGTTTCACATTTTTTTCTATATGGCACTACAAGACACTCCAGGCTCATCTTGTACATTTTGCACTCCAGTCCTAAAAGCAGCCATTTTCCAAATAGCCCAGGTTCATTTTATTGGAGAATGATATTGGACACCAAGGTCTGTCTGGTTTCTAGGTATCCTCACTCCTACTGGGGTGCCATTGCTTCTATGTCTCTTCAACTGACAAAGCAAGGAAATATAACTATGTGGTGTGTATATAAATGTGTCTGAATATTTCTGTATGTGGCCATCTGTATCTATATTAAGCTAACATGAGTTCATACTGAAGTTGGGACTGGCTTTTAATTCAGCTAAAAAGCGAAAGAGCAGACGATGAATAGAGGAAATACAACTTCACAGAAGTCGATAATTGTTGAAACTGAATGATATATGAGTGTGAAGAGGGATGGTGTGGTGGTCCATTACTCTATTTTCTGTACTTTTGTGCATTATGCTATTATTTTATGCATATATTAACTATATTTTAAACATAAGACAGTTAGGGTTAGAAAGAATACCTCTGGACTCATTTCAAGCCCATTATGCCTCCTCCGTGCATTTGAACAAACATCGTTAGCTGACTTCCAAACATAGAGCTAATTGAAACACTAAAATTTTTTTAAGATTTTTTGAAAGTATACAGTGAAAAAGTTAAAAAAAAATAAAATAAAAGGGTAGGTAATAAGGAGGAAACTTCTAGAAAAAAACTATTAAGACTAACACAGAAGTGATAATTTACTGTAATAGCAGATAGAACATATACTGTAATGAGCTCTGAGAACATAACTGTATGTCCATAAAAGCTGTAATCCATAATAATCATGCTTCATCAAGAAGCTAAATAATGTGTAGCATATTCTATTTTTAAAAAAATAAAAAATCATGTATTTAGATAGCTTTTTTAATTCAAAGCAGTAACATTTTTAAAGTTTCTTACCTACAAGGGAGACATTAATTCATCTATAAAACTCAGTTGCCTAAACAACTCACTTTCCAAAGCTCCAGACAACAAAGTATTGCAATTCAACTGTAGACATCCAGCCCTCCAGAATATTTTCAGGTGATTTATACTTCCACAGAAACATACACTTAGTGTTCATGAGACCCTCTGATTTAACTTAAAAATAATTCAACAAAATCAATCCCTACTCTAATTAACCTTTGAAGAAAAAATACTACATAAAAGACCTGTTTTTTCAAATTCCACTTCTCATTAAAAAAGTAAAGCAGGTATCAGCTTACATTTGCAAAATTTTTCATAGAATACTGTGATCTTTTTCTTTCCTTGCAAAAGAGAAGCTAAAGCCACACTGATACGCTTAGTGTTCAGAGAGTAAATGTTTTGCTTAAAAATATCCAGAATCAGTGAACTTTTTACTGATTAGCCCCCTCTGTTGAAAATAAATGTTTTGAGAATTACTGTTAAACTTCTCTTCCTAAATCAGACCAAAGATAAGGGACAGGGGGCAAAAGAGTCTATCTTCTTTGTCTATTCCATTATCTATTTCTGTTTATTCTATCCTGTTTGTCAATGACATGCAAAAATAGGACTCTTACTTTTACGAGTGTCTGGCAGAAAGAGTGCTTAATAGGGCTTTAACACACTTTGGCAAGTGGGGAGACTGAGACAATGGAAGCAGCCCAGAGGCTGCCTCCTCACTCCCAGAAGGTTCCCTGGGTGTGAGGTGACCCGGGGACCCACACCCTGCTTGTCACCTGGCTCTTAGTGCACAGATCCTTGAAAGAGTAACCTGCATTAAGAGATTGTGTCAAGCACTCTTTTGGAAGACTCTTCTTGGGGTATGATGTTCCAGGAGTTAACCCCTGGGTACTTCTTTACCCATGTGGTGCAGAAAGGCATCTGGGTTGGTTTGAACAATTATAGTAAAGACTGAAATAGGTATAATCTTGTGGAAATGTGAATAGTAGAGAAGACCCACAGGTGGATGGGTCTTCTCTTTGTTTTCAGAGCTCTTTGTTCTGCCATTCCTGGTGCTAGATACTTCCTTCAAGGGCAGGATTAGTCTGAATTTTGCCTTTAGATTTACTGGAAACATTCTGTAAGGGGAGCCCAAACTGCAAGTTCAGCCCTGCCCCTCGAAGACTCCCATATCCTTCAGACTTAAGAGACAGCCTCAGGGAGCCAAGGTCGGGTAACTTCCGTCTAAAGACAAGGAATCATGTGATGCATCTCCCTTCTATTTTTCCAGGCCATGCTCGCCCTTTCTCTCTAGTCCCTCTCGTCCATCCTCCAACCCCGCCCAGCAGAGAGCAGTCTCCTTTCATGTAGAAAACCACAGGGGTGGGACTGAAATACTGCCAGAAGAACCCAAACATGTATTTGGGTCATTTGCATTTGGCCACATCAATAGCATAACCTAATGATGCAACAGTGCAGGAAACCCAAGTTCAGGCAGAGAGTCAGGAATTCCAGGATTCTTTATTGAGCCCAGCAGCACACGGCTTGGAGTCTGGGCACCAACACCCTTGCTTTTTCCTGGTTTGCAAAACAGAGATAATGATACCTACTCAGGGGCTTCTGTTTGTGCTAATTAATAATTACACAGTGCTAGGTATAAAGACGCTTCATGGTATAGGCAGGTAATATGTCCCTTTAGGAGTGACGTCACATATCAATTATCCTGTGTGAGGCCAGTTGAACTGTTGCTCATTCTGAGGAAGGTGGTTAAGTAGACCCACACTGTTTCATTTTTATAATTATATACTTGCTTTTTGGATTCCCTATCTAGAGTCGTCTTTTTGATATTGCAGAATTATTTTATTTTTTCATTTAATTCCTTACCTATGAGCAGCTTTTAGCCAGTTCAGTTTCTCCGGTGTGTGCTACAGGGCATTGTGTTCACCAGGCTGTTGTTGGGCGGGCTGGCAGGAGTGACTGCGCCAGCCAACACCCGGGAAGGAGCTCCCTGTCCTCGAGGAAAAGTCCAGGACTTGGCCTCACGGCACGAGTGCCGGGCAGAGGTGCTGCTCTGCCCCCACTGGTGAAAGGCACCATCTCCAGATGGGGGGGAGGTGTCCGTGGGCCTGGAGGCGGAGCTGCCTAAGCTGTTTGTTACAAAACTGGTTCCTCACCCAAAATACTGACTTTCTGTTATGTAAACACATTTTTTCTTTTAATGCCACTAATTGGCCCAGTGGATGGGAATCACGGCACAGGAGAACAAGCAGGTTTGGGGCTTGGCTGCCTAGGCAACATTGCAGTCATGGCTAATCCCATCACTTATGAAACTACAGAATAGAACAGCAATGTTCTGTACTTACTGTGTCAAATTGAAATTCATAAATCAAACTGAATTTAAAAAATTGAACTGCTGAATATTAAATAGTCATTGAAAAATAAAATAGTTAAGGAAATTAAGTTGAAAGTAAAAGGTACAGAGAAACACTCATTCATTCATTCAACACACATTTATTGAGCACCTAATATGTGGCAGACACTTTACTAGGAATGGTGATACAGCAGTTAGGAGACAAACATCTCTGTTTCATGGAGTTTACATTGTAGGGGAGAAAGACAAACAGTAAACAAAGAAGCAGTAAACTATACAGTAATATGTACTAAGCAGCTAATTCAGGCAGTTTCAGATGATAGTGACTGAGTGGCCTTTCTGCAGAGGTGACATTAAAGCTAAGATGTGAAGGACAAGAAAAAATCAGTCCCACGAGGACTGGAGAAGAGCAGTCCAGGCCAGCAAACAGGTAGTGCCAAGTTCTCGAGGCAGAAAGAGTTGGCATGTGTAAGTAACTGCTCCAGTGTGGCTGGGGCAGAGCCGGGGCAGATGGTGAGGTAGGCAGGGGCCAGTTCACAAAGGGCCTTAAGCCCATGAAAAATTAGATATTTTTCTTGTGTGACGGGAAGCCATTAGAGAGTTACAAGCAGAGAGTAATAGCATCTGATTTATGTCTAAAAGATGGTTCTATGCAGAAGGACCCGTAGGGGGTAAGAATACAAACGAGGCAGGGGAGGCAGACCATTAGGGGACTATCACAGCACGGCAGTTCTAACCTTAAACAGTCCTGGGATAACTACTTGCTCATTATTGGGAACACTAATGGCAAATGATCATTTTGTGCACATCGCTTTAAATGCAGACGTCTACATGTCTGCTGGGAGAGTAAAATAATATCCCAAGAGCAAGAACAAGAGAGTCGTGGCCAAACAGACTCTGCCCACGTCTGGATGGTAGATTTAAGGTGATTAACTCATTCTGACCTGGTCTGTAGCCTTCAGTTTCCTGTTGAATTCCCACCATTCTTTTGTCAGTGGTTACTCCAAAACCCGCTCTTAACAATGGTCAATTCTCTCCCAGACCTATTTTTTGGTTAGTCACTGTATTTCTTTCTCTACAAAGAAAAGTAAAGCTCTTTGGTGTGAATTCCTTCTTGTGTCAGCTTCACATACACCCTGGCACTTTCTCTTCATTTAAGAATACGTGTCCCTCCTCTTCTCTGAGGGGACAGTCCACCTGCGGACTGTGGCCACGATCTGCCCGTGAACCAGTTTTCACGTCCAAACGGCTCCCTCCTTCGGAAGCATTCTAGATTGTCCTTGCTGGTCTTTTCTACTTCAGAAAAGGCCTCATTTGTCCTGTCTTAATGAGCAGCACTTCCCTCTGTCGAAGGGGAAGCAGCCTCTCACCTCCCTCTTCCAGTCTCTGTCTCTCCCCTAGCCTGCACCCCATCTCCAATTTCCAGTGCTCACTTTCTCCACTCCCACAGCCTTCAGGAGCTGTACGAATTCCACAACATCTTCCTTTTGTCAACTCCAGTATCCTCGTCAACTTACCTATTTGCATATTTTCTCTTTTATTTTTTACCCTCTACTTGTGTGAATTATTATGTCTTTTTTAAGTTTAATCATTTGCTATAAGTCTCCCGTTGGGCACTGAGTGCATGTGGCTGACTCTCAGGTATGTATGATTGTGGAAGGCTCCTCCTTGGCATTCTTTCTCTAAACTCACTGCAGGTCTTCCATCCCTAGGCAAGCCATTGGGACTAGAAGTATTTTAAAAGAAAAATCTTCTGATTTTGGAAAGGTAACGGGCACATATACCATACTGTATAAATGTTTCTACAGCAAATATGTATAATGCACTCTGAGAGGGATAATTAAAGATAGTAAATTGCCTCATGAAAGTTCAGGTCAGATTTTGTTGTCAAATGAGTTTTGATGTCAATTTACAAGGGGAAAAAAAGGAAAGTAGAAAAGAAGGAAGGACAGAAAAGAAAACCTGTGGAAGTTTTGAGACTCTAATTGGTTCTGATGTGATCTCAGATCCATTTGTCCACGCTGCTCTCTCTGTTCCTCTGAAACATCCCCCTGGTTGTCAAGTTACTATTTCAAAGTCAACATTTTCTAAAAAGAATGAATTAGTTTTCCCCTCAAGAAGTCTCTCTTTCTGAAAAATTTCATTTGTCACGAGGAACACCATTTTTCTAGCCTCCTAAATGAAAAACCTTAAAATATTTTCATTCCATTTACTTTGCCTCTAAATGTACTCCATAATCAGACCTTTGACTTCAGCCCATTCAACAGCCTCTACCTTAATACAAGCCCATACTATTTTAATAGCCCTTTTGGCAATTCTGAGACTCCCATCTCCATCTGCACCCAGGGCTTTCTATTTCCTTATGCCCCACCCACCTCCCATCATACCAGGATTATCAGTGCCACAACCCCTGAAATGTTTCATTCATCATGAATGTTTCTTTGCTCAAGACCTCACAATTTCTCTGTCTGTATTTGAAAATTGAATCCCACCTTACATTTATTCCTGAAGGAAATTCTGCTTCCAAGGCTCCTTTCTGTTCCATTCTTTCTAACCAAACACGTTCCACTTTGGTTAATCTCCCCCCTTGAGTTCACCCATCACCTTGATTCTGATGCCTTTCTTAATTATAAGCTAGAACAACATAAAATCAAATGTAACTGATACGTTGTATCTTTTTTAGTCTTGACTAAAATTATTTAATAGTTTGTCATTTTTTCAGGCTTGTTTTCAGGTCACATAAGTCGGTACTTGTGTGGCTGAGTTAGCCAACAACCCCCCTTTCATTGCCTTCTATTTTTGTTGAAAGAAAAACTCCCAAGGTACCTCATTAGCAAACATGAAATGAAAAAATAAACAGCACATATTCCAAACATAAGGAACAAAGGATAAGCCACTGGCAGAATGTTAGCATTAAAATTGCAGAAGCACTAGGGACCTAATGAGCTCTGAATAAATGCTGAGCACATGGGTATCTGAATTCCTTGCATTATTTTGTGCACTTTGACCGTCCTTTTATCCTGTAATCTACCTACTCATTCCTTCAATACTACTGATGCTTCGAAATATGTGTGTTCCGTTTAGTACTTTGGATGACAGTCAATAAATATTTACTCACAACCTTGAAATATATTTGCTGTTTCAAATATTGCTCCTTAAACAAATGAAGGGGGGAAAGAACACTCATTGCAAGATCTGCTAGCAAAATAGGAAAGTCAGAATATCAGTTTATTGATACTCTGACTACCACCCCCCAATAATTCCAACTTGATTATCATTCTGTTCAGTAACTTTATAAATGACCAGAGGAAATGATCAAGAATATCCTCATCAAATTTATGGATGAAAGTAGATGCTCAAGGTTGCTAATGCTCAGAAAAATATGAATTAAATTTCAACACAATTCATTAATGTGAAGAGTGACTCTACAAACTAAAGGGAATTCAATAGGGACAAGCAGCTTATTCGGGTTAACTACGAGATGTACTAGACAAGAGAGCTCAGCAACAAGAAAGAGAAGAGCCTGCTGAGGGGTGGGGGTCACACAGAAATGACAAGTTAATGAGAGCAATGAGCTAAAGTTTATTTTTTAAAGGCATTATGACAATAAGATTAATTAACTAAAGGGTTACATAAAATTATAGATGTTAGAGGTGGAAGAACATTACATGAACTCTTGTCTGGATACTTTCAGGATTTTTTCAGCAGTAAAACTTTTTTTTTTTCAAAAGAAATTGTACACAGTTCAGCCATAAGTGGAAAACAGAAACAAGTGAGCTTTTCTAAGTGACTACATGGCATGAAGCCCAAAGCCTGAACTCTCGCTTCATCCAGCTTCCCACCCTCCCTTCCTCCCTGCTGCAGCCTCAGAGGCTCCTGCGGGCTCCACAGTACCTAGAGCTACCTTCCCCGTCACTTACTTTGTTAGTTAAGCTCTAACCACACACAGAAACAAATAAACAAACAAACCAAAAAATAAAAGAAAAAACCCAAAACCCTGTTGAACACTCAGAAAAAAAGGTAAGTGAATATATTCATAAGTAGTGCCCAGAACACTTTCAAATATATGAGACTCCAATGGCATTAGCCTTGCGTAATAGTACTAGAAAATGATTCACAGCAATGGGCCTCGTTCTCAAATGTTCTTAAAGAGACATTGGACAAAGCAATGACTCAGAAGGATTCCCTCCCTCAGCAAGGATTTACCTCAAAATCCCGATCATGGAACCTGTTTCTGGAGTTTTCATTTCTGTTTCGGGAGTCAGGATATCTATTCCGAGGGTCAACACTCCTGCTACGGTTGTTGGCACAGCCGTGACACCTGCCACAGCCGCACCTGCAGCAGGTTTGACCCCCCATCGAGGTTCCGAGTAGGACAAGTCTTCCGATTTTCCTCAAGAGAGAATAATCAATACTGCAGAAGAAATGGAATGTCCAGAGCTACAAGCGCAGCCAGATGGGGTTCCGATGGGCTCAGATGTCCTCAGAGATCGGCCAGGGGCCTTGGTCCTTGGCAGAAAAAGGGATCCCCAAAGAGGGACTTCACCAAAGCCAATATTCTATTATAATTTTCACAAATCCTTCATCAATTCAAAGGAAGACAAGCCCCTAACTTTTCATCTCTCCAGCTGACATGACAATGTGACCCTCTCTGAGGTCCTCGGAGAAGACAAATGAGCATCACTGGCCAGAGACTCCTCTTTATTATGGGGATGAAGCCACAAGAGCTTTAATTTCCCCTTGTACCGCATTAGCTGGTAGGAATTCAGCTTGGAATATAAGGATGTCCGAGAACAATAACAGTAATTAGTACTTCTATGGAGCTTTGTAGATGCTCTGAGCTTTACTGCCACTAGTGATCCCTGCCAGCAAGACAGGCGTGCTGCTCAGAATGGTCACTGCTTGAGTACTCCTGAAAGAAATGGATCTCTCTTGACGAGAGCTGGAAGCAGACTCCCACAGGACTTCGTTTAAATGTATGCAGTCCCGGATGCTTTGAGTCTGAGACTGTTGTAAATATTTTTAATAGTAAGCGCAAGAAATTTATTTGAACAAAGAGATGGAAAGATATGCAGGAAGAGAACTGGGTGAGTGAGAGGCAAGGGCATGCCGGTTACTCTTCTGGGCCCTTCCTTTAACCCCATCGCATGGGCGACCAAACCGAGGATGCCGGAAATCCCTCTCCTGCTCCACACCCACCTCCTCCGATACTCCTCCTTAGTGCGGGCAGCACAGCATTTCGGATTTCTACTACTTAACAGTCCACTCCGCCCACAACCACACAACAAATTTACCCCTGCTTGAGTACCAGAACACTAATTCATTCAAAAAGAAAAAGAATACAAAGAAGATTAAAAGTCCCATAGAAAAATACGTTTTTATCAATTCTGAATACCAATGGTTATCACTTCATCACAGTATCTTCAACTAGATAAGCAACCCAACAAAAAACGAGCAAAACTTGTGAAAAGATAATTCACCAAAGAAATACAAATGGCCAATAAACATAAATAAAGAGTTCAACCTCACTCTTACTTAAAGAATTGCAAATTTAACAAGTGACATACAAAAATATTGGCAAAATGAAAAATATTGATTACATACAATATGCATGGAGTAGTAGGAAAAGAGGCACATTTGTTCAATTGTGTTTGGGATCTTAGGCTGATTAAAAAAAAATTGCGGTAGTATCTATAGCACTGAGAAGTAAATGTGCTTTTAATTCAGCTAATTCAATTTCTAAGGAAATTATCATACAAAAATACTGACCAAAAAAAAAAACACCCACAAAGAGAACACGGTTTATAAAAGAAAGTGGAAACAACTTAAATGTTCATAAAGATTGGTGAAAAAAAAAACCGAGAGAATTACATGCAGTGTATGATCCTTTTGGGAGCATAAATGGACTTGTTTATATAGATGCATAGGGAAAGAGTCTGAAAGAACAGATACCAAACTAGTTACCTTCAAGGGTGAAGAGAAAATTTATCTTTATTTTGTATGTTTCAGTACTGTTGGAAGTTTTTGCAGCAAGCAATTGACATTTGCAAGAAAAATTAATAAATGTATTACTACACTCTTTAAAAACAACTCTTAAAACCCAACTAGAGACAAAGCCTTCTAGTTTGGGTTAATACAGAAAATGAACTGGCTGATATTTATTTATTTGTTTATTTATACATACATAAATAAACAGCACTCACAGTCACTACCTCAAAGAAAGACAACACATGTGCTTGGGGTGGAAAGAAAAATAAATCACTCATTGATTTCTTGCTACATCTGGTGATGACTTAGTCCCTTATACGTTCATTTCCCTCTGCCCATCACCGATAATGAATTGCTGGTTTTCCATGTATTCTTCTACAGTTTCTTAATGCATTTACATACAAAGATGTATACACACACATATATATTTGAATATATACATGTTCTAATACTCTACTTTTACACAAAATGTACCCATGCTATACCTACTGCTATCTATCCTGGTCTTTCCCCCCTAACACTATAGTCTTTTAGGTCGGTACTGATAGAACAGGAGAGAGTTCTGCCACGCAGACGGTCTGGAAAGGGCTGACAAGCTGCAGCTTGATGGTAGACCTACCTAAGAGGATAGGACGGGTCCTGGGCAGAAGGGATGGTGGGGTGGGGGACGGTGGGGAGCGTGTGTAGCATTATGTGAAATGATGGCAAGATTGGACTAATGATCGTAGCAGAGATTTGCAAAAAGATAGGTCTAAGACCTCAGCAGTCTCTGATCACTGTGCCAGTAATTTAAGATAAAGTACCAATAGGAAGGTGAAATGAATGGATGATACATACTAGTAAGTCCATTAAGGAATTCACTATTGGGATGGCCCAACCTTAGCTGGTAACTGATGCCTCAGTCTCAGGGCTAGGGTTGGGGGTTAGACTTCAGGATTTGGAAGGCCCTACCTCTTGCATGATGCTGTTACAACTGTCCTTGGTAAGATTAGCAGCCTGGGTGGCTCGAGACAAAACATGCAGCTCAGTGATCAGTGCTCACATCCTGTGCCTTCGTCAGCCCAGCTGTGGAGAAGACACAACACTGTGCCCCATGGATGGGGCAGGGCTGGGGTGAGGTGTGAATGAGTCTGAGGCCTCTTAAGCACTTCATGTTTTGAACTTGGTCTGACCTAGGAAATGGGGTAAGGCTGAGAACTGGGCATTCAGAGAAGAGTCAGTGGGCCTGTGTGGAGAAGACAAAAAGGGCAGATAACGGAGGTGGGAAGGGAAGTATGGCACATCACCTCTCCAGGTGGCCAACCACCTGGGAAACCTGGGAAATTAAAGTGTTAGAAAATGTTTTTTCTTCTCTGCTACCTCAACAAATGCTTGTCAGGTGGAATTGTTATTCTCATTGACTAAACTAGAATAACCATACAGGAAACCAGGAAATGCTCCCCTTGACAATGACAGAATTAACTGGGTGACAAAAAAGCTGTCAGAAGCTTTTTGTTTGGTAGAAGCTTTTTGTCTGGTGGTAGAAACAGCTCTGGGATGGTTGACCCTAAAGTGGGCACCTATCTGTGTTGGATGGTTTGGGAGCCCTTCAATCTCAGGAGTGAAACTAGAGAGTCACAGATGTCTCCTGAATGATGGGGCAGAGAAGCTTGAACAAGAATCAAAATCTGTACCTCCGACTTCACAGGGAGCAACACCGATTTGGCCAGATTTCTTCTCCTCGATAGATTACAGTTACATTTGTTTTTTGAGGCATTTTTTTGGCAGTGGAGAGGCTTATTTTTCCTTTTAGAAAGTACACACACACACACACACACTTATACATGTGAACACTCACACACACTTGTAGGCAATAGGGAACAGAGGCTACATCCGGGTCATCAGGAATGAAAGAATCCAAATGGTTAAAGCAAAACTGTGTTTTGCTTGAATTGATAAAATAATTGCAGTACTGATTATTCTATTTTAACTTCTTGAGCTTGTTTCCAGAATTATTAAAATATGACAATTTCACTTCTAATCACTTTCACATAAAATTTTCTAGATCAGAATAAATTTTTAGACCTGAAGGGGAATTTTTATACTAGAAATCATTGAAATACTCATGAAGGTGATTGCCTTTTTGAACACACTAATTTAATTAACAATACATTGTTCACTATTCTTGTTCTATTTTTGAAAGAAATACCTTAATTCTTAAAGTATTGTTTATTATTTCATGTCCTAGAAATACTTCCATGTACTGGAATTAAGAAATTTTTACTTATAAAATAACTTCAGCCATAAATAGAAAATAAGTATATGCATGAAAATAAATATAGCAAAATACATACAATCTACCATGTTAATCCTCTCACATGTAAAGAAATATTCAACACGTTTGTCACATATGATATACATGTCTGTTTCTTTTAATGATATCACTTTCTTATGCTTTTCTATTATGTGGAAAAATGGTCTGTTAGAAATACAAATATTTTACAGAAACATATCTTCTACTCTGGAACTGACTAAACACTTCATGTAGCCATTTAGAGGACAAATTGTTTTGTATAAATACATATGAAATCCCTGGTGATCTTTTTGCATCTAAGACTTAAATTCTAAAAATATCATTTTGATTTCTAGTTACACTTTTTTCCTATTTGATGCATATATGCATTTGAGAGGCAATACTACCTTTGTCATTATAAGTCCATATTTTTGTTTATCCAAGCAGGTATGGTAAATGTGTTATTTTAATTGAAATATTCAACATAGTGCAGTCAGCTTTAAGGAATGTCTGAGGAATTTTAATAGCATGTTAAACAAATAAACAAATATACTAACTCAGAATGTACAGAACAAATATAGAGTGTGAATAAATTCTGAAAAAATAGATGTAACTTAGAGGGCTAGATGAACTCAGGAACCTTAGGAAGAATTTACGGCCTTCTACATGGGAAAGACGCAAAGGGTGTTCCTGCTATAACTGCCTAGTAAATCTGCTAAACCTCACAGGAAATGACAGGGCTCATGGCAGAGTGGACTAAGAGAAGGGGACTTATGAAGATATGGGCAGTACCCTAGCACTCACAGCAGGTACAAACTACCCAGAATCTAAGTGGAGTTAACTTTTGTTTCCCAGTTACACCCGCCAGGCTGGTGGTGTGGGGGAGTCCTGCACTTCTGAGAACGGTCCACTTATCCTCCCAGCCAGGATCTCAACAGACATAGAGGTGAGAACACATCAACAGGGAAGAGCAGGTCTTTCTACCTCCTCATCCTTTCTCCCAGTCCCAACAGAATATTCGGATGAGAAAGATCTAGAGCCAGAGACCGGAGAGCAGGGGTGTGAAAGAAGGGTAATGGAGGGGAGAAAGGGAGCAGAGAGAGGAAGAATAGAATGAGACTGAAGCAACAGGCAGACCCAGAAGTGGACCCTGGAGCCAGTCCTTCCTGTTGTGGTATCTGACCATCTCTGAGGGGGAGGGGTAGTACAGGTACAAAGGATAGCTGTGCTTGGCCGACCGCATGTCAGGTGACACCTGGAGACACTGTAGCCAGAATGACATTCTGCCTCTGCTGGCTCCCTTCAAGTTCCTGCCCTACTTTTACTTGCTCTGGCTGCATCCTACACTGGGTTCCCAGTTTACTGGTTTCTGGCTCCAAGCCTGTGCTTCTCCCTCTGGGTACCAGCTGGCCTCCTTCCCCCTGCCAGTCCTCCCAGGACTGACTCTCTGGCTTGGCCATGGGGCCTCTCCTGTGGGGCACTCAGTGGCCAGGGCTCCTTGACTGCCTCTTGGGACAGTGGGCCAGGGCGGAGAGACTGTGTCCAGATAGGACGTCAGCAGCGAGAAGAGGACACAGCTATTGTTGGACTGCAAACTAAGGGAGGAGGCATGGTAGACCCTTACCTCCACTCCTCTCGAGGAACTTACTTTGGCCCCAACTCTAAATACTGCCATCAATGGTTATCCGGACTTCGGTAAACATTATAGGGTACTTAATGGCATGTTACTTACAGAACTATTTTTACGGTCAGTTATTAAAGGACAAACATAGGAAATGGCTTGAAACTAGCAAGGGTCAGTGACTAGATTTACCAGGTTTGTTTCCAGTTATACACTGTTTCTTAGAAAGAAAAAAGAACAAAATGCGAAACCAATTTGAAAGTAAGTATACATTACAGTAAGCCAGGTTATTTAACTGTTTTTAATATAAATGTGAATTATTATTTTGACATTTTATAAACTTTAATTTTGTATTTCGGGTACTCTGATTGACGTCAGACTATTTTGAGCTAGGAAGCATTCTCTGTTGAACTTCCCTACCCACTTTGATCATGTTCTAATAAAATATACGACATGAGCTAATAATCTCATCATGTCCTTCTTTCTTAACTACTTTCCATCAGCTTGGGGAGAATTCTTCTTTTAAAGCAATATAATTAATAAGAACACTCTGTGCAAACATCTAGATACTAGGAAGTAACTACTGATATAATAACAACTCTAAATGCCTGACAGCAGGAAGTAGTAAAAATGCTTTTCAGCCCTGGCCAGGTGGTTCAGTTGGTTGGAGCATCATCTTGTGCAACAACAACAACAAAAAAAAGGTTGCAGGTGCAATCCCTGGTTGGCACGTACCCAAGAAGCAACCGATCAATGTTTCTCTCTCAGATCGATGTTTCTCTCTCTCCCTTTCTCCCTCAGTCTAAAAAATCAATAAAAACATATGTTCAAGTGAGGATTTTTTAATACAATACACTACTCTTCCAGCGTATTGTAATACTCTTTACTGACTTCTTTCTTTTAAAGATTTTATTTATTTATCTTTAGAGAGGAAAGGAAGGAGAGAAGGAGAGAAATATCAATGTATGGTTGCCTCTCATGCGTCCCCTGCTGGGAACTGGCCTGCAACCCAGGCATGTGCCCTGACTGGGAATTGAACCTCGATTGTGTGGTTCGCAGGCCCACGCTCAATCCACTGAGCTACACTAGCCAGGGCTGTTCAAGTGAGGATTTAAAAAAATAATTAAAAATTAAAAAAATGCTTTTCATGGGAAAGAACCACAAATTCCAACTACTGATGTCACCTTACTTTGTATAGCTTCAAATTAAAGCACAGCCTGTGTGGAAAGGAAGAACACACGTGTCACAGCTGTGACAATGGGGAAGAACACCTAGGGCCAGCAAAGAGCGAAGGTGCACACTTTCCCCTTGAGACTCCTTATTTCTTATCATGGTGCTTTGATCTATAATATGCTTTTTACTATCTACTATTTTACCATTCTTCTTGTGTTTTTCAATCAGAGGAGTTGCTTTACAGTGTTTTAATTCATTAAAGTGTTTATTGTCAGTAGCCAAATATTGGAAATAACCATTACCTTTTTGAACAACCCAGACTCTGTAGGTAGGGGGGCAGGCACCTCGTTGTCGGGTTGAGGGAACTGGGACTCCCCGCTGTGCAGTGCAGACGCCTGGCGCTCTTGAGCCACCTGTCCTCCATCCTCTGCATCTGAAGCTCTAGAAAGAGTGGAAACAGTTGTGTTGACAACGTGCCAGGAATGCTGGAAAATCATGAAACCCAAAGGCATATTTCTCCGTGTGTACAGCTGACCCTTGAACAATACAGTTGAATTTATATGCAGATTTTTTCAGTACAGCCAACCTTCTGTACCCATTGGTTTTGCATCCATGGATTCAACCAACCACCAATCAAAAACAATACTTTCAGTCAGCAGCTGGGAGTCCGTGGATGTAGAGAACCAACTGCATGCATTGTTTTATGCTATTTTATATAAGGGATTTGATAATCCATGGATTTTCGTATCTAAGGCAGGTCCTGGAACCAATCCCACATGGATACCCAGGGGCAACTATAGTTAAGTTTTGGGAGGTCAAAAGTTACACAGAATTTTTGACTATATAACCCTTGTGTTGGGCAAGGGTCAACTGTATTTACAATCAACTAAAATAACAAATCATTCTTTAAAACCTATGAAGGATTATAGATAATTTGGTACTCTCATAACACATTTATAAATAAATCTTGATGACTTCACCATGTGGCTAACAAAATTTTTTATTTGATTTTTAAAGTACATTTTATTGATTATGCTATTATAGTTGTCCCATTTCCCCCTCTTCATTCCCCTCCACCCTGAACACCCCCTCCCATCCACATTCCCCCCTTTTAGTTCATGTCCGTATGCTGTAAGTTCTTTAGCTTCTACATTTTCCACACTACTCTTGCCCTCCCCGTCTATTTTCTCCCCACCATCTATGCTACTTATTGTCTGTACCTTTTCCCCCTTCTCCTCCTCTCACCCCCCAGTTACTAACCCTTCATGCGATCTCCATTTATGTGGTTCTGTTCCTGTTCTAGTTGTTTGCTTAGTGCACTTTTGTTTTAGATGTGGTTGTCAATAACTGTGAGTTTGCTGTCTTTTTACTGTTCATTTTTTATCTTCTTTTTCTTAGATAAGTCCCTTTAACATTTCATATAATAAGGGCTTGGTGATGATGAACTCCTTGAACTTGACCTTATCTGAGAAGCACTTTATCTGCCCTTCCATTCTAAATGAAAGCTTTGCTGGATAGAGCAATCTTGGATGTAGGTCTTTGGATTTCATGATTTGGAATACTTCTTTCCAGCCCCTTCTTGCCTGGAAGGTCTCTTTTGAGAAATCAGCTGACAATCTGATGGAAACTCCTTTGTAGGTGACTGTCCCCTTATCTCTTGCTGCTTCTAGGATTCTCTCCTTTATTTTCATCTTGGCTAATGTAATTATGATGTACCTTGGTGTGTTTCTTCTTGAGTCCACTTTCTTTGGGACTTTCTGAGCTTCCTGGATTTCCTGGAAGTTTATTTCCTTTGCCAGATTTTGGAAGTTCTCCTTTATTATTTGTTCAAATAAGTTTTCCACTTGTCACTCTCCCTTTTCCCCTTCTGGTACCCCTATAATTCGGATTTTAGAACATTTAAAGATGTCCTGGAGGTTCCTAAGCCTCTCCTCATTTTTTAAATTTTTGTTTCTTCATTCTTTTTTGTTTGTTTCTTTTTTCCTCTCATCCACTCCATTGATTTGAGTCCCAGTTTTCTTCCCATCATTGTTGGTTCCCTGTGCATTTTCCTTATTTCATTTAGTGTAGCCTTCATTTTTTCGTATAATTTGTGACCCAAATCAACCTGTTCTATGAGCATCCTGATCACCAGTGAGGAGAACAGATGGAGGAGAGAGCAGGGCGGAAATATAAGAGCAACTTGAGTCTTTAAATATATTGCTGAGTACCTGAATTAATCAATCCTAGGCCTGCCCTAGCTCTGAAGGTCTTGTTATGTTACATAATAAATGCCCTAGTTGTTAAGTCATTTTGAGTCGAACATTCTCTGTTATCTGCAATTGAGCATCCTAACTAATACAAGGGTTGGTATACCTCTTAAGTATATTATTAAGGTTCGGGATAAAAATACTGGAGCAAGATATGGGCTTTGAATGAAGAATGCTAATAAAGTGGAAAGAGAACTAAAACACCTAAGGCTTTCATACTTCACAGAAGAAATAGAAGATTTTGTGGAATTTCTACAATATGCCAATGATACAAAGATAACTAGGGTAAATGCTAACACTCTAGAGCAGCAGTGAGCTGCTGCTTTCATAAATCAATAGGGTAACGTCAGCTAGAGTTACGTATAGCATAATTTGGAGAACTCGACTGTGTACATCTTTGTTTTGGAAAACATTCTCTGTATTCCAGAAAATGTGGAGATACATTAACAGCAAAAATTTCTTTTTGTTTTCCTCCAGTTGCCATAAAAGTAATATTTGTATAGAGTGAAGGTAATTCAGTCAGTTTCAAAGGGAACTGAAATGAAAAATAACTTCTTTAGCCACATCACAATTTTATTCTGCATGGCTAACCACTTTGTACAGTTTCCTTCTGCAACATTTTATGCCACATGTAAGCCAATTTGCGTCAGTATGTGTGAGGGGAGAAAAAAACACCCTCAGAAAAGTTTAGATAACCACTGAAAAGCATCTTAAAGTAGAGGAGTTATAGTCTTAACATGGACGCATCAAAACCTATTTTTTACCATAGTAGCCTATTTCTACTTTCTCTTAAAGTAGAAAAGGTGTTATAGTCTTAACATGGACGCATCAAAACCTATTTTTTACCATCAAAACCTATTTGTTCCACTGACCCTGCACCACAGGGCTCACCAGTCCTCTGCTCACAAATAAGCCAAGAGCAGCAAGCAAGAGAAAAGACCAGTAAGACTTGAAAACCGATTCCAACCACTGAGATCTTACAAATTGTATATGTAAACCAGAAGTTCATATGAAGTCTGCCACTTTTAGTATTTTTTCTCTCTGGGGAAAAATACATGTGCCCATTGAATGAACTGAGCGAGTGCAGAGATAAACACAGCCACGCGTGTCATTGCCGGTGGGCACCCACACGGAGTTCAATCTTCCTGCTGGATACTTACGTACACGCTGTGTGATAAAGGACGGTAAAGCTGTGCTTTCTATACATTTTTCTTGTGATCCAATCCCTGCCTATAGCATAGGATCCTTCTGCAAGTAACAAGGGCCAACTCATAAAAGCTTCATCAAAAATGAACTTCATGACTGCAGAGAAAACAGGAGGGGTGAACTAAGCGGATTTAATCCGTTTATTCAGCTGCTGAATCAGTGGCTGTGGCAGCTCCGGTCACCACCTATGGATCCGATAGTTCTGGAAGATGACATTAATCCGTTTATTCAGCTGCTGAATCAGTGGCTGTGGCAGTTCCGGTCATCATCTATGGATCCAATAGTTCTGGAAGATGACAAGATGATCTCTTCCTGTGCACCTGGCTTAGTGGTGAGGAGGTCTCCCCAGAAGCCATGTCCCTGACTTCTCTGCACATTTCATCCCTAAACCAAACCAATCACTACACTGACCTCCTCAAGGCTGGGACCTGAAAGACATCACTGTGCAGAGTGGGCACCTGAACAAACTGGGGCCAATTGGGAAAAAAGTTGTAGGGAGTGGAAGTGAATTCTTGTGTGTTACATCACCTCCCTAACTTCGTGTTGAAACATGTCCGCCACACTTACTAGACTGTTAGTAGAGATAGAGCAGATACACATCAAAGAACTTGAGTTATCAAAGGAGAAACATTCATGATTTTAGCCTCATAGCATGTTGGACACAGGGAGCCTGCTTGCCCTCCTGATTTGGGGGATAAACTAACAAGGCAGCATGCTATCCAAGGGTCAGTTTTATGTGCTTGGGGTCATGATGAAAGGTAGATTTCTTTTCTCAACCACCAGAAAAAGGGGAAGACTATTACAGATCATCCAGGGAAGGTCCTTGCTTCACCCATAATTCTGCAACAGGAAATGCTGAGCTGTGGCACAGCCAAGAACCTCTGACCTCCCTTTGAGGGGAGGAGGAGCAGGAGGTCTTGGCTGACTTCCATTTCCTCCTGACCCACATCCAGGCCATGCAGCTGGACACCTGGTCACAGGTGCCATTATGTCAAAGTCTGTTCCAGGATTCGGTTGGGAGGTAAAGAAAGGCCGTGGGAGGCCTAAGGGGGCTTTACAAGCAGATCCTGACTTCAGGACAGCTTCCCACCCGAGCCCAGAGAGATGCTTGGGCCAGCCAGGGGCCATTGCCTAGTTCCTCTCTTGTGTCAGACACGGAACTGCTCACAGCAAACGTATTGCACGGATTTGTCTCTTGAAGCACAATCTTCCCAAAATGTTACACAGAAATAACAGACCTGGAATCTGCTGGAGGGTCTCTGGGCCCTACGTTAACCTTTTAAATAACTTCCAGCTTTCACTTCTTCAGAAAGCATGTTTAGATCTCCTACTACGTGCTAAACGTCAGAGGACGCAGCGGAGGGCAACCCACTCCCTGTTCTCAAGGACAGTAGGCCTCTTAGGCATAAAGGCTCATCAAGGGGGCAGCGGCACTTAATTCTAAATAATAGTTCCCTGTGAACGTGGACCAGTCTCCCCAGCCTGCAGACCAACCTTTATAAGTGTTCGCCAACAGGAAAGGCCAACTGGAGAGTTCATTTTGTCTATTCCAAAGAGCAAACGTTCATTTAGATCCTGATGAGTGGGAGGTGATAGGTGGTCCCTAGCAAGACTAAGCTTGGCTACCTGGTGAGAAATTAAGATTTGAAAATGGAAGTACAGTTTCCTTTGTGAATAGTTACCACTGGTCTTTTATTAAGGACATCACCTCTTGGACTAACAAAAAATAAGACAGAATGAAGTAAAGTCCCCCAAACACTGCCTACCAGTCTGGGGTTTCAGTAGAGGGTAACTTATTAATTTGCTAATTACCATCTGTACTTTTTTTCCTTTGAGCACAGGGAGTACATTGCCAGAAGTGAAGGGCTTCAGTGTTTGGTACTTCATTTGACTCAGACTCCTGAGTAAGTGGAATATTGGCCAGCTCGCTCCGTTATGGTCTATGTTTCTTTTTTATTTGGCTTGCTTTTAAAAACCAGATTGCCTTTCTCCCTGACGTTGGTAGAAAATTAATAATGGTGAGATTGTCTGCTTTTTCCTAAGTTAAAAAGAGCCACTTCCAAACAAATCCAAGCTTTGTGAAGCTGAAGCTTACATAATTTGGGTGGCCCTCTCTCAGAAAAAGAAAACTAAATACCTTGCTTTTTCAGTATTTGCAGCACAAAGGCCTCTCTGGGTCTTGGGAGTGGCCCGAGAAACTTCAGTCTCCTCTGCTTCCTACCCACCCACTGGGGTTTCCTATTTTGGTCTACTCCATCCCGTGGTTCTGCCCTCACTGTTGTGTCTTGGGCTCAAGATAAAGCAAGCGAGATGGGTGTTCCTATTTAAGGGCCCCTGCTTAGGAGCTAATAAGGTATAGTAAACGAATGAAGTGAGATACCCAAGGAAAGGTTCAGGGCTACCTATCGGGTATAAATTGAGGCTGCACTGCCACCTATTGTCCACTCCAATGATTATTAGCATAGTCAAATAGCTGGGGCTGCGATTTGAAATTTGCCACAAGGCGCCTTCATCTGCACTGAATTATTTCCTAAGGAGAGCTGAAAGGATTGAATACTAAAGCCACTCTTCTGAATTAAGGCAGTGGCTGAAAGGCTCCATACGTTTCCTGGCCACAAAGAAGGGAGAAAACCTAATTCACTAACAAGCAGCATTGATAGTGTGAGCAGAATTTCTTCGTTGCAACTACAAAACAGTAGAGAGCCAGCATTTATTAAGCAACTTCTATGCTGCTAACATTGGGCCCTGCGTAAAATTACGGACATACACCATTAATAAATAAATCCAGGCCTCTACAGGCCCCTAGCGATGACCTGGTGCAGGTGTACAGAGACTTGGGCTCTGAGAAACCAAGAGACTGACAGAGCTGAGGGCCTGCTGGTTACCCATGTACGTGGAATGGGAAGCCAGGCTCACAGAGGCATCCAATGACAGTGTGACAACAGAGCCATGTAAATCTGTCCTGTCTCCAGGGGCAACCCCCCCCCAAATCTGTATCCCTTGAAAAATTAAGGGTTTCCAATTTATAGAATGGTATTTTTTTCCAGAAGCAATGTTATATTCAAATTTATATTTTCCTCAGTTGAATGAGAGATGAACTATGGCAACCGTATACCTATGTATTTCATACCAACTTGGCCATCAGCTATGCAATCTTGGGCTAATTATTTAACTTCTCTAAGCCTCAGTTTCCTTTATCTGCAAAGTGGAGACTAGAATCAGATTGCCATGAGAATTCTGTCAAGTAATATTCTTAAAACACTTAACCTAGAACTGGCACATAGTAAGTGCTCAATAAGTATCAGCTGTTTTAATGATGTATACAGATGCCAGCTGACTCTTCCTAGACAGTAACTTGCTAGATATCATGTGTTTGACAGGGAATTTATCAGGCTCAATTATAAAGTGATATCAAAATGAGAATGTCTGAGTTGGAAGATACCCTAGAGATGATCTAGTGACCCAGCATGGCATCTTGCAAGTGAGCTCACTGAGGCCCCGGATGTTCACTGTTCAAAGTCACAGGGCTAAGTAAGGGCAGAGTGGACGGTAAAAAACCCACCTCATTCCCAGTTCAGAGACTAATTTCAAATTTTCTGCAGATGAGTTTCATAATTAGAAAATGCCCAGTTAGATGGAGAAATAAATAAAATTTGCACAATCAAGTTAAAAAAGTTCAAAACATCTTTATAATTTTACCTGTACAAGGAATACTACATCACTAATACAAGTATTCAGCAGCTGCAAGCGGTGTGTAAATTTTTAATGCAGAAAATCTGCCATCTAGTGGTTGTATAAGGGCATCAATCTTTTTTAGTAGTAGTGTTTTTGTGGAAATAATAATAATAATAATAACACCCCGATGCCACTGGCCCCCACTGTCAACTGCCTCCATCTTCTCTGGCCTCCTGATTTTTTTTAAAGCAAGAAAGGTATTTACTGTCACACACTGCCTAGTAGACTGGCAGATGCCACTAACGAATGGTAAAAAAATTCTTCTACGGCTCATTGTTTCTATAAAAACAATTTTCCAGTTACCATTTCTGAAATGGAATAGAAACCCAATGAAAAATGACCCAAAAATACCGTGTCCGTCAAACCGCAGTGCGGTGTGTGTGTAACCTGGACGCTTCAAATAGCGGCTCAAGCTGGAGGCCTTCTCCCCGCGCGCTGTGCGGGGCAGACACGTCTTCGATCTGCCCGAAGAAAAGCGAATCACCTCTCCAGCCAGCAAAGGCTGGGCCTTAGTCACCATGATTCCACTGTGTGAAATCAAAGCTTCAAGTGCCACGGATTCTGTGAAATTTAACCAAGCTCTCTCGGGACGAATAACGTGTAGATTTTAGTTGTTATTCACAGCAGATGACTAAAAAACCATGAAGCCCACCCAGAACAAGGTGTGGCTTTGTTAACGCTGGTCCCAGCGGAAGGAAGGATCTCATTCTGGGCAAGAGAACTGGGACCAGCAAGACTCAGGGATTCATCGCCCTGAACCCTGGGGAACTGGGGACCAAGGTCTGGGACTCAAGAACCGCCCAGGTCCATGGGAGTCTCGTGTTCTGGGCAGGACTGCACACGCACCCACTCGGAGCAGCTTACGGTCATAGCATTTTTGCAGCATTCTTTGAAACATTCAAGTTGGACGAGTTTGACGAAATATAAGAGAAGTTTTCTTGATTGCTGGTATTTTCCTTTTAAGGCTACTCAAATTCCTACCATCTAACAGCAGAGAAGAGAGAATATAGCTTTTCTTCTGGTGGCATATATAATCCCCCCAAAGACTGGCTGTTGTTATCTTAGCTCATAAATAACACATTAATAATGCAACAGAGGGTACCTTACATTGCTATCCCCCACCACACAAAGCAAAGCTGTGCTGTGTGTGCTGCCGTGGAGCAGGCCAGGAGCAGGCTGCCAGGCAGAGCACAGCGCAGGTACAAGGGCAGAGAAGCGCCAACTCAGAGCCCTCTTGTTCCCATCACCCCACCTCTGATCACTGGCCAAGTGACCCTTGGTCACCACATCCAAGCTTGCTTTGTGTAAGCCTTTGTGGGACACACTGCAGGGAGCCGAGTAGGGTGTTTGCCACCTTCTTTCTTAATACAGATGGTCCCTGACTTACAGTGGTTTATGGTTTTCACCTTCACAATGGTGAGAACGTGAAAAATATTCGGTAGAAACTGCACTTTGAATTTTGCATATTGATCTTTGCCTGGCTAGTGATAGGCAATTTGAGCTCTCAGCTCCCAGATCCCGAATGAAAATAACTGATACTCTACAGTGTATTCATTATGTTGGATAATTTTGCCCAACTGTAGGCTAATGTAAGTGTTCAGAGCACATTTAAGGTAGGCTAGGCTAAGCTATGATTCAATAGGTTATATGCATTAAATGCATTTCTGACTTACAGTATTTTCAACTTACAATCGGCTTATCTGGATGTAACCTCATGGTAAGTCAAGGAGTATCTGTAGTCTATGGGGACTGAAAGGAGACCTTTCTCTCATCCTTAGGTACTAAAAAAGTTTTCTTATTTTCACCTGTTATCTTTCAGACAATGTGGACTGTGTACTTGATCATGAATCAATTTTAGTAGTTACGCAGAACTTTATAAATGTACATTTCTATAAAGAATTGCTTCTCTGGCCTTATCACACTATTATTCCTTTGGTTTTCTGATCTTTCCCTATTTACACCTGTTCATTGGATGCAAATGACTGTAAATCCTTTGGAGAAAAAAATGATGGGGTGTTGGTTAAAAATACATGAAATGTGTCACTTCCATCTCCCCAGTATAACATCCTGGTTATCTTTGTCCATTCCAACTACCACTGTCCTTGTCCCAAACTTTACTGTCCCTTCCGTTTAGAGTTTTCAGCCCTTTTCTGCTATCTTGTCTCTCCTTGCACCCTCTGACCCATGCTAACATTACAAACAGAACAGTCTCCCTCATGTACTCTCCAGCTTGAAAACCATTCGATGTTCAGCACTGTCTACAGAACTAAGTCCTAACTCACAGTCTCATACTGAAGCTCCTCCACCTTCTGAACCTGGGCTACCATTTCGAACACGCAGTTCCTTTACGCACGCTTTGTTACAGCAGATGTGATCTATTTTAGTTTCATTATAATCACTGGTGACCCTTTCTCCCATCTCAGAGACTAGGGTCTTTAAGGGGTTCATGCGCGTGATTCCCTCTATTTCAGCCACAGCATAAAACCACGTCTGTCACATCACAGATGTTCAGGAGGGTTTGCCGGGTGAGTGGCCACAAAGCTCCTTCTGCAGGGATGGTCTGACTCATGCCTACAGCAGCTGCTGTGGGCCTGCTGCTGTTTATGACTGTTTCAAATAACTTCAATATAAAGCTTTGGTTCACAATGCCTCTTCCTGATCACGATCGTTGCATGCTAGGCTGGCCTGTCCATCGTCATTTTCTAGATGTCCACGGTGATGTCACATACTTTGAAGTTACTTTATAGCAGCTTTAATATGCACCATCTGCTTCCCTTGTCTCCTTTTGCCCCACCTTGGCTCACCAGTCCAAACCGACTTTGCTGCCAACAACAATCTGTAAAAGTCTGTGGGACTCTGGGGTCCCTAAGAAACTGCCATCAAACTTGTCTGCCTTCGTTAGCCCCTTCCAGGCACTCGCAGTATTAGCTTCCTCATTGCTGAGCTTTGATCATACTTGCACGGCTGCAAATACTGCTTCATAGCATTTCGAGATGCAAGAAAACTTCAAGAGAAATTGTATAATTATTTCTTGTATAAAAATTTTTTAGCACTTACTATATTTGCTAAACTTACAAATACCTACTTTCCTTACAAATCAAATACTCTCAAATTTCTCAGAGCTATAATTCACAGGTTTGAAGGCCCTACTCAATGTATGGGCCTACTCATCATGGGCAAATGCCCATGATGATAATGTGAAACTAGAGGAATTCTTTTAAAATAAGACAGTCTTTATTGTTTTTTACTTTTTCAAGATAATTCTTATGAAAGCTAGTTTTTACAGCAATTTTCATAACTGTCAATTTCATCATGTTTGACTTGCTCGATTTCCAAATACCTGGCAGTGGTTCAATGATTAATGTAAAATGCTCAGTAATTAGTACATAATTGTCTGAATCAGATCTTTAAAGGGCCTCCCCCACCCACCTGCACCAGGTGGGTAAACTCCATAAGGGACCAGATTGCTTAAGGGCCTCTTAGATGCATCCTTTAGTAGTGACTAGAATTATCATCATGTACCTAATGAATAAATTCAATTAGTGTTTTTAATTGGTGCTAATGTTACAAAAGAAAACTCTAATTAAAAATCATTTCTAACAAAATGTAATCTTTATTAACCAACGTCATCCCAATAAACTCAATTAAAAAAGAGAGAAGTAACAATGCAAAACATACTACAAACACATACAGGTTTTTGACTGAAGACAATGAAAAGGTTATGAAGCTGAATCTGAGAATAGACTGTTATTTATCATCTCAGCTCTTATCAGCTGAAACCTCCTGAGTGTACGAGATGATCGCTGTGTCTCCACTCTCCATCTAGTGTAATAAAGTTGTCCCAGCAGGGACGTTAGTAACAAGCTCCATATGTCAGCTTCAAATCCCCCATGGGGGCGGGAGGAGGTGCTACTCCAACACCACTTTACCTCCTTCTCCCTCCCCCTCTCCCCACTCAGCCTTCGGGTTGTGGTTGCGGAGATTTGTTCGTCCTTCCCTCATGCACGAAGTGCTTCATTATTTATATACCTCTGCTTGGGCTTCCTATTCGTTCTTTCTCCTTTCCTCTTTGGAATCTTTGGCTATCAAATCTGTCCTTTGATTTCAAAATTCACTCCCTCCAGGGCTTCACTGCTTGTGATGAATCTTGTGTTTTTACCCGTTGGCGATTCAGTTTATATTAAAGAAAATCCCAATTTACAACAGGGCCATGTTCCAAAACTTTTTTTACGATAAAAAAAATTGGAAGCCCTGCTGGTGTAGCTCAGTGGATTGAGCACGGGCCTGCGAACCACAGGATCACGGTTCGATCCCCAGTCAGAGCACATGCCTGGGTTGCAGGCCAGTTCCCGGCAGGGGACACACCAGAGGCAACCATACATTGATATTTCTCTCCATCTCTCCTCCCCTTCCCCTCTAAAGATAAATAAATAAAATATTTTAAAAAATTGGAAAGGAGAAGAATGCCAACATGAACCACAGAATAATATTTCAATATTACTGCAACTTAAGAAAGCACTAAACCAGTCTCAGATAGAGTATTTCTTTTTCTTGAGTATAGATTATTCTCTGGAACAAGAATTTTGGAGAAAGAGCAGCTTCAATTAGAAAGAAATGATGGCTAGAAAAATTTTCAGAGCTGACAAAGAGGCTTTACAGGGCTTTTGTTGTTACCAGACCTAGATTACCATTTTTTCTAATTTCACATGAAAACACACGGTTTCCCTTTCCTTCACACACACGTGCCCCTGCCTGTGCCCTGGGCTGTACAACTGCCAACCAGGGATCATAAGTGGCATGAAAGGAGACACAAGGGATGGAAAGAAAAGGAAGAAGAGGAAGGGCGGTGAGGGGAAGGGGAAATGGTTTCTTTGGCCAAGCCTAAAAAGAAAAAGGAGAGGAAAGTATTCAAAATAAGGTGGGGGATGTGCTTAGGAGGGCAGAAGATTCCCACACGTGGAAATCACAGAGCTGAGGAAGGAGAGCAGAGGCAGAAGAAAAGAGGCAGCTTGCGCCCAGTTCTCCAGGGAGAACCCACAGCCCCACGGTGCCCCGGGCGGAGCACAGAGCCGGGAGGCGCAGGCCGGCCTGCGGACCGGCGTTCGTGTCCAGCCGCTCTTCATACCTCCAGGACCAGAGGGCGTGTGAAAATCAGGTGAGTGACAGTAACTGGTCTTGAACTTTTAGGTTGAATGTTAGGAAAGACCAGTTTTCTAAATCAAAACCAGTTAAATATGACAATTTCTTATGGTTTAACCTAGTATTGTTTATGAAGGGTTCGTATTAGATCTTCTAGGAATATGTATCATTTCTCAATTCAGTTACAGATTTTTGGGAGTTATCGTCTCCTATCTCTATAACCTAAACTTGGTAGGCATAAAATAAATGCTTTTTCTTGGTCAGAGATGATATAAAACAAGTTTTTTTCTTGTGGCACTGACTGAGAACCTGGGCTGTCAGCACTGAGAGTTGAATCACTAAACCACAGTGCATTCTGTTCCAAGAAAATATTTATTTTGTTTAACAGGATTTTAAATTAGGGAGTGTTATCTCAACAGGTAGGATGAAGACCTGTGAGTCAATAAGCTCTGTGTGCCAGATCTTTATTTTTGCATTCATGATAAGTTTCACAATGTTTCACTGTATTATTGTTATTGTTTCACTGTTAGGCATACGTGAACACAAAGAAGTGTATTCATTTTTTTCACTCAAAATATCTTTATATGGCTTTTGTAATAAAAGATGTTTCAATATTACCAATACTTCAAAGAGGCAAGGAACTTGGTTTTATAAACCAGATAACAGTACACATCAAAATGCTTCTAAAAATGAGCAATTCATAAAATGCAACAGTAGAAATACAAAGTTATTAAATTTTTAATTACTTTAGCATATAGTTTTAAATATTGTTTTAAATAGAATTTAGCATATTGTTTAAAATAGAAGAAAATGGCTGCAGCATTTTCCTAGCTGTAGCAACTGCTTTTTACTAAAAAGAATCAAAATAATGTCATTAGCAAAATTAATTTTCTAATTTATCATCTTTTCTTTTTGCCTTTTAAAATGATAGAATCTTTGGGTTCTTTCCATTAAGAACTAATTGAAATGATTTTTTTCTCTTGTTACCAAATTTAACAGTTACAACTCATGTCATTAGACTTCAAATATGAGAAAACCATATAATTGCAATTACTATTAACTTATATAAAATATTGAAAACAGAAAAGATGTGTCATGAAACTGTTATACAATCATTCCGGTGAGTCACTCGTTGTATCCTTTTACTTCCCTGTCAAATAGTTCATGTGCATTATTGATAGAAAAGGAAGATACCTGTCAACCTAATTAAACATTGCATCCCCCACTTAAAAGGCAAGCAAGTGACAGAGAAAGCAAAACACATAGGGGCTTACTGTTTATCCGGTTATAGGACCAGCCATAGGCGAAGGGGTGAAATCTGACAGTAACCCTTGTCTCCCCTCCCCTGTGGCTTTCTCTGCATTTTCTCTTTTGCCTCCTCACTGTAGATCCCTGGGTTTTTCTTGTGGTTCCAGACCCATAGTTGGACAGAAAGGTGATCTAATAAAAGTAAATAATATGAAAGACCTCTTCACTTACTGCATGTGCTGGGATGAAGAGTGGGCCCCCAAATTCACATTCATCTGGAACCTCAGAACATGACCTTATTTGAAAATGAGTCTGTGCAGACATCATTAGTTAAATTAAAGTGAAGTCATAATGGATTCAGATGGGGCCTAATATAATGACTGGTATCCTTACAAGAAGAGTGAAGTGGACCCAGAGGCAGTGATACAAAAGGATGGGGAGGGGAGAGAAGTTCATATGATGCCGGAGGCAGAGATGGGGGGATGCAGCTGCTAGCACAGACACGCGAGGGCTGCTCTCAACAACCAGAGGGGAGGAGAGGAGCCAGGTCTTGCCTGAGCCTGCAGAGGAAGGATGGCCTGTTCACACCTTGGTTTCTGATGTCTGGCCTCCAGAACTGTGAGGGAATACATTTCTGCTGCTTTAAGCCATCACATTTGTGGTAATTTGCTAGGGCTGAACTGAAAGCATAAAAAAAAAAAAAAAAGACCTCTAGGAGAGGGCAATGTTTAATGCAAAGAGAAGAAATAACAGGTATATCTGGCATTAATAAAAACTCAGAGAAGAGATTTTTCTAGGGAAGTGGACTTTCTGAGCTCCTTTCAAATGAAACTTGGCATGTGCAAGCCTCGCCGCCAGAGGTGTGGGCCCGAGCAGGCTGAGTGGAGCCCTTTACGAAGCGTTATGGAAGGGAGAAAAGAAATGAAAAGAACGCATGCACTTTGCCATCCAGGGCACTCCAAAGACACCAGAAGTCCTGAGCTGAAAAATGCTGCCCCAGGTAACAAGAAACGCTGGCATAAAACCAAGAACAACAGGAGTACTAAGAGGGAATCTCTGAGTTCAAGAGAACTGCTCATCTCTCTATACACGACTCTCTCAAATCCAAGCAAACTTACACCACACATCAAAATTAATTCCAGGTGGCTGAAAGAATTAAATGCAAAAACATCAAATCACAAAGTTTAGAAAGCACAATATAGCATGTTAGAATACAATACAGGACACGAAACAACTTCCTAAGAATAATAATAAAAGAAATAAAAGGGAAAATACTGGTAATTTTACTAAGCAAAACTATAAATTTCTTATATTTTGTTAAATGAATGGCAATAACAAGTCAAAAATATATTTTCAGCAAAAATATCCAACAATTGGTGAAGAGTCACATTGCGTAAAGAAATCATACTAGCAAACCCAGGAAAATAAAAGAAAGAAAAAGTTAATGAAATTATTTTTCCACACTCACTACTAATCAAAACATGTAAATTAAAGTAACAATAGATAAAAAATTTAAATTAATAATTCATAGTGCTTTTATGTACTGCTGGGAGATATATTAATTGCTATAACCTTTTACTAAGTAGTTTATTAGTACTTATAATAAGACTTAAAAATGTTAACATACCTGTATCATGTGGTTCTACTTCTAGGAAACATTTATAGAGCAGTAACTAAAGAAGCAAAGATTTACCTACAAATATGTTTATGGCAGTGTTATTTATGATTAAATTTGCAGACAGCTCAACTAATTCAGGTAATGAAGTGAATTATGGACTATCCATATTATGAAATGCCATTTATCCTTGAAATCACAGAGGTAAAGCCTGTGATATAATAGCAAATTGAAAAGTGGAATAAAAAATTATGTATCAAACATGTTAAATAGCCAAGAACATACGGAAAGAAAATACACAAAAATCTTAACAGTGGTCACCTCTGGCTAATTGGATGATTAGTAATTTACATTTTCCTCTGTATTTTCCACAACTGTTACACATTCTCTTATAATAAGAAAAGTATTTAATTAAAGAGTGTTAAAACTCCTAATAGGCTCCTTGGGGAGGTCTAAATTAGGATTTTGAGTGGCAGTAGCAGAAAGTAAGACCCAGATGATGGAACAGAACTTTTTATGTCATCTAATAAAATATTAACACACAGATTCCACCTGCCAGTCTCAATTGCTTTTTCCCAATTCCTCAGGCCAATAATTCCCAACCTAGATTCTGGAACGCTCCGGGTTATTGTCAATTATCTCACAAAAGTCACATTTTTTTTTCTTGGGCAGCTTCCAAGACACCATTTGTTTTTAAAATTTGTAAGGAAAAAACGTACTTGCAGGGAACTTCACCCTGTTTAAGACGACCAACATCTGTTTTGATGTTGTCAGAGAATTAAAAAGGAATTTTGGAAAGGTAACTGTGTAGTGGTGGTGGCTAGATTGAGATGGAAGCAAGAGAATGAAGAATAATTTTGTTTCCTTTCCTTTTATGCATAACTTCAAAATCATTTATTCTGCTCCAACAGAGGTCAGGGCATAAATAACCAAAGGATTTCCAGGTCCATTTATTTCGTGTTTTCTCAGGGTTCTGTATCTTTCCTTCCTCATACAGCTCTAGCTTCTTTTTTGTAATTTACACACATTTCATAGAACAAATCAGTAAATGCATAAAATGGAACTGATAAGGATTTACAAGTAAACCTTTTCTTTTTCACCCTGATTCTGGATAATTGGGAGTCTGTAGTTTTCTTTTAGATCAGGAACAGGCAGGCCATGGCAATATAGGCCACATGTGGCCCACTGCCTGTTTCTATAAAGTTTTTTTTTAAATATTTTATTTATTTATCTTTAGAGGGGAAGGGAAGGAGAGAAGGAGAGAAATATCAATGTATGGTTGCCTTTTGTGCATCCCCTGCTGGGAGTTGCCTGCAGGGAACTGGCCTGCAACCCAGGCATGTGCCCTGACTGGGAATCGAACCGCGATCGTGTGGTTCGCAGGCCCGTGCTCAATCCACTGAGCTACACCAGCCAGGGCTTATAAAGTTTTATTGGAACCACCACACAGTTGCTGTAACACAGAGGTGTCTTTGGCTGCTTTTGTGCCACAGCGGTGGAACAGAGCAGCTGCAACACAGTCCGGATGGCTGGCCCTGCCTCAAACACTGTCCGGCCCAAACAGAGGGCATGTGCTGACCCCTGTTGTAGGCCGTAGACTCCTACAAGCTTGCTTGGCAGAGTATCTTCTTTTGGCATTTGTATCACCTTTGTTGATGAGGAATAAGCACTCTCAAACCACTAATAAATATTAATAGATAATGATAATGCAACATAAGCTCAAGTTTATCCAAGTGTGGATAAATTCAAAGACAGGAAAAATTCTCCCATAGTCCTAGATGTAGGTCCAAATCTGAACAATTCTTCGATCTACTTCATCTTCCATGCTGTTGCGGTTCTCCTCCAAGATGTCCCCCACGACCCTCTCCCCCAGGTATCTATGCCTGTGTGTAGTTCCCTCTCACACACAGGTGACACTGTCTCAGTTCCAAGACGAGGTCACAAGCCTGTGACTGCTCTCTCATGGCTTGCTCCAGAGAAAGGCAGCTTCTGTGTCATCCTGGGGAGATGCCCAGAGAGCAAGGGACTAGGACCTCCAGCCAATAACCAGGGAGGAGCTGAGGGATCCTGGCAAGAGCCACGGGAATGAGCTTGCAAATGAATCCTCCAGCCCCAGGCAACCTTTCCTAACACTGCTGGCCTGGCCGACAGCTTGACTGCCACCCGGGAGAGACCCTGAGCAGCAACCACCCAGCTAAGCTGCTCCTGAACTCCTGACCTGCCCAAACGGGGAGATGATAAAGGTGTGTTGTATTAAGCCCCTAATTGCAAGGGTATTTTAGAAATGAATACATTCATCTCTGCTAGCACTTACATATCCTGGTTTCTAGCTGTTAAGAGTCACCTGCATGAAGACTGTCAGCCACAAAGCGTGGTCCTAGAGGTGGAACACGAGTTAGACCTGGCTCAGGCCACAGGATAAATGTCGGGGGCTGCAAACAAACTGGAGGCTTTCCTGCAGACTATAAAAGCTCCAGGTCCATGCCAGCCATTAAAGCAGGTTCTTCCACTCTATGGCTATAGTGACACTCGCCAAAAATGGAAATGACCGAGATACCGTGTGGGCCCCCAAAGCAAGACAACGTTCACAGCAGGAGGACTGAAACCCACCGGAATGTGTCAACAGCCAAACTCCCAACGTTTTGGGGGAACTGAGCTCACAATTCTCAGACCACTTGAGGCTTCCAAGCAGCTCTCAGTCCCCTTTCTACTTTTACTAGAATAGGAGAGCGATACCAAAAATACTTAAATTTCCGTAGCACTTTGTAATTTGAAACGTAATGTCTTTATGTGTACTATATCTTTAATCCTCACAGCAACCCGACTCACAGGTTTAAAGTAAGAGTCACCTTATTTTTTGTAAAAGGAGAAAGAGAATACTGGTATAAGATTAGAAAAAAATAGCATCTAATTATTTCTGAGAAGTATTGGGATGTTTCAAAGAGAATATGTAATGCCCAGAAGTTTAAGGGCCTCATTACCAGGATTCCACATGAGAAGTCCCTGTTTTTCTCACTGGTTCAGTACCCAGAGTACACTCACCAGAATAACTTGTGTGTGTGAACTGGAGTATGACATTCCTGACCCGCAGTTGGTCGAGCCCTCCCATAGCCTGATAATTACCCTGAGAACATGCTCGGTCCTTACAGGGTGGGTGGGTGCTGTGTGCGCTTCGTCTCTGTGCCCCCCCAGCCTGTCCTACAGTGAGTTTACATCGAAGGCCCTCAACACCCCATAAAGGGAAGGAGGGAGGAAAACAGGAAGGGGGTGAAGAAGAGGTTTGAAGTACAAAACGGGTTTCTTCAAACTGCAAGACTATTGTCTTACTAAACATATTTCAAAAAGTTGTATAATATCTCTTGCTGCACTTCCTTCTATTTAACATTTCCTCGGTGACCATAATCAGGCAGGAATCATTAATGGAAGGATAAAGTAGGGGAGAAAAGCTCCTATTTCAATTAATGGTGACTCATCTCCTAAGGAATCTAGGTTATGAGGTACAATTAAGAGACTATGTTTATTGGAATATTTCAGTCTCAAAGAGCTTCAGGAGACAGGAGGCATCTAGAAGGCAGCAATGGTTTTGCCACGCTGAAGTTAATATTCTGGTCCAGTATGAACATAATTGGTATTTATAGTGACGTTACCTATAAAACAGGGCCCTGCCACAAGCACTTGTAATCTAATTGCTGCATAAACAAACAACGTAAAGAAACCCCTCGGTGTCAACACAACCCGTGGGTGGCAAACTCAGCATGCCATCTCACTCAATAACAACATCTGGATGCCGTGAGTCCAAAGTGGCCCCACACCAGCTCTCGGCCCTGACAGATTCCCAGAAAGCCAGGCAGACCTCGGGACAGTGAGTGCTGCAGGGTGCAGACACATTCTGAGTGAGCCTGGGCACCTTCGCAGGACAAACCCAATGACCAAACATTTAAAATGCTCAAAAACAAAAATACGACAAACCACAAAGCAATGTGGTCATTTCCACATAGACCTTCCCTCCTCCTGGTATAATATCCACACCTGTATGCAGGTTATATTAAGTCAAGAACATAGATCCCAATGCCATGTTCAGGTTGGTGTATTTGTTTAACAGAAACAAGAAATTTTTGTGCCCACGTGGGTTTATAATCTGCGAATCTTACAGTCCTTCTCAGGCATAGTTCCCAAGATGGTTTGGAATCTGAATGTTTTTGCTTAGAAAGCCTGTGTGAAGAAAGCATCTGAATGGGATGAAAGATTCCACTGTCCACTTAAGAATGTGCTTATATATCACTTAGGAAGGTTGTAGGCCATTTAGAGAGGTATTCCAAAGTAGGAATTGGGACACTAAATGGGAGGGCTAGATGGACACATTTTTAGGAGGCTGTGGTAACTAGTCTCCAGAGACCACCCCAAGGATTCTCCCATCTTGGTATTGCATTGCTTCCCACATCCAGGGGTGGAGTTCTTTTCCTCTTTTGAGCTGCCTTGTGAGAGGTCTATCTCCCCTGGGGGAGAAGCCGCACGGAGAGGAGTGGTGGGGGGAACCCTGGAACCGAACCGACAGCTGGACCTGAAGCCCCGGACACATGGCTGCAGTAGAGCTGCCCCCCACCAGCTCCCAGCTGTTTTAGCTGAGTTGTCAGGCATGTAGCTAAAAGAGCCATTGTAGAAATACCGGCCTCAGCAGACATCACATAGAGCAGAGACACGCTGATCCCCCATGCCTCATTCAATTTCCAATCGTTAAAAGCAATACAATTATTGTTATTGTAAGTCACCAAATTTGGGGATAGATGTTGTACAGAAATAGACAACCAAAACAGGCTAAAGCCACAGTCTTCTGCTAAAATCACTTTTCAAAAAAATGTCACAGTTGCTCATTTTTTTTAACTGAAATCATCCAGTTGTTCTAAGAATTTATTAGGAAAAACCTGGAGTCTAAGTAGATACACTATTGAAAGGATAGAAAAATCCATGTTTCTATGACACATACATTTCAATATTTTTACCTTATTTTAGTGAATAGAGCAGCAGGGCAGGACAAAGAGAGAATCAGCATGGTAAGCACTTAAGATAATTGCAGTTTAAATATTAATAACTACCTTTCATTGGGTGATCACTATATCCCAAGCACTATGCTAAGTGCTTTACATCTATTATCTCATTTAATCCTTACAACAAACCTTTGAGATAGATGTTATTACCATATTTTATTCAGATGAGGAGACTGATGCTCAAAGAGATTAAACAAGTTGCCTAACTCGAACGTCACATAGCTAGGAAGTTGCGGAGCTGAGATTTGAACTCAGTCAGCCTAACCCGAAAGCCATTTAACTATCTAATGTATTACACAGCCTCCACTGTAACAGTAAAATAGTTTCATTATTCAAATACTTTTATGTTCAGAGAGGAATGTGTCCCACAGTAATCAGAGCTGCAAACAGAAGCCATATTTTGGACTTAAATATGTGACTCAAAATATTTTATATGCAATTTGACATCCTGTGCATTATAACTACAGTGTTTGGTCAGATTTATGTTCTATAATTCTGGCAGGGGATAGAAAATGTCCCACTACAGAGCATGGGCATCTGTCTTTTTGCTAGTTGATATTTCATAGAAGATCTCTGGTACGTAAAAGGGACAACGGAGGCACAACCATTCAACTCCGGTGATTTACCCAGACCAGCCCTCCCGTCAACTCCAGCACCCAAGTGGCTCTCTGCTTCGGCTGACCCTGCCCACCACACCTATTTTTTCACTTCTTTCAGAAACACACTGTCACCCTCACACAAAGACAAGCCGTCCACTCATTATTCAGAGAGGACCCCAATCAGCATATCTATAGATGGCAATCTATAGATGCCCCCCAGAGCCAGAAAATGGAAGGGAATAAAAACATTTTTTTTGTCAAAGGGTAAAGTTTTCAGGTAATCAATGCTGCCAGCCATACAAAATAGATGCCCATCGGTAAATGACTGGATCAAAAAACTATGGTACATTTACACAATGGAATTCTATGCTGCAGAAAGGAAGAAGGAACTACTACCCTTTGCAACATCATGGATGGAACTGGAAAGCATTATGCTGAGCGAAATAAGCCAGGCGGTGAAAGACAAATATCATATGATCTCACTGTTAACAGGAATCTAAACAAACCAAACAAGCAAGCAAAATACGACCAATGACACTCAAATATGGAACAGGCTGACAGGGTCCAGAGGGGAGAGAATCATAGGGGAAAAGGGAATGGTCTCACATGAACAAGTATAAAGGACACATGGACAATAACTAAGGTGGGGGCAGAAATGAGAGGGAGGTGGGGAGCATGGGGCGGGGGTGGGCAGGGTTGGGAATATAAGACAGAAACTTGTACTTGAACAAGAATTAAATAAAAATTATATAAATTAAAAAAATAAAATAATATAAGCCACACACTCATACGTGATGTAATCAAAAAATTATCTTTGTCTTTCCTAAGATACAACAAAGCCAAATGGTTATAGGTAGCATAGGTTATGACTGCATATTTATTCCCAATAAAGAAGAGGAAATTTAAAAAAACAAAACAGGGTTTTTTTTTAAATTTCAAAAAGTCTAAAACACTGTAAAAGTCCCCCAAAAGACTTGTTCTAAAACCACGCGAATGGCTAGTTTTGGTTGCTTCTAGAACCTCAATGAGCAACTTTATAAAAGATCAAGGGAAAGGATACCCGTACTTGTCTGATAAAAAGTTGGAGGAGAAGCCACCATGCCCCAGAACACCATATCTGTTACATCCACAAAGAAACCCACGGCCTCTCAGCTTTGCCGAATTGCACTCAGGGTCAGGATGAGGCTTTGATGTGTGCAAAGGACAGTGATCTGAAAGACTGATACACTTGCTGCGTGCCAAGCTTTTGTGTGTCACTGCGTCTTTTAAGTGATAGGAGGCTCTGATTTGGTATCAGAGGACCTCACTTAAAATGCCATCTCTGCCACGTCTAGTATGTCCTTGACCAAGACGCTTAATCTGACTTTCAGAGTCTTCACCTACAAAGTAAGGATGCTGATATGACATGCCACCAAGTTGTTATAAGATTTAGAAGATATGGTACTTGTGAAAGCACTTTATCCCCCTGATGATGCACCCCAAGTTGCAGAGGACACAGTGGAAGAACTTGGGAGGAGTTCAAACAGCATGGAGAGAAAGCTCCAATGATGAAGGATGACCTGAGGGGCTGGGTTTCTGTTGGTGACTAAGGCAGACAGGTAGGCGGGGCCCGACAGGGTTGGCAGTAATTGGTCTCTTTAGGAGAGATGCATAATCAGATCTCACTGCAGCCTCCTTTGGGGCTGGTCTCATGCAGTGGGGACTGGGAGGGAGGGCAGGGAGCTCTGCATGCTTCCTACGTGCTTGTTAAAATGTGCTCAACGAGTGAATAAATAGAAACAATTCTGGCTTTTCACTGGAGTAGAATGGTCATGCGAGTCTGTGTCATCATTAGATTTTTACTAAAATGTACAGTGTTAACTTTTTCGTTTTTATCTGGAAGTTCAGGAAAAGCCAACTGATTGATTACCTCTCAAAGACGGTACCAAATAGGAGGAAAAACCCCACATTTTATTGTGCTTGTGTTCCTAGAAAAAGTGTTTGGATAGGGGATTTTATAAACCAAATATTATTTACAGCTTGCTAGTTAGAGGAAGTTAAGTTATATTGCAAAGTGGAGAATCCTTTGTAATACAAATGGTCCTGGATTGCCTTGTTTCTAAAGTTTTGCTTGTGATATGTTAGATTATCTTAAATCATAACAGATGAGAGGGAGGTGGAGGAGGGAGAGAAAGGAGGAGAAAGAAGAGAGAAGAAGAAAGTTAAAGTGAGTTAAACGTCCCAGTCTTTTACAAACAGCACTGCTATAGTTCAATTGCAAAGGCTCATTGTAGCCACACTTACATCATTTTAGTGCTTCTGTGCATCTCTTGTATTGATGAATAGGCATAAATGCTGTTTCTGTTACAGAGTTTTACACAAAAATTGCTCAATACATAAAAAAATTTCCTACAGAATTAATCCCAAAAAGGTAAAGGAAGAAGTTGAATGAACTATGGCTAGGCAATACCTTAGCAAAATCTACCTGTTGTGAAAATGTCTTGTTCATAAAGATAATCAACTCCAACACTTACTTTGATGAGTCCAGCTCCCTTTAGTCTGCAGGTGAAATCAAGACCCTCTACTATTTCAGTCCAGACTATGATTCTCCAAGATCAGTTCATTATTTTCCACAGATCCAGGGGTCATTAAAAGTTCAATGAGTTTTTCCCACACACCAAGAATTACAGTAGGGCAGCAAAATACCAACTGGTGGCACTGGGGTCTCCAAGAGTTTATTGAACTTGTCCATAGGAACAACTCACTTTGAGAGTATGCTAGTCACCATTCACCTTGGAAGGCCTTTAAAAAGTACCTACCTGCTTTCCCCCTCTGTTATCATTCATTTCAACACCTACTGAAATGAACACTATACATTTCACAGAAGTGAAGCTCTGGAAAAGGGTGATCACGTGAGTCACATTAGTTTTAGAAACTTAATCCCCACCCTTGTTGAAAGTATCTTCACACCTTTATCTACCTGTTGAATCAGTCCCACTACTTGAAAAGAACCACTCGAAGGCGAGGACCATCTTTTGTCATCTGCACCAGTCCACGTATTAAACATTATGGGAGAGACAGTAAACAAAGGTGTGTGTGAATTGTCTCAAGTTAGAGTGATGGAAGGACTGAAAATATGTGCTTTCTGTTCCTGAAAAAATGAAACAAAAATCTACCTACTAGATTCTTGACGTAGCTGCCACCTAAAGAGCTTTATTTGCCTATGTTGCCCAAATAATGTTTAACATACTTTTTAAACAGGGAGCTCAGAATTCTAAGCTTCCACATTACTTTTTTTTAAAAAAGGAAGAGTGTGATGGAGGGAAAATGGAATAGTCAGATTAGTCACCAAAAGGGAGCACAATTATCTGGGAAAAGGAGAATTATTTTTTAAAAACTGCTACAATTGTAGCTCTGGCTAATGTAAGTCAGTGGATTGAGTGCTGGCCTGTGAGCCAAAAGGTCACCAGTTTGATTCCCGGTCAGGGCATGTGGCTGGGTTGCGGGCCAGGTTCCTGCAAGAGGCATGCAACAGGAAAACACTGATGTTCCTCTTGCACATCAATGTTTTTCTGTCTCTCTTTCTCTTTGCCTTCCCCTATCTCTGAAAATAAATAAAAATTTAAAAAATACTACAATTTTGAATTCATAAAAGTACAGTTTGCAACACTAGTAAGAATAATGTTGACAGGACAGCAAATGAAGGGCCAAATCATGAAGATATTTATATGACTCTACCTAACTCTTTTTAAAGGACATTATTTATTTATTTTTAGACAGAGGGTACGGAGAGAGAATGAGAGGGAGAAAAACATCAATGTGTGGTTGCCTCTTGCTCGCCCCCTACTGGGGACCTGGCCCACAACCCAGGCGTGTGCCCTGACTGGGAATCAAACTGGTGACCCTTTGGTTGGCAGGCCAGCACTCAATCCACTGAGCATACCAGCCAGTGCTCTACCTAACTTTTTAAAAATATTAAATATGAGACACCAATTTTCTCAAGCTATGCAGATAGGGATACACTTAGAAATAGAATAAATAGGTATTATGCTAAAAATTAAAGTCATATCATTTTTTAAAAATTTAGTTATTATAATTCATATTCTAGAAGTAGACAACATTAATTGTATAATCAGAATGATATTAAAAATATTTAACAACCAATGAGATACCAAATAATTAAAACAGACACATAATCCAAAGCGAAGTTGAACAGTATATTTTATTGGTGGGCATCAATTTTGCACATAATGGAATAATCTATTGCCATTAACCTTTTCTTTGAGAAATAATTAGACACTTGGAAAATTCTCATAATACATTTTAAGTGAAGGGTGAAGGGCCTTTTAATATATGCATATATTCATACATGATAATTCTATTTCCCTGCAAAAATATAAAACATAACATGCATAGGGGGAAAAGCTAAAAAAAGAAAAACCAAATCCTACCAAAATGTTGAAAATAATTCAACAACTATCTCTGAAAAATGGGAATTTCTTCTTTTCATCTTTCTGCATTTATAAAATTCAAAAATAAATACATGGTATTTTTAATGGGAAAATGTAATTTAAAAGAGTGGAAATCAAAAGATCTGTCATTAAGTCTTCCAACACATCCCTACCAAAAACAAGAGAATCTGTATTACACTGCAAAGTCCTCATTGCCTTCTATTGATTACCAAACTTGTAAAATGCATCATTTACACATACCACCTGCATTTCCTCAGCATCTACTCCTATCTTAACTTCTCACTGGCCAGTTTCTGGACCTATCATTCTACGAAAACCCAACTTTCAAGTGTTCCCAATGATCTCTTCATCACTACATTTTAGTCTTTCGGAGTCTTCATTCTTCATGAACTCACTGCACTTTTTTTACTTCATTCTCAGAATTCTTTCTTGCCATAGCTCCCACGATGCTGTGGGTCCCAGCTCATCATCTGCTTTTGCTGATAATTGGGCTTTTTAGTTTCTTGCCCTACTTCTATTTCCCACCTCCAAACTTGGCTCCTCAAGACTCTCTGGCCTCTTCTTAATCCTCTTCTCCCTGATATGTTTAGCCCGGCCTCTGTCCTGCCTCACCCTGAAAGACCCCCTCTGAGAAGGAAGTATGGGGAGATAAACAGTAAACAGGGAAATAGGGAATGGACTGATTAGATGCCATTCAGCCATTCTGTTGCTCATCAAACCTCTTTTGAGATCTTCTGGTGCCAGGAAACATATTAGGCACAAGAGACTCAGGAACAAGGCTCCTGCCCTCAAGAGTTTACCAACTGAGTTCTGGCCAAGATGGACGTGTAGGTAGATATGCTTTGCTTTCTTGCACACCAAAAGAAGAATAACAACCAATTAAAAAAAAAAACAATCAGAACTGCCAGAAAATCAAACTATATGGAAATCCAACAACCAAGAAGTTAAAAAACATTCATCCAGACTGGTAGGAGGGGCAGAGACAGGAAGCTGGAGAGGAACGTGACAAGGTACTGGCTGGCAGACAATCAGTCCCACATTTGTGTGCAGATAAGTTGGAAGGAACAACTGGGGGAGAACAAACCATACAACCCAAGGATCTAGCACAGGGGAAATAAAGCCTCAAAACCTCTGGTTGTAAAATCCTATGGGGGTTGCAGTCGTGGGAGAAACTCCCAATGTCATAGGAGAGTCCATTGGAGGGACCCACTAAATACTAGAATGTGTACAAGCCCAACCACCCAGGAATTAGCACATGAAAAGGCACACAATCCACTAGTGGGAAGTGAGGGAAGGGATGAAAGTGGGACAAGAGCCAAGTAAGCTAGCAAGTGGCGTTGTTCCCTCCCTGACCTCTCCCCCACATACACCACACAACACAGCAAATTGGGTTGTCCCATCCTGGTGAATACCTAAAGCTCTGCCCCTCACAATGTAACAGGTGTGCCCAGACAAAGAAACGTGGCCTAAATGAAAGAACAGATCAAAACTCCTGAAAGAGAACTAAGCAATGGGGAGGTAGCTAACTTATCAGATGCAGAGTTCAAAACAGTGGTAATCAGGATGCTCACAGAAATAATTATGGTCATAAAATAAAGGAAGAAATGAAGGCTATAAAAAGTGAAATAAAGAAAAATATACAGGGAACCAACACTGAAGGGAAGGAAAATGAGATTCAAATCAACGATTTTGAGCAGAAGGAAAAAAATAAACATCCAACTGGAACAAAATAAAGGACAAGAGTTCAAAAAAATGAGGAGAGGCTGAGAAACCTCTGGGATGACTTTATACATTTCAACATCTGATTCATAGGGGTGCCAGAAGGAAAAGAGGAAGAGCAAGAAATTGCAAACTTATTTGAAAACATAATGAAGGAGTACTTTCCCAATCTGGCAAAGAAAATAGACTTTCAGGAAGTCCAGGAAGCTCAGAGAGTCTCAAAGAAGTTGGATCCAAGAAGAAACACACCAAGACACATCATAATTACATTACCCAAGATTCAAGATAAGGAGAGAATCTTAAAAGCAGCAACAGAAAAGGAGACAGTTATCTACAAAGGAGTTCCCATAATATTATCAGCTGGTTTCTCAAAAGAAACATTACAAGCAAGAAGGGGCTGGAAAGAAGTATTGGAAGTCATGAAAGGCAAGGACCTACATCCAAGACAACTGTATCCAGCTATCAAAGCTATCATTTAGAATGGAAGGGCAGATAAAGTGCTTCCCAGATAAAAGAGGAGTGGGGAGAAGTTAAGTTAAAGGAGTTCATCATCATCTTATTATATGAAATGTTAAAGGAACTCACCTAAGAAAAGAATATGATAAAAAAACTATGAACATTAAACTCACAACTATCAATAACTGAACCTAAAAAAACAAACAAACAAAAACAAACTAAGCAAACAACTAGAACAGGAACAGAATCACAGAAATGGAGATCACATGGAGGGTCATCAGTGGGAAGGAGGAGGGGGGAGAATGGAGGAAAAGGTAGAGAGAATAAGAAGCATAAATGGTAGCTACAAAATAGACAGGGGGAGGTTAAGAATAGTATAAGAAATGGAGAAGCCAAAGAACTTGCATGTATGACTGACCGACCCATGGACATGAACTAAGGGGGGGTAATGTGGGTGAGGGGGGTGGTATAGGGCATTGGGAAATAAAGGGGCAAAAATGGGACAACTGTAATAGCATAATCAGTAAAATATATTTTAGAAAGAGAATTTTGAGATCATAGTCCTCAAAATAAATTAATAGGATAAGACGATATGATATCGTCTGATGATATCCTATGCATAGCTCCCGCTTTGGGGGGCCTCTTATGAAGGCTAGAGGTTCTTCTTTCTCAGGCTTAGCTCCAGTGGTCCTAAGGACAACTGATACCCAAACTCCCCAAAAACACATCCACAGATATGGGTGTCTACCATCTTGAAGTCATCACATATAGAAATGTGTGGTTTTCACCACCCATCTCTCCCACTGGCAAAAATGATTTTATATCAAGTTCCATTAAGGATATGGCAAGGGTGACTTCCTTGCCCAAACCTGAAACCCNATAGTCCTCAAAATAAATTAATAGGATAAGACGATATGATACCGTCTGATGATATCCTATGCATAGCTCCCGCTTTGGAGGGCCTCTTATGAAGGCTAGAGGTTCTTCTTTCTCAGGCTTAGCTCCAGTGGTCCTAAGGACAACTGATACCCAAACTCCCAAAAAATACATCCACAGATATGGGTGTCTACCATCTTGAAGTCATCACATATAGAAATGTGTGGTTTTCACCACCCATCTCTCCCACTGGCAAAAATGATTTTATATCAAGTTCCATTAAGGATATGGCAAGGGTGACTTCCTTGCCCAAACCTGAAACCCTGAAATCATTTTGTAATTCTCTGTGCTCTCACTATCCATACCCAGTCAACTGCTAACTTGTAATGATTCTCCCTTCATTATTTGCTGATATATGACTCTTTTTAGAAAATATTTTATTTGCTTATTTTTAGAGAGAGAGGAGGAGAGGGGGAAAGAAAGGGACAGAAGCAAGCATCAATGTGTGGGAGACATATGGATAGGTTGCCTCTCGCATGCCCTCAACCAGAGACCTGGCCCACAACTCAGGCATGTGCCCTGACCAGGAGTCAAATCAGGGACCTTTTGGTTTGGGAGATGGTGCCCAACCCACTGGGCCACACTAGTCAGGGCTGATACATAACTCATATTTCCCATTGCTGCTGTAGCCTCACCAATCCAGGATCTTATACCCTGAGATCTGAATAGTGACCATCATCTCTCCTGCTTACCTTCCTGGCTGCCAGTCTACTTTACTCCTTCTCTTTTGGGTGTGCTGACTGCTCCGTTTTCCCAAGTGTGAGAGCTTGCTGTCTCCACTGCAGCTCAGACTCATCCCGGGGTGAAGTCTCCCCACAATGCCAGGAAGCCTCCTCAGAGAGCAATCCTTTCTGCAATGTCTATGGTTCTCCCTCTTCGCACTGCTGTGTGGGCACATCCTACTCTTACCATAATGCCACTGGCCTCTGGCATTATCAGCAAATGGGGTTTTCCCCATAAGTGAGTGTACCAGGAAATGGATGCTTCCCCCAAATTTAACTTTATCAAGAATATAGTCATTTTTGACAGCAATTTTTGCCAAAGGGCATACATGCTTTTTGCCCTTGGTGTATGCTGAATGTATTTCACCTTTTCCTTCAATACTCGGAATCATATTGAAATGAACAAAATTACTTCACTATACAGTCTGAGCTGGCTGGGAGAATTTCTGTATGATCTCAACTGTTATTGTAAGTTGATGTTAAAGGTTTCCAATCTGTTAGACCTCGGAAGAACGACAGAGTAAATCAGAGAGCAAAGTTGGTTAGATCTGCACCTGTAGAGACACAATTTTAATTCTATATGATCTGGCCTTAGGGGTGGCTTCTGCTTCTTGTACAAAAAGGAATACAGACTTCTGAACAGCTCTATTTTCTGCTCAGAGGATTTTTTTCCTGCCTTGGGATTTTTTTTTAAAAGTATGAATCACAATTGAGCTTGCTTAGAGCTAGTGGAGCAACATTTCTATGTTTAACTTTCTAGTTTGACTATCTTGTCACTTTGAAACTTGGAAGGAACATTACATTCATCCTTATATCTCTTTATCTTTCTCATGGCACTATGTTTACTGTATACATGTGATAAATGTCTACTGAATCGATAATTATGACCCTAAGTCACTGCCAAACTCTTGGTGTCGTTACAGCAGTTAACAGGCTGGGAAAGTTAGTTGGTGAGGTGGTTCAGGCTGAAACAAAAGTGGAGTTTGGGAAAGGAATTTAGAGTTAAATTTGAGTTGTTAATGATAAAGGATTGGTAAGATATCCACTTCATCCTTACCCCAATGATGGAAGATAATGCAGCAGAGAAAGTCTAAGAGCCTTTGATTACCTTTATAGAAATTAGATTTGGGGGTACACGCATTTGTTCCCCTGTGTATAAATTGGTAGTCTGAGGGACAAACAGAGAAATACCTTCCACAGTGGGCTCTTTTGGGTTTGTTTCTGACACACAAGGCTAGGACGAGGGTGGGGCAAGAGAGGCAGGAGCCGACAGCAAGCATCTCCCCTTGCATCCCACCCTGGACGCCTCTCTTGACTCACCCCCCGTCTCAGCTCTACTGACACATTTCCTCCCTAACTCTTTGACATCTCTGCTGCCAGTCTGTAGCTCTCCTTTTAAAATATTTTTAAAAAATTTTGAAAATCAACTTTTTTTTAAAAAAAATATACCTGTATGTTTTTTTTTAAAGATTTTATTTATTTATTTATCTTTAGAGGGGAAGGGGAGAGGGAAACATCAATGTATGGTTGCCTTTTGTGCATCCCCTGCTGGGAGTTGGCCTGTAGGGAACTGGACTACAACCCAGGCATGTGCCCTGACTGGGAATCGAACCGCGATCCTCTGGTTCGCAGGCCCGTGCTCAATCCACTGAGCTACACCAGCCTGGTTAGTACTTGGATGGGAGAAAATCAACTTTTTAAAAATATAAATTCCATCATTGCTTTTTCTCTGTTTGCTAAAATAAAACATGCTCAATGTAAGACAGTCCAAGACACACAGTATACCACATATGGAATTTGAAAACAAAAACTCATGGAAAAAGAGATATATCTGTGGTTACCAGAGGTGGCATAAGGGGAAGCGGATGCCGGTAGTTCAAATGCACAAACTTTCGGTTATAAGAGAAATCGGTACTGGAATGTAATGTGCAACATGAGGACTATAATTAAACTTCTATATGGTATATTTGAAAGTTGCTAAGAAAGTAGATCCTAAATTCCTTTTTTGATCTCTATAAGATAATGCATGTTAACTAACCACATTGCAATACATGTAAGTCAAGCCATGATGCTGTAAACCTTAAACTTATACAATGCTGCATGCCAATTAAATGTCAATAAAACTGAAGGGAAAAAAAGAAACAGAAATGAGTTGGAAATGAAAATCTCCATAATGCCACACCTACAGATAACTATCATAAAGAGTTTTCAGTGCACACACGCACGCACACACATTTCCAACGAAGTGAGATTAGATTACACATTCTTCTTTACTTAGCAGTGTATTGTTCGTATCTCCTATGTCCCTAAAACCATAATATGCTTAATGAATGCCAACATCTATTTAGTAAATCCCCAATGAAGGAACATTTAGGATGATGCCTGATTTTTGCTTTTATAGACATTCTGAGATAAATATTTGCTTATTCAGTGTTTGTAACATTCCTCCTTTTCTCAAAATTTCAGCTGAAGCTCCACATTTAAGAACAAGGGGCAACACGTTCTGAAGAAAGGTATCAGAAAACCCCGTGCCAGACTTTCTAAAACTGCAGCAGAACCAGTCGAGCAACTATCAGCCCCCGTCTTTTACCTCAGGCTTGTGTAAGATGGACTAGAAATCTGAGGAGGCTGAGGAACACCATCCGAGTAGTGTCTGTGCTTGGGCGTCCTTCCCCTCCCCTGGGGCAAGAGTGGGGAGAGAGTGCTTCTCCCACTGTAGCACACCGAGGGAGGGCAGCCCCCAGAAAACCAGAAGTAGAAATAGGAAGGCCTGCAAGAAGGAAAGGCAGTGCTTCTTCCTATCTTCCCGTGACCAATGTTTACTGTGAACTTTGGGCCCTGGAGCAGCCATGAGTCCACAGTAGGAGGCCCTGGCGTTTGGGACTTACGTGGACACAGAGGGCAGTGCTGGCTTCTTACCAGGAGAAAGTGGAGTCACTCTCAACAGTGAGGCCAAAAAAGGGGGCGGCAGAGAGGACAGTCTCCAGTGAGTTAGCAGTGTTTTATGGAACAGATGGGGGCGTTGCAAAGTTGCCAGGCTTGTGTTGGTCTTGATTGGGCCCCCTAAGACCGGCGTGCTCTGGCAAAGGGAAGTCTGCAGTAAGAGGCTGTGGGGCTAAGAGGAGAGTCCCATCGTTGTCCACATCAGGGAAAGCTGCAGGCCCGGAACATCTGTCAGGTGCTCCCAAGAAATCCACACTGACACCCCAAGAGAGAAACAGCCAGCATTTGAATGCCTGACACATAGAGGCCAAGGGGAAACAGTGGATGCGTACCAGCTAAGTAGGACGATGCACCCCTCTCCCGCCAACCTACTCGCCCCCCACCCAACCTTGAGGGCAGAGCTGGAGAAAGAGCCCTGGAGATTGCTTTCATATACATGGGCTTTTAAAAGGCATTTTTAAATAAAGAATTATGTCATCCACTATTTTCATGCAAAAAAGTCATGGCTATTTCCTGAAAACAATGAAATATATCTAAAATGTATAAACAAATAACAAGATACTTGATATAACTTAACCTGAGTAAGAAGTTGAAATCACGAGATGATGGTCTTTGACGTTCTATCAATTTTGACTTTGCATATTAATGGCAACCACATCTGAAAACCTGGACTCATAAAGTTTTGTAGCAATGGGTAAAATCAAAGCTTTTTTGTACATCAATTATATAATAATAAAACTAGGAAGAATTTTTAAAAAATCCTTCATCTCTCACTTTGCCAGATTAAAGACAAATCGATGTGGAAAAAGCCATTGGGATTTCTTCAGACTTCTGCCAGGTGAATGCATTTGCGTTCTTTCTTTTGTCTTGAAGTCATCAATGCCATCTTTGTCTGCGTACCTGATGCTGCTTCTGTCAGAAAGGAAGGGATTGTAAATCCAGTTTTAAGCCAGTTGAAGACTGAGTTCAATAGTATTTCCAGGTGAACTGCCTACAGAGAACGTGATGAAGGGCGCCCTCAACTCCACCTCCAGTCCTGGAAGGTCCGGGTGGTTGTGCGCCTCCAGCTCCTCGCTGGTTGCCTCTGCTCTGGCAGCAGCATCCTTCGCGTTGCCTGCAGGGTTCTGAGTAGCAAAGTTCATGTGGTTGATAAAGCCAAAACTGCACACCAAGGTGGACCAAGACACTCACTGCTCGCAGTCAGTTTGCCCCGAGAGTGGGCTTTCCTTATCTCTCTCTCAAGAGAAACTGAAACCTTTGAAGAAAGCCAATTAAGCTTGTCTTCCAGAGCAAGGCCCTCTGGGTAACAGAGAAAGACTTGGGGTGCTTCTCCCAGTTCTTGGCAAAAACTTCTCAAAGAAGAAGTAATTCCAGCCTCTGGGTCGGGGGAGGAGATCATAGTTGATGATAGTGGATGATAGTAGCCTTTCTTTCACCAGGGGTGTGGTGGTGTGGGGACAATCCATGGCCGTGCAGAAATCAGCCAGTCACCGTGGTTTACAGAGTTTCTTCCTCACCAAAGGAGCACACTGCTTATGGTGCTAAGCATGAGAGCAGGCCCCCTGGTGCCAGAAGGTCAAGACTTGCTTCCATGTGGAGTGTTGTGCAGAAAAGTAACGTGTTGTTATTTTAAAGATAATGGAAGTGTTTGGCATGTCCCAAAGGGGCTCACAGCACAGAAATTCTTATCTGGTAAAAGGGCACACACAGGATGGAGGAAAACCAATAGCCGGTTGTACAAAGAGCAGTTTGACCAATTTCATTTCGTCGGATGATAAAGGAAATGAGGTAATTGCCAATCTCTCCAAAATCTGCTCTAAAAATTAGAAGAAATATCAGGAATTCTGGAATTAAAATGATATGAGAGACACTCTCCCTCTACAACAAGCCCAAACCAGCCTGTAAATCTCATGATGACACAGCTTCACCTCCGTCCTTCTTACTGAGTGTGGCTTCTTTCATCCCACAGCACAACCTAAACTTTCACCATGCTTTTGGTGAAAAAAAAAACAAAACAAAACAGGGCTTTTGCAATGGAGTGAATCCAAATTTTGATTCAGTTAGACCCTTTTAAAATTCACTCTTTCTTCCTGTAGAAGCTCTGCTCCATCTGTAGTGGGCATCTGTTCGTTTTTGCTGACCCAGAATTTCCTCTGCGTTTCTCTCAGCTACAGCACATTCATTACTCTCAGAGGGATCACCCCGCCCCCCACGCTGACTAAGTGGCTTTGCTGGGTGGGCACAATCGCTGTGGCCAGGAAAATGGAGTATACTGACTTTATACGCATAGATACATAGCATAGCCCAAACCAGGCCAATGAGACACACACCCAGTGTGGCGGAACAAATGGGAAAGAGGGGCTCTCTTTCTGCCGGGAGGCGATGTAAGTGTACAGCTGCGGCGGGCACTTCGTGAAAGGGGGTGGGAGCATAGCCACCTGAGAATGTTTCCCTCACAGAAGAAAACAGAGCCAGGAGAGGATGATGTGGCTTGAGCTTCCAGACCCAGCCATTCCTACAGCCAGGACCACCCTGGAGTTTTCAGGTGTGTGAGCCAATAAAGCCCTTTCTCTCACTCTCCTTTTTTTTTTTCCTTTTTTGAGAAAGGATTTCTGTACTTACAACTGAAGAAGTCATGCATGATATAAAAAGCCCAGCTCACTCTCACACTCTTACACTCTTAGATGGACAGGTGAAGGCACCCCTTCAGCTTAGCTGGCCTCGGGGGTCCACTAGTAAGAACTTTGCCACACACAGTAACTGAAATCTGGAGATGCATCAGGTTCAGAGTTGAAGGTGAAAATAAGGGATAATACCATTTGTCTTATCTTCTTTGCTTTAATACTTCTCAGCTTAAGTTAGGCCAATGTAAAGAAAGACAGATGTCCCTAATCACAAGAGCAGGGCGGGAGTGCTTCGGTGCCTGTCAGCAGTAAAGTACTCTGGACAGCACAACCTAGCAACAAGGAGCCCCTCACCCACAGTGACAACTTGCAACAGTCCCCGCCACCCTGTACCTGCGTGGGATCCAACAGTAACACATAACGTAGTTTTTCCTAACAAAGTCAAACTTGGAAGTAATAGAAAGCACGTTGGTTGAGAAGGTGATGAAACGATACAATCTGAGAAGCCACTCTCCTCCCTCTCCAAATACACAGAAAATCTGGATAAATTATACTAAAATATTTAAAACACACTCAAAAGCAAGAGAGAGAATTTTAAGGTGCCACAAATAAAGAGGTACCTCAAACCATCTGCATGAGCAGTGTGGAGCTGCCTGGCATTGGGGTGGGGGAGGGTATTGGGACCAAAAATACACTGATTAGCACTGGGTCTTCAATGCCAGCACCAGAATGGGCGTGGAGGCCCCTGGCCTGACAGTGGGGAAGGTGATACTGGGTATGAGTGCTGAAACACTGTCCTATCTGTGAATGAGGAATAGAAGAATTTCACTTTGCAGGCCTGGAGACAAGATGTAAAAAGAACTACTACTGGTGGGGAACAAAATTATTCAAAAACAATTTAAACTCCAAGATCCTAAATCTATGTAGTTACAAGTATGTGGTGGCAGAAGCTCTGTGCTAAAACACTAAACCAATAGCAAATTGTCGAGTCCTGGTGAGACCCGTGGGCAAATGCCGAGCTGCCTCCCAGGTACACCTCCACAGGCCAGGCACACGGGGACAACCACGGAAGTCAGCCCTGCTACAGAGGAGCTCATTCCAGAAATATTTTCCCATCAAAGGAGGTCAACATTGGCTGAACACCTTGTCATGGCCCAAGGTACACCATGACAGCTTGAAAAACCAATTTCCTCTAGCAAGCCATCAACTTTTGGTAGAAAAGTATATCTCAAACTGATCTTATCTCATGTCAACATACAAAAATGCTTTCTAATTTTATACATTACTTATTAACTACATTTCATCTTTCATCTTTTCACCCAGTTCTCAGAGATAAAAGTCAATTTCCCAGAGGCTTCCTATAATTAGCATTTTTCTGATAAATACATTTCCTAATTTACTCTCCTACTCTTTCAGCCAAGATGTTAATGAAGGTATTATATGACTGAGATTTGGATGTTCTCATAGAATTGTTCTTTTCATGAAACAGATGAACTACTACATTCCTAGACTTACAAGAAGCAGTTTTCATACCTCAATTTTAATTTTTAATACCAAACTGATTAAATAGTATTAGTAACTGAACTCATGGTTCTAAGCACCGAAATATATACCTGTCAAAGTGCTGCACTGCCGCTTTATAATTCCGATTCTTTTTTCATGCATATGTGTAAAGCAGAGCAGTGTACAGGAAAGACTGCCCGGCCAGTGATGAGGAGGCCTGGAATCCAGCCCTGCTCTGTCCTCTTAATAGCCATCTCACCTTGAACCAAATCACATAGCCTCCCTCAGCTCCAGTGGACGGATTTATAAAATGGTGGTAACACCACCCAACCTCCAGGCCTCACGGCTTACTGTGGAGGCACTGAGAGGGGAGCCTGACAGACCACAGACGGGACAGAAATCCGGGTGCTGGTCCTCCTCCACGGGCACTCTCCTGTGTTGTCCTTCAGCAGGCTCCCTCTACTCTGATACTGGTCATCTGGACTCTTCAGTTCCAAAAGTCCTTCCCATCCTGACATTCTGCGGAGTTCCCCTGAACTAGCATCTCTCCAGCTTTGTGTTTTGCATATGTCTTCTGGAGGGCGGGCCCCTTGTAGTACAGTGTGCTTCTGCTAGCTGAGTGTTCTAGGAACCCACCTGCATCAGGGAGCCAGCTGGCGTTATTGTGAGAGGCTGCATTCACCTTCAGTGAATTTTTTTTGAAGACTCTTTCAACGAGTTTGTCCATTTCATGATGGGTGATTTATGAGCATACTTACCCACACTGTGCTGACTGTTCAGCAGATTTTGACCAAAAACAGCATGATCTCCGTGGATCTCCCTATTCACCCAATTTTTCCTGAGCAACAGACATTGCTCTGTTTCCCCAGATGAAAAAAGTCCTCAAAGGGAAACATTTTGCCAATGTGGAAGAGGTGAGACAAAAACCAGCAGAAGTACTAAAAGGCACCAAAATCAATGAGTTTAAAAACCGCTGTGAGCAGTGGAAAAAACATTTTGGTAGGTGTATTGCATCAAATGGAGAGTACTCTGAAGGTGACTGAAGTTTACTTTGTTTTTTCTAAAAATTTTATTTATTTTTAAAGAGAGGGTAAGAGAGGGAGAAAGAGAGGGAGAGAAACCTCAATGTGTGGTTGCCTCTCACGCCCCCAACCAGGGACCTGGCCTACAACCCAGGCATGTGCCCTGGCTGGGAATCAAACCAGCGACCTTTCCATTCACAGGCTGGTGCTCAATCCACTGAGCCACACCAGCCAGGGATATAGGTGACTGAAGTTTACATGTGTAAGAATAAACACACATTTTTTAACATAAATAAGCCCTGGCTGCTGTAGTTCAGTGGACTGAGTGCTGGCCTGCAAAATGAAAGGTGACTGAGTCAATTCCCAGCCAGGGCACATGTCTGGGTTGAAGGCCAGGTTCTCAGTTGGGGGCATGTGAGAGGCAACCAATCTATGTTTCTCCCGCACATTAATGTTTCTCTCCCTCTCTTTCTCCATTACTTCCTCAATTTCTAAAAATAAACACAAAATCTTTAAAAAATAAATAAATAAACCTAGGGTTTTGGGGGTCCCCCCTCTTCCCTACCTTTCTCACCTAACGTGGTTGGCTCCTGTAATTTTATGCACATACCCTCCATTATCAGAGTGTCCATTCCCCATCGGAGTATTTTGCTGACTACACTTAGGATCCATGAGACATAGTGGGTTTGACCATTACTTTTTAAAAATACTGAAAAGAATGTAAAATAATGGAGCAAATCCCATTTGCTGAGGCTAAGCATTGCTCATTATAAAATTATTTCAGTTTGTGTGTATATATGTATGTCTATTGGTTACAATATAAAATCTGTTTCTGACTATCGGTTATAACCAGAAAGTTGGAAAGCATGCTGGCTGGTGTGGCTCAGTTAGCTGAGTGTCATTCCACAAAGCAGAAGGTCGCTGCTTTGATTCCCAGCCACGGCCTGTTCCTGGGCTGTGGGTTTGATCCTCTGGTTGGGAGCACTCGGGAGGCAACCGATCGGTTTCCCTCTCACACTGATGTGTCTCTCCTTCTCTCCCTCCCTTCCCCTCTCTCTATAAATTAATAAAAATAAAATTTAAAAATGTTGGAAAGCATTGCTCTACACTGTACAGCAAATCTAATTATGTCACCTCTTTGCTTAAAATTCTTTAATCCAAAGCCCCTTATCTTTAACGTTAGCTACAGGGCCCTTCACGGCTCCACTTTGCTCTCAGCATCACTTTAGTCCCCTTGCCGTCTGTGTCCCAGCCGCATTGGGACCTCGTCAACTCTTCCTTCAACAAACATTTTTTGGTTAAGAACCTACCACATGCCAGACAACGTTCTAGATGCATGAGCTAGCACTGTGAACAAGACAGACCAGTTTCTTGCTCTCATAGAGGCTACATTCCAGCCCTTGCCAAGGATGTGAATGTGCTTGTCACACTGCCCACACTCTTCTCCCACTCCTTGTNACCGGTTTGCAACCCAGGCATGTTGCCCTGACTGGGAATCGAACCTCGATCGTCTGGTTCGCAGGCCCGCGCTCAATCCACTGAGCTACGCCAGCCAGGGCCCTAAAATTCTTTAATCCAAAGCCCCTTATCTTTAACGTTAATTACAGGGCCTTTCATGGCCCCGCCTTGCTCTCAGCATCACTTTAGTCCCCTTGCCGTCTGTGTCCCAGCCACAATGGGACCTCTTCAACTCTTCCTTCAACAAACATTTTTTGGTTAAGAACCTACCACATGCCAGACAACGTTCTAGATGCATGAGCTAGCACTGTGAACAAGACAGACCAGTTTCTTGCTCTCATAGGGGCTACATTCCAGCCCTTGCCAAGGATGTGAATGTGCTTGTCACACTGCCCACACTCTTCTCCCACTCCTTGTTCTCCGACCCCCGTGCCACACCCTGTCGAGCTAGTGATATAATGATTACTCCTTCAGGCTACGCATCAACCATCAGGTATCCTGTCCTCAGAGTCACCTTCCCTGACATGTCCCCACCATTCATTGAATGATCTGAGAGAGTCTTGAAGATTTGTTCAGGAGACAAGACACTGATAATATCACTAGTGACAGAAAATGTGACTGAAAATTTCTCAAAATCTAATATGCTATTAAAGAGAAGCAAAATGGAGGTTAAACTCTTTGTAGTAGATAACATAAACAAAATACTAGTAAAGTTCAAAACATTCACCAGTTCTTACTTAAAGGTCACTTTTTACAAACGAATCCAATTCCATTACTTGCTCTGCAGGTTGAAAAGAAGTTAAGAGTATCTTCACAGTTTTAGCCTTGGCTGGTGTGGCTCAGTGGATAGAGTGCCGGCCTGTGAAGCAGAGGGTCACCAATTCCATTCCCAGTCTAGGGCACACGCCTGGGTTGTAGGGGATGCACAAGAGGCAACCATAACATTGATGTTTCTCTCCCTCTCTTTAACCTTCCCTTCCCCTCTCTAAAAATAAATAAATAAAATATTTAAAATAAAAAAAGAGTATCTTCACAATTTTAGATTTCACATCAATAAAAATTTGGTCCTCCCTTTGCACCTCTTTTCCCCTGAAAACTCAGTTATGATCAGGAGGTTGTCGGAAGAACTCAGAGCTTAGAGGAGGAAGCTAGTGCCTGCCAGGCACAGTCAGAGCACAGCACTGGGCCACTGACCAGCATCGCAACCAGTTAACAGGAGAGGCGGCTCCGCAATACACCATGCACTTTTATATCTCTGGTCACATTGCTTTCTTTGCCTAAAGTGCTCTTCCTCTCACGCTTCTCTACAGAGCAAAATTCTGCTCTTACTTTGAGATCTAGCTCACATGTTGCCATCCTGAATCTTTGACTTTCCTTCAAAGAATTGATCACTCTCCTCGATGTCCTCACAAGCACCACGGCCGCTGTAACTTTCATGCGGCATTATAGGTCATAGTTGGTCAGTGTCCGTCTATTCCACTGGATCAGAGGTCCCCATAAGCAGAAATTGTATTGCCTTCTGGTTCTTTGCACAGTCCTTGGAAATCACCAGGATTTATTCTTTGTTCTATAAATATTTATTGAATATTTATAAGAGCCTTCTCTTAAATGGCTCTACTAAGTCATTCACTTTCTTTCAACACCAAGGCAAATCCTTTCATGACTACCTAACAGTATTCTTGCCTTCCTTGTGATCAAGCTTCTCCTCCCGTTGCACTTGTTTCTATTCTTATCCTTCTGAAAAAAGTTTTCCATACATTACTAGGATCAAATAAAGTAAAATAAGAAATGAAAAAAAAACACAAGCATGATTACACTAATATAAAAAATGAAAGAAAAGGGCATTGACCCAAGATTCAGCGATGTCTGTATTACATATGCAGGTGAACATATTTAGTGATGTCCTACAGGGCAGATCTGCCAAAACCTAAACTTAAGTAATCACACAGAAAATTTACTCCCAAACCATTAGAGATGACTTGAAGCTTATACCCCCAGACCTACACCATCTGTACAGATTTTAGCATGTCTATAGTAAACATCCAAAATGTTGTTCAAATGGAGGCTCTCAGCAAGTTCAACACTAACAGAAACATTAACTGTTCAAGTTCTTGATATTTACTAATTGAGATGCAACGAGGGCACCAAGTAAGTTGTAAGGTGGCAGGCAGCAAGTTGTTTTCTGGTCTAGAAAGTGAGAAGGGCAAACCAAGCATGCAACAAATTATAACTCAAAAAATTAAAGGCGAAAAACGAATTCCCCTTAAGCAGATTGTGAAAGCTGGCTACAGTGTTTGACCTACTGACTCATGCCAGGCCTCGCTACGTACAACATTATCGGAGTGCTCACCAGAAAGCTTTTACAGAGGTGAGAGAGGTTTTGACAGGAAGTAGTAAGATGATACATCGGGTTTCTTCAGTTATTTTTTAAATTCATGGACTCTAGTTGGAATTAAATTGAACAGTGTTAAGCATTCATATATAGCTGTTGGATGTTTCTACTATACAAAATAACTCAGCTGTCTGGGCCAACTTCCTTACTGAGAAAGTTTAATGGAAAGCTGACTTTAATAGAAGCCAGGTAAAAATACACTACCACTTATTCTTCATTAGTTCACCCAACCAATCTTTATGGGGTGTGTACGATGTGCCACACACCATTCTGGGCACTAGAGGAAAAAGGTGGCACTAGCCTTCTAGGAGCTTATGTTCCAGTAGGGAGAAAGGCGTATAAACCAACAAATGCAAGAAAGCGGTACAGAAGTGGTGACAGAGGAATTTATGTCAATTTATGTCAAAAAGAAGGAAGGGCGTCAATTTTGCTTGCAGGAAACCAAGATTTCATGGAAGAGGCAACACCTAGAAATAATAACATTGCAGTGACTGAAAAGTAGGTAAGAAAATGAATGAGTAAAAGTTCAGGACAGCTTAAAGGTCAGAAGTCTTTAAAGATTTAGATATTAGATATTTTCATATTCAAAAGAATGTGCTTTCTGTACATTTTATGGGAAATAGATTTTTGCCATCAATTGTTAAAATGACTTCTGAATTCCCTGATTGTTGGTTTATTGGATTTTTGCTGTTGCTGTTCTATTCTCTCAGTTCAGTATGCCCACGTTTACTACGTCTGGGAACATTTAAAAGTAGGAAAGGTGGGCAAAGATTCAATCTATATATCGTACATCCTGATTAAAAAAATTATTGTGTATAATAGCTCAACATGACCCAGTATTTTAGTACTTAACAGTGAAGTACAAGATAAGTACGTCTCAGGATGATGCCGATTTCCAGGGAATGGGGGGCCGTACACACCTGATGTGGGGGTGGTCTGTACCCAAAGGCTCTGCTGACACAGAGATACAGCAGCTTGAATTCCACACTTATACCGGCAAAAGGCAAAACTTGGTTTGCTGGAATTATACGGGAAGTAGGTGCCTACTAAATTGTATCTTTACCTAATCCTTTGTTAGAAGTGTTCCAAGTGGAGAGATTATCACTGGGTGGTCATGGAGTTAGTGGTGATACGCCCTGCTGGTTTCATACAGGCAGGCCTGGCAATAGCCTCCCACTGACCCCAAACCCTTCCGGTTGGGGCTCAATGCCCGACCCCTGACCTGTGTTCCGTGGTCACACCCTCTCCTTTATCAGAGATGAGTGGCCTAAAGCTGAGGATTACCGAGGAATTGTGTTGCAGTCTGTGAAATGAATCAAGCTTATTAAAAGCACCTAATCCTCATAACTCCTCAACTCTGACCTGAAGTTTGTCTTATTTGAGACAATGTCTAAAACAATGATTCCAAGTTCTCTTGAATCTATAGTCACGTACATATTAAAATGAGTGACGTTAAAAGATATTTGGAAAAACCTAGCTTTTAGATACATTCATGACTTCAGACCCTGGCTGAGTAGCTCAGTTGGTTAGAATGATGGCCCAATATGCTAAGGTTGTGGGTTCGATCCCAGGTCAGGTATTTACAAGAATGAAGCAGCAGCCCTGGTCAGTGTGGCTCAGTTGGTGGGAGCACTGTCAGTAAACCGAAAGTTTCTGGGTTCAATCCCTGGTCAGGGCACAAAGCTAGGTTCTGGGTTCAATCCCTGGTCAGGGAGTGCATGGGAGGCTGCCTATCAATGTTTCTCTCTCACGTCGATGTTTCTCTCCTCTCTCTCTTCCTCTTCCCCCTTCCTCTTTCTCTAAAATCAATAAACATATTTTGAAGAAAGAATCAACCAGTGAGCATAGAAAGAAGTGGAACAACAAATCGATCTCTCTCCCCGCTTCCTCTCCCTGTCTCTAAAAACCAATCAGTTAAAAAATTAAACAGTATGACTTCATGTAATACCACAGAAACTTTACTTTTGATGTCTTTGTATATCATGATGTAATCAATTGAAAATGTCCGTGTTCAAATAGCAGTTGTTGCCCAGAGGTCTTATATTTCTGGATGAACAGGGTGTCAGTAAATCCACAGTCTGGACATTTGGTCACGAGGCCATACCTTTAAATCTGACCTTTCTACTCACTCATGCTAACAGTAGCATGCCAAAGATTTTAGGTGCTGATTTTTCTGACTACAGTGCTAAAGTCATCAAAGAGGATAAATGTTCTGGTTGAAATGCTAGAAATGAAACTACATATTTCAAGAAAATGTTGTAGAGTTCCCCTTTGCTAGACACTGGTGAGGTTATACACATAGAAGATAACATTATAGTTAATATTAGTTAGTTATAGTATCAATGCTCGATGTTAAATAAGGAATAATTGTGATGTGCTCTTTGCTTTCCACTGAATTTATGAGTTAGTTTAGTGTTCACACTGAAATAGGAATTAAAGTTCTGTTTGGAAGGAACTCTGGGAAGCTAATCAAAGGTTGACACCCTTTCACTATAAACACATAGAAATGTAAGAGAAAATTTAATAGATTACAATTCAAAAGAGCAAAAGAGAAAGAAAAAGAAAGACCTCGACATCAGAAATAAATAAAGAACTCAAAATAAAAACAGTAAGTGCACCAACTGGCACCTTGGCATCCTATTTCACAGAGCAGAGAATAAGCTCTAGCATCTACACACTGCTCTTTTAACCACCCTGAGTGGATAAGAGACACAGCTGTGGGATCACGCAAGGCAGAGAACTGGAAATAAGACCCTGTCATCAAGCCAGATCCATGAAAGTGGAAGCAGAAACAGTCCCCAGTAGACCAGGGAAGAAACAGGGAGTCGTGCCGTGTGCCCAGGGCTCAGGACGGGGTAAAAGTCTGCATGAAAACCAGAATGCCAAAGCCTGTGATCCATCACATGTGGGGTCTGAATTTACTGTATCTTCGTAATGCCAAGCTGAGGCATTAATATAAAAACTAGTCTTGAATAGATGAGACTCCTGGAGGGAGGGCAAAGCAAACCCACCACTTAAAGAAAACAAACAAAAAAACTTTATGTCTTTAAAAATTTATAATCATGGGGCCAAGAAATTTTCATTGAAACGATAAAACAGAATTAAATAGCAATGAAAACATTATATAACAAGTTAAAGATATAGAGCTAAAGCTGCATTTAGAAGACAATTTATAATTTAAATATATATATATATATGAAAGGCCAAAAATTAATACATAAAAGCATTCGCCCTAGAAGCTAGGAAAATAACAGGATAAACTCAAATGAGAAAAATGTTAATACAAAGATAATATCAGAAATTAATTAAATGAAAAACAAAAATAATTGAGAGGAAGAAGAAAAGTAAAAACATTAGGAATAAGAACAGAAATCTAAGTACAGAAACAGAAATGGTTTTTTAAATCATGAACATATTACACCAGTATCTTTGTAAATTTATAAACTACCAAAATTGACTCAAGATAAAACAGAAACACTGATTAAAGTTCTCCTAAGTTAAGGAAGTTGAAGCAGTATTCCAAAAACACTCAAAAACTATTAGGTCCTGATATTTCTACAGTAAGTAATCTTTACTAAAACTTCAGGTAATCTTCATTTTATAATCCCTCTTTTTAAATATATTTAAGTATATTTTATTGATTATGCTATTATAGTTGTCTTAATTTTTTCCCCTTTGCCTCCCTCCACCCATTACCCCCCTTCCCTTCAGCAATCCTCCCCCCTTTAGTTCATGTCTATGGTCACGCATATAAATTCTTCAGCTTCTGCATTTCCTATACTGCTCTTAACATACCCCTGTCTATTTCGTACTTACCAATTATGCTTCTTATTCCCCATAACTTTCCCCCATTCTCCTCCTCTCTCTCCCCACTGATGGCCCTCAATGTGATCTCCATTTCTGTGTTTCTGTTTCTGTTTTAGTTGTTTGCTTAGTGTGTTTTTGGTTTTTTTTTAGGTTCAGTTATTGATAGTTGTGAGTTTGTTGTCATTTTAATGTTCATAGTTTCTATCTTCTTCTTTTTCTTAAATAAGCCCCTTTAACATTCCATATAATAATGACTTGGGAAGCACTTTATCTGCCCTTCCATTCTAAATGATATCCAGCTTTGCTGGATAGAGTAATCTTGGGTGTAGTTCCTTGCTTTTCATCACCTTAAATACTTCTTGCCAGTCCCTTCTTGCTTGTGAAGTTTCTTTTCAGAGATCAACTGACAGTCTTATGGGAACTCCTTTGTAGATAATGCTCTGCTTTTCTCTTGCTGCTTTTAAGATTCTCTCTTTATCTTTAACATTTGGCATTTTAATTATGATTTGTCTTGGTGTGGCTGTCTTTGGGTCCAACTTGTTTGGAACTCTTGGTGCTTCCCGGAATTGTATGTCTATTTCTTTCATCAAACTAGGGAAATTCTCTTTTATTATTTTTTCAAGTGTTCAATCTCTTGCTCTTCCTCTTCTTCTGGCATCCTTATGATTTGGATGTTGGCTTGTTTGGAGATGTCCCAGAGTCTTCTTATTCTTTCCTAATCTTTTTTTAAATTCTTATTTCTTCATTCTGTATTGGTTGATTGCTTATTTCCTCCTTATGTTTCAAATCATTAATTTGAACACTGGCTTTCTTCCTTTCACTGTTGGTTCGCTGAAGATTTTTCTTTATTTCGCTTAGTGTGATTTTCATTTCTTCACTTATGCATTTACAATACTCAATGAGGTCTCTGAGCATCTTTATCTCCATTGTTTTGAACTCTGCATCTGATAGGTTGGCTATCTCCATTTAGCTTAGTTTCTTTTTCTGTAGTTTTGATCTATTCTTTCATTTGAGCCATATTTCTTTATCTCCTCAATTTGGCAGCCTCCCTGTGTGTGTTTCTGTGTATTCAGGTAGAGCTGCTTTGACTCCCTGTCTTGGAGAACCTGTTACATTGTAAGAGGTAGAGCCTTAGGTATTCTCCAGGATAGGGCAACCCACAAAGGCTGCCTTGTGGAGCTGTATGTGGAGGAGGGGTCGGAGAGGGAATAACGCCACTTGCTTGGCTCTTGCCCCATTTTCCAGTCACTTCCTGCACTTCCCATATGTGGCTGGGCAGCCTTCTAGTCGCTGCCCTAGTCCTGAATCTCAGAGTGGGTGGGTTTGCATACATTCTAGGACCACACAGGTCCTTTAAATGGACCCTCTTGAGGGACTGAAAGTTTCTCCTGCTGCTCCAACTGCTGCAGATTTTAACAGCCAGAAGTTATGAGGCTTTATTTTCCCCAGTGCTGGAATCCTAGGTTCCTCGGTCTGGCCTGGGGCTGGGATCACTTGCTCCCCATCTGGTTTTTACCCACCACCTGTGAATGTGGGACTGCCTAGTCCACCAGCCTCCACTGCCGCTGCCGTGCCGCCGCCACACTGCATCCTCCCTACCCCGGCTCCCTGTCTCCACCCCTCCTATCTGACTGAATGGATATTTCTTATTTAAATCCTTGGCTGTCAGACTTGCCTACAGTTGGGTTTTCTGGCAGTTCTGATTATTTTTTTGCTTTGAAGTTAGTTGTGATCCTTCTTATGATTGTTCAAGGAGGCAAAGGATGTTTACCTATGCCTCCATCTTGGCTGGATTATAATCTCTCTTATATAAACCGTTCCCAAGAAAAGAGAAACAAGAAAAGCTTGCCAATTAATTTTATAAGGCTCATGTATACTTGATATCTAAAATGGACATGGGTTATAAAGAAAACTGTGGAACAATCTTAATTATAGGCATAGCCATAAAAATGTTAAATAAAATATTAGCAAAATAAATTGATTAATGTATTAAAAATAGAATGTATCTTGTCAAGAAGAATTTATCCCCCAAATTCCAGCCTGGTTTAATATTTAATGATTAATGTTACTGTTAACAAAACATAGGAGAATAACAGATTAAAAAAGAAAAACTATATGGTATTCTCAATACACACAGAAAAATCTCTCGGTAAAAGTCAATGGCCATTCATGTCAAAATCTCCTAGAAAACTGAATGAAGAAATTCTTGTTGAGAGAAGCAGTCTGCCATGGGTTCTGAACATTCTTACATGTATTTTCTGAGGATGCATAACCTCAAGGCCTTAACTAGCCTGTCCTCGAGTCACTTCTGAAGCTAATCACATTGTCAATCACGTGATAGCTAGTCACGCAGGTCAAAGCAATTACAACATGAACACAGTACAACTACTTGCTCTGCAGGAGAAACTGGCTTGTTCATTGCTTGATACAGTAAGTACTAGGTTCCCCAGCTGCAGCACACAGAGCCATCACGTTGCACCAGGGGATTTGGGGTCAGGACAACTGGCATCGCCATGCTGATGCTCGGCTGGTCATAAATAGGACAACTCGGCTCAGATAATAAACTATCTTGCTCTGATCCATTGAGTCTCGTCACCTGCTTTCGGCATCTATGAAGTTATGGCAAGACAGCTTGCTTGCTTGCGTCTCTTTAGGAGTCTTGTTACCTTTTGTAATTCTGAACGGGGTTGGAGTTCTTCCCTAAAAAAAGAGGATCTACAAAAAGCATACAGCAAGCATTAGACAACAGTGAAATGTTAGCAACAGTGTCTTTAAAGCCAAGAATAAGACAAGGATGCCTTCTATCACTGTATCTATTCATCACTGAACTGGAGTTTCTAGCCAGAGCAAAAGATTAGGAAAAGAAATGTTGTATAAAGATTAAAATGAAGAAAACAAACTTGTCATTATTCATAGGTTAACTGATTATCTAAGAAAATCCAAGGCAATCTACAAATTATCAGAAATAATAAGAAAGTTTATCAAGGTTGTCACACTTCAGATTAATGTATGATATCAGTAGCATTCTTATAAACCAAAAACTATAATTACAGAATGTAAAAAGTTTTAATTCTAATCACAACAACAAAACCTAAAGGTAGCTAGTTATTTTTTAAAAAGCTGGTCAAAGTCTTGAAATATAAAATTATAATGTCTCCTAAAGGAAATAAATAAAGACCTAAATAAGAGATGTAATTATGAATGAGAATAATTCACATTAGAGAGATGTCAATTTCCCTCCCAATTATTCTATAAATCCACTGCTTTCCTAATAAAGATGCCATTAGATCTCAACAACTTTACCAAGCTGATCTTAATTTTATAATGGATAAGCAAAGGAAAAAAATAGCCAAAGCAATTTTGAGGAAGAATAAGAAGAATTCTTACAGGGAGATATTAATAAATGTTATGATATGAAAAATTTTAAACTTTTGTGTTACACAAGGAATCATTAAACAATGATAACAAAAGTGCTATAGGCTGAGAGGAGCTATTTACGATACACAGAACAAGCAAAGAGTTAATATTCAGAATATAGAAAAAGCTCAATCAGGAAACTCACTAGAAAAATGAGCAAAGAATGTGCATAATTCATTCACAGAAGAGGAAATTTAAACAACTGATACCCATATAAAAAGCTATCAACAGAAAAAGGTAGATTAAACTACATTAAAACTAAAAAATGAAGAACACAGTAAAACATGAGGCCCATATATATTCTTCAAAACAAACAAAGGCTGAGCATTTGAATCAGATGAAAGCGGACTGAAGGCTGCTGACTATCAAATGCTACATGCAGTCTGGACGGGGGAGACCACTGCTATGCCAGATACCATTAGTCAATGGGCAGAATTGTGGGAAGTAGATAAAAGTATTTTGTGTTAATCATCCTTAAGGTGATCACCGTACTGGGGTAATATAAGAGATATTCTTATTCTCAGGAAGTATACATTAAAATATTTAAGTGTTAGGGGCATAATACACACAGCTTAATCTAAAATGATTCAGGAAATACACAGAGAATGATAAAGCAAATGAGGCAACACGTTAACAATCAGTAAATCCAAGTGAGGGGTATATGAGAGTTGTTTGCACTATTTTTCCAACTTTTCTGTGAGTTTAAAAATATTTCCAAGTAAGATCTCAACTGCTTCTGCACTTTTCCTCTGAAGTCCAAGCCTTTTCAGAAAGAACGCTGTAAAATGTGATTAATATCAATTTCTGCTGTGCGCACTTTACACACAACCGCTCTGACCTCGGTAAAGCACTGCACTGCCAACTGAGAAATATACCTTTCTTCCTCTTCTTTAAAGATTAAGACTGTCAAGTTTTTTTTAAAACAATGTTTGCGCTTAACTTAACATTCAGAAGCAGAAATTATATGGTTCATTGAATTTGGATGCACTATTATGAAACCAACTTAACTTACTTGTTTAGAAACTGCTTTGCTTTTAAAAACAAGCTTATATTTTGGAAACAACTCAATATCCCTTTACTTCTTTTTTTGCTAGATAAAGTGCTTAACAATGCTAGGAATAAAAATTAAGGTGTCTCGATGTCCAGTTTTCTTATAATATAGCCTCTAAAACAATCCCTTGCTAACAAACTTTAAGATAATTTTACAAGAACATAAAAGAAGCTTGGTAGTTTGAAAGCAAAAAACAGTGTTCACCAATATATTCTCAATTATCTGTCACAAACACAAATGTACATGGCACAGAACACATGGATATTTACTAAGTACTTAATGAGTAACAAGCACCCGTTAAAGTGAGACACTGTTTAATATATGCAGGGCAGGAAAGAAGGAACCTTCAGAAAGCATGAGTAAAGAGGACAAAGAGAAGGATAAAGGATGCTAAAGACATTTATTAACAAGCTGTGTTCAAAGGTGCCAAAGAACTATGGTGTCCGGAAGGCTGGATGAAGGGTATGTAAGGGTTGATGTCCTGAATGAATTTTTGGTGCACGGATGAGAGGTGAGAGACTATGCCAGGCAGTTCTAAAACCTACTATTGGCCATATACTCTTCTGTACAATATCTGATAAAAGTGCTAAAAATCAGTAGCCAAATATCCTAGCGGCAGGAAAAGGAGACACAGAACAAGGAGGTAATGGTCAAAATATTGAGCACAGATAGGGAGTGAGCACCATCCAATCTTTGCTGGGTGGCTCCGATGCTGGTGGTGCCCCCTGCAGGCCGCGTCAGGGAAGGTCGGGGGTCTGGGCAGCCAGGGTGCAGAAGGAACACCCAGAAGGCTCCAGATAGCATCTGCTTGCTCACCCGTGTGTTAGTGTTATACCATTTTAACAACAGTGAGGCTACACAGGTGCATACAGGTCAGTGCTACCTGCCTCGATGAAACAGGCTTTAGAGAGCACTTCTGCCATTCCTCCTGCACCCTCCACGGAGCATCACGCCACCAAGCTTTGCCTTGTAGACAGAGGTACTTCAGCTCTGTTGGGCTCCCTCTCAGAACTCTAAGGAGCTCGGCCAATGTCTACAATTTAGAAACCACACGTATATTCTGGAACTAAAACAGTATCTGTAAATGAACAAGATTCTAGTACAGATATTTTGCTGCTTTGAAATCTAAAAATTGTAGATGTTGTTTAAATAATACTGTAATAACTGAATTTTAAAATTCAACCATGACATTATTAAATAGCACTATGGAAGTGCTACCAGTAAACATACACAATTTAGTTAATAATAAAGAAATGGGGGGAAAGCCTATTGTCCACTAGAGTTCAGTATATAAAAGGATGATGATTATAATATTCATTTTGCATAAATACTATAAAAGCCACAGCTAGTCAGAGTTTCCAGGGCTAGAATTATTTCTGCATAGCTGTTTTTAAACAGTTTTTTAAAGCTAAGTATTTGAGATATATTTCAATGTAAATATCTTAAAAGAAAATCCTTCCCAAGTGTTCCATAAAAATTTCTCACTTTCTCAAAAAGGACAACTTAACCTTTCCTCAATAATTCAGGATTATGAATGTGAGATACAATAATTCTCTTCAATCAATACAATGAACAACAATAGAACTGTAGAAACAAAAACATCCTACAAATAGAATTTGAACATCCATGCAATCCTTCACATAAAATAATATCAACAAAATATTTTCCTTTCTCTTATATAAAATACCATCTGTGAGGTACCTAAGAATTGATATAATAAGAATCCCACGAGTGACGATGGAGACTGTTACACAGGTTCCAGTCACTCAATGCACAACCCAATTATGTATGTGTTAGTGACACTCAGTCAGCATAGCTAGAGAGACCTTAGGATATCATTCAAATGATGACTTTATGCTGAAAGGCAAAGAGACATTCCCAGTGAGCCAAAACAAAAGCAAACAAAACCAAACTTCACTCAATTTCTTTCTCTTTCAAATAGCCAAAAACTCTGACGGGTCTTAACAAGGCTACCCTTTGCACAATGGTGATGTTTATTTGTTTATTAATGGAAGTTCTCACTGTCATAATCCCTTTACCCTCATCTTCTTATTTTATTTTACAGGGAGAGAATTTAATCTTATATAAACGCATTGTACTTGATTTAATTGTCAAAATTTCAAAATACTTTCCCCCCATCTTGTTTCCTCATGCCCTTTCTTTCCCGTGCCCCCCCCCCCCCGTCTTCCCTTTGTGACGTCCACTTGCCTTCTCAGGACTCTGTTCTACTTCTTCACTCTGTACGCTTCTGTGCTGAGATGAGACAACGGAAGGGGGACTAGACCGTGAAAAGTATGGTACCAAAGGAATGGTAGATTTCTGTTTCATGGTGTTGCCTTTTTCAAGAGGCTGGGTAGGTTTTCTCTGTTACTAGTTTGGGTGCATGAGGGGGGAGCAGCAGGCGTGGAGAGTGTGGGGAAATACCGTACCCCACACAAACAGACGAAAGGGTTGGGGTGCGGAGCCAGGCGGAGCCCGGTTCTCAGTCTCTGATTCCCCATCTTAACTTCCAGAACCACACAATTTCCTGGGCTAACTCCCATCCCATCAAGAGACTTCTTTGCATTTTCTCTGGTGCTCATCTGCTAACATGATGCGTCTAAATGCTCACGGCTGCATTCAGGAAAGAAGGTATTAAACTCCTCTGCTTTCCTTCACTTCCCAGGAAACACACACAAACACTCACACACATGTTTTAACAAAGCGCTTCTAGAAACAGCCCCACCTTTGTGGTCTGGTGACTAGACCTCTAATGCTGGGAATTTGAACTGAAAGCATGAAACAAGGGCCGTGTGCGGGCAGGACTGAGGGGAGCCCTGCCCCTTGGATTCAGCGCAGTTCGTATCAGGCACCAAGGCAACAGTGTATTTCCCTCTCCTACACCTGGGGCCAGCCTGGCCATCTCACTCTCCCTTCCCTTAATGTGGCCAAAGTGGTGGTCACTTCTGAGAGATGATCTAAAAAATGATCGTGACATGGAACTCAAAAATTACATTGCCCTTTTGTAACAGCTTTATTGAGATATAATTCACACACCATATCATTCACCTACTTAAAGTATATAATTCAATGGTGTTTGGGCCTGATCCAGGCCCAAAGTCGTAGAGGGAAAGACTGTCTTGACTTCCTCCATGAACTTTCCAATGCAGCAGTGAAGACAGCCATGTCCCTCCCCGGGGGCTGGTGGCCGGCCTGCTGCCTGTGAGCAGCAGTGCCCGGAGTCTCAGCTGTTCCTCCCCTTCCTCGTTCCCGTCATTGACATCGGTATCTCAGAATCGGCATCCACAGTCGAGTTGGGGAAACACCAGCTCACAAGTGAATCAGGATTTGGAAAAACTTCCAGGAAAAGCAGACTGTTAGGAAGTGGGACTAAACAAATGGGAGAGACAAAAGGGCCAAAGGACTGACCTCATCAGTGTATAACTGCAACTACCAATTCTAGCAATGTTTGCCACAGAATGGGTATATATTTATGTCTTCCAAAGGCACATACAAAAATGTCTATAGGACCTTTCTTCATAATACCGAGAAACTGGAAACAACCCAACTATCCAGCAACAATAGAATGAATAAACTATGACACAGTTGTGCAATGGAACATTTAACATAAAAAACTATTGACATGCAAAATATGGATGACTCTCACATATGTAATATGAGTGAAAAAAGCCAGATACATTCTGTATGATTCCAATGACATGAAGACAAAAACGGGAAAACTAATCCATGGTGAACAGAGGTCAGAAAAGTAGTTATTTTCATGATAGGGGAGGGGGTAAGGGCAGTGCAGAAGAAAGCCATCTGGGGTGAAGGCAAAGTTCAGAATTTTTATCTGGGTTGTGGTTACACGGGTGCATACATATATAAAAATTAATTGAGACTTCCAGCCAAGATTCAGGTGTAGGTAGATACACTTTGCCTCCTTGCACAACCAAAAGAAGGATAACAACAAATTTAAAAAATAAAAAATAACCAGAAATGCCTGAAAATCAAACTGTATGGAAGTTCTACAACCAAGGAGCTAAAGAAGAAATATACATCCAGACCAGGAGGGGGGATGGAGACAGGCAGCTGGGGTGGAGAGGACTTGCGGCAAGGCCACAGCTGGAAGACTGGGACATGTGAGGCAGTGGCTGGCAGACCAGGCAAGGTGGCTGCTGGCAGAGTGAGCAGTCCCACATTTGTGAGTGAATAAACTGGGAGGAACAACTGGGGAGTGAGACAGACGGTACAACCCAGGGTTCCAGTGAGGGGAAATAAAGCCTCAAACCCTCTGGCTGTAAAAGTCTCTGGGGGTTGCAGCAGCGGGAGAAACTCCCAGTCTCACAGAAGAGTTTGTTGGAGAGACACACAGGATCCTAGAACACACCCAAAATCACCCTTACAGCAGGAATCAGCACCAGAAAGGCCCAATTTGCTTGTGGGTAGTGGGGGGAAGCAACTGCAAGCCAGCTGAGAGCTGAGCAAGCCACTTTGTTTCCTCTCTACCTTACTTACTATGGAACAGGTGCACCAAGACAAAAAATATGACCCAAATGAATGAACAGATCAAAGCTCCAAAAAAAAGCAATGAAGAGACAGCCAACCTATCTCAGATGCAGAGTTCAAAACACTGGTAATCAGAATTCTCACAGAAATAATTGAGTATGGTCACAAAATAAAGGAAGAAATGAAGGCTATGAAAAGTGAAATAAAGAAAAATGTATAAGGAACCTTCCAGTGAAGAGAAGGAAAATGGGATTCAAATCAACTATTTTGAGCAGAAGGAAGAAATAAACATTCAACCAGAACACAATGAAGAAACAAGAATTCAAAACAATGAGGAGAGGCTTAGGATCCTCTGGGACAACTTTAAATGTTCCAACATCCAAATCATAGGGGTGCCAGAAGGAGAAGAAGAAGAGAAATTGAAAACTTATTTGAAAACATAATGAAGAAGAACTTCCCCAATCTGGCAAAGGAAATAGACGTCCAGGAAGCTCAGAAAGTCCCAAAGAAGTTGGACCCAAGGAAGCACACACCAAGGCACATCATAATTACATTTGGTAAGATTGTAAGATTGTAATATTGTCCCAAGATTCAAGATAAGGAGAGAATCTTAAAAGCAGCAAGAGAAAAGAAGACAATTACCTACAAAGGAGTTCCCATAAGACCATCAGCTGATTTCTCAAAAGAAACCTTACAGGCAAGAAGGGGCTGGAAAGAAGTATTGGAAATCATGAAAGGCAAGGACCTACATCCAAGATTACTCTATCCAGCAAAGCTATCATTTAGAATGGAAGGGCAGATAAAGTGCTTCCCAGGCAAGGTCAAGTTAAAGGAGTTCATCATCACCAAGCCCTTATTATATGAAATGTTAAAAGGACTTATCTAAGAAGGAGATAAAAATATGAACAGTAAAATGACAACAAAGTTGCAGTTATCAACAACTGAACCTAAAAAAAAAAAACCCAAAACAAAAACGAATGAAGCAAACAACTAGAACAAATTTACAACTAGAACAGTAACAGAACCCCACATGGAGGGTTATAAGCAGGGAGCGGGGAGGAGGAGAATGGGGGTAAAGGTACAGAGAATAAGAAGCCTAAACGGTAGGCACAAAATAGACAATGGAAAGTTAAGAATAGTATAGAAAATGGGGAAGCCAAAGAACGTATATGTACAACCCATGGACATGAACTGAGGTGGGAGAATGATGGTGGGTGGAGGAGAACAGGGTGGAGAGAAATAAAGGGGAGAGAAAATGAAACAACTGTACTAGCATAATCAATAAAATATATTTTAAAAAGATTTTATAATAAAGGGGTGTTATTTGTGCCAGAACTCAATTTTTTTAAATGGATAAAACTGTACATGGTACCAATTTTTCTCCTACCTAGTCACCTCTATGGCTATAACCCAGGAACTACCTCTTATATCGTGACATCCTACTCTACTTGTCAGGAATGTGTGAAAGATGGAAGGAAGGAAGGAAGGGGAGAAACTGAGAGAGAAAGGGAGGAGGGGGGAGGGAAGAAAGGAAGAAAAGAGAAAGAAAGAGAGAAAGAGAGAGTGATGGAGGGAAGAAAGAAATGGCTTGAAAAATAAACTTGCCAATCTGAACCTATAAAGAGAGAAGTGTAATTCACGAGGCCATATATCAGATGTTATTTTTCTCTGTTCTGATGGCTGGAACCAGAAATTGTTATTCTACTCTAGAATTAAAGTGTATTCCCCATTTTAAGAGGCTTCTGCTTAAAATAAAACCATTTAATACACATAAAATGCATTTAAGATAGTTTTAAACCGTAAGAGTCTTTGCTCTTAAGTTGCTAATCATAGAACTAGAAGCACATAACTCAGTTAAATATTTGCCAAAAATTCACGAATAATGATTGGGCACTGGGCTGGGACGGAGGTTAAAGAGAGGATGGAAAAGGGGATGGAGCATCCGCCTCCTTTCTCACACTTATGTGCAGGGTGAAAACACTCAGTGCTCTTGCATTAGCCCCAAGGCAGTTTAGGACCAAGAAATATCTGGAGGTGCAAAAATTGAGAGTGAGAATATCCAAAAAGTGATTTTCAGACTTCCAAGGATGTTTTTTAGCGCACACGGAGAACAGCACTAGGATTTATCACTCTGCCCATGTAGCAGCAGGGGCCTGAGTTTAACTTAGAAAAAAGCAGCCACGGTGAACGGCCAGGTTCACGGTAGAATGACCTTACAACGTATCATCTAAATGAGGATCTTTTCAGAGCAAAAACCAGTGCTAGCAATAATTATGCTGGGACAACATGCATAAATCAGGACATGTGGCCATCCCACTAGTGCCTGGACAGTGACTGGCACACTGACAGCTCAATGAACGGTTCCAGGGGGTCAGAGCAGGGAGGGCGTCTGTAGGGTCAGCTGCAAGTACAGAGGAAGGTACAGTCACTGACACTGCAGCCCTCACGAGGGAAGAGAAGTTCTTTCATCTCTCCTGCACCTGAAAGGCAGGTTTATCTTCCTCTTTTCTCTTCTCTGCTCTCAATATTCATATCAAAACGTTTCTTTCTATTTAGAGTTCAAAGTGTTTTGCAATTCTAATAATAATTAATCTCACTGTGAAGTTCTGATAACTCCACACATTCTGCTAAATCCCTATAACTCCATAGTGACATTTTATTAATTTGCACATCAATTCCTAGATTGGTTTGTATTAGCCCCCTGCAGAATTGCCTTAACTGAATTGTGCTCCAAGTCAACATTAGGGGCCACCAGACACATCCTCAAGAAAATCATTGTTAAGTCTATTCTAAGAAAGTGTCAATAACATTATTCCTGAGCTCACAGAATTCTCTTTGTAAGGATGCTACAGAGAGAATTCTGATCTAAATTTTAAAAAGTGCTGTGGTTCTCTCGATGAGTCCGTTTATCTTAAGGACACACTATGTAACTTAGACCATTTGTTGTTTTACTGAGAGTATTAGAAAACTTAGCACTATGTCTGAGACCCTGTCATAGTAGTGGCTAGGTCATTACAATCAGCAGGGTTAGCCTCATTTCTTCTTAACTTGGGTCCCACCTTATTTTTTTCTTTGTGGTTTTACTCTATTTGTGGGTCATGCTACTTTGTTGTTGTAGACCGCTCTGCCTGGTTCTAGGAATTGTATCTCGACCCCTCGTGGCTAAGGGCGAGGGACGACCTTTGGAACGCCAGCTGCAGGAAACAAAGCCTGTCTCTGGTAGCAAATGCTGTTTCAGTTTCCTCTCCCTGCCCCCAAAGCTTGGTCAGAAGTCAATGATGGGTAAGAACCCTCACAGTGGGGCGGGAGAGGGGCAACCTAAGCCAGACTCAATCACTTGGGAGGCCTTCATTGAAGGACTGGGGGGGGCTGCAACAAAGAGCAATGGACTCCCCCCTCCCCTTTGACATAGCCCAAGTCCCCACATTATCTGGAAGTGCTTCCTGGCTCTAATCCCCTTAAGCCTGAATACCTGTTGGAGAGGGGTGAAGCTCCTTGCCTTGCTAGAGCCTGTCCTGGGGAAGAAATCTGTCATCACAAAGACTTCCTGATAAACCTGTGAAATCTGCTCTAAGAGTGTTTTCATTCATATGATAAGGGTTTGAGCAGGAAACCCTAAAACTCTGTCCCTGACAGACTCTGAAGCTATGAATGAAGGGTATGAAGGGAGGGGCTCAAGGCCTTTTTCTCCTTGGAGAAACTGGCCACTGCTGGCCTTTTCTCCCCGAGAAACTGGCCACCAGCCCATGGCCTTTTCCCAGCAGGGAAAATGGCCATCTCTCCTCCCTAAGCAGATCACATCATGTCTCAGCCATATTTACTCTCATCCATGGCAGTTTACTCTCATCCATGGCATACAGGGGGACTTGCAAGGAAAGTCACTCCCACACTTTGTTAGATTTTATGTTCCCTGGTGAGCCCCCTGAAATCCTTACTTGATTAAGATACAGTCATGAGAATAAAAAGGAAAGCGAAGCAAGAAGGAAAAAGTAGAGCTATTGTCTCCAAATTCTGTTTTTACTTTAATCAATATCAAAATCAACCCTGTTTCAAAATCCACCCTGTTTCAACTCTGTGTCCCCTAAAGAAGAGGAGAGGGCCCAGTCGTCCTGTGGCAGTCTGCTGGAGAACCAGTGGGTCACAGCAGAGTCTCTGAAGTCTTGTTTGGGTCAGAGTTTGAACCCATGCTATTTCCTATCCTAAACAAAGTGACACTAACCACCCACCATCAGCAGGAAGTGCCCTGCAAGCTGTCTCCTCCCAGAGGTGATGTGCTGAGCTGAGCTATGCACTTGCTCTCACCTGCCGCAGGCATGGCCAACACTGCACACCTTTTGCGAGACTCACCTTGTGAGAAATGCAGTTTATGAACGAGGAAGCATTTTGTTCTCTCTGTGCATGGCTGACTGGCCACATACAGGAATGAGAACCACAATTATAGCTTCCTCAACCCCATGGACTAATCACAAAACTCACCAGCCTGGCAGTCGTCAACTGTCAAGTTCTAGGCAGTGGTTGGAACACGTAGGATTTTGAATATGAAAAACTGCAGCAGGAAGTTACCTGTGGCAAACTTGCCAAATATGAATAATAGATGTGGAAATGAAGAAGGGATCTGAGGAAAAATATGTGTGACAAACCACAGAATACATTCATGTCAGGGCCTTGTTAGAAATCTATTCATTCCTACTTCTCATTTGTTGTGTTTTGTGGGTTTTTAGGATATAAAGCCCAGCCTTTCAAAACTGTTCTTATTATTCTAGTCTGCATACACTTCACTTACATGTCGACATATATAAAAAGATCAAGACTTTACACATCTGATTCTGTAGTAAATTTTTACTTATTACTACGTATGCAAAGAGTATGTTTGGGGTATGGGCCTAAATATTTGTGAAAATCATAAACAATATAAAGAGAAGATCTTTAAACTCAAAAGACCTGGGTTTGGCTCCAGCTCTTCCCCAGGCAGTGGAGTGCCCTTGGTAAGGTCCTCTCAAGAATTCTGCGTTCCACACTCCATTGGGCTAGATCTGTGGTTTTCAATTTTAATGACTTTAATAAGAGACTGGTTAAAAGGCAGACTCCTTGTCCCCACCCCAAACCTGCCACATTTGAATTTCTGGAGGTAGGGACAGGAATCTACTTTTTTCCTCCAGGTGGTTTTGACTTGGATATTTACGCGATATATTTTGAGAAACACTAGACCACAGACCTCTTCACACAACTTAAAAATCCATAAAATTCTGGTTCCAGGATTAGGTCAAGTTGAATTTTCAACATTCTTTTCCAAAAAGCTACCTAAGTAATCCAAATGTCCTCTTGATTTCTTATCTGCTTTTCATGGACACAGAGACATAAGAAAATAAATGCAGGAATTTCCATTAGTCCTATTTTGGTATCAGTAACTTAAGCAGGTTACTTAATAGCAATATAGTCATGATGACTTAATTATAATTTTCTTTTGCAATGTGGCTAACTCGAGGACAATGATTCACCAGGTCATATTATTGTTAGTAACACATTTTAAAAATAATTACAAGTGCATGGTTTATCAAAGATCTTCTGTTAGCTTTTGTATACAACTAGTACAAAAGCCATTTCTAAACACTTAACTTTTAAGTCTGGCCTACATATTAAAAGTAAAATCTAAATTATTATAAAAATATGAAGCAAGGTTATATTTCACATATTTTTCCACTGTATAACTAGCAACATGTAGAAAAATTGATTTTTAGATGACAAATTTACCTAGAAAACAATGTTTTTACAACACTTTGGGTGATGCTGAAGGAACAAAAATTTAATTAATGCTCATGCCAAACATTCTATTTCAAATCCCAGATATTTCAAAACCAGTCAAGGATGCTGCTCACGCTGGTTTGATTCTCCACGGAAATTGATAGAAAATTCTGCATCTCCTAACATGCTTGTTTAATAGCACATCAGAGACTTTGCTTTCTCTGTGAAACGAAGGGTTTCACCCTTTGCATCACAAAGTCCTCCAGGACGCAGCTCCCTCTAGAGCACAAGTCCTAGGTGTGGCCTGAAATTAGGCCCTGAGACTTTGACAACGCTGGCAGCACGTGTTCCGTCACAGGTCTCCGTGCAGCGTGCACAGTCTGCCTCCTAGACCCAAGGCTAATAGGCACTCAGGAGCCTGCCCCTCCCTGGCTGCTACACCTCGTTGTGTTTAGACATAGACAGGAAATTGCTACAGCCCAGAAGGACTGCTTGTTACTTCCTGGTGAACAGCTCCAGGGCCCCTTAGAGGTGTGTTTCCTTCTAAAGTGAGTGCAGATCCCCCTTCAGCTGTGCCCCACAGTGCAGTAGTCTGGACACACTGCTCTGGCTGGGCCTCTGGAACCAGGTCATGGCAGGCACCGGAATGGCCCACACTCCTCAGGAGAGTGTAGTCTGGGACCAGTGGGCTTCCAGCCTCCTGGGGGCTTTCTGACCAGTAGTAAACAGTGCCCTGCAGGAACAGCCCTCAACCAGTAACTGGCGGAACTTGTAGTTCTCAGGCTCCAAAGTCTCTCCCTCAGGGATGCCAAAGCTCTGACTTCTATACAGACATTCAGAATTTCCCAAGGGGATAACTTCCATTTACCAACAGTGGAAACAAGCACGATAATTGCCCTCCCCCACTGGCTGGCTTCCCTTTCCTGCTCACCTCATCACTCCTGAAGTGTATTTCCTGAATTCCATCTGTATTTGGTTTTTTAAAAAATATTTTATTTATTTATTTATTTTTAGAGAGAGGGGAAATGAGGGAGAAAGAGAGGAAGAGAAACATCAATGTGTGGTTGTCTCTTGTGCCCCCCTTGCTGGGGACCTGGCCTGCAACTGAGGCAAGCACCCTGCCTGGGAATTGAACCGGTGACCCTTTGGTTCACAGGTCGGCACTCAGTTCACTGAGCCACACCAGCCAGGGCCCATTTGTATTTGAATCCTTGTCATGGGCACCGCTTCTGCGAGAACCCATCTAATATTCCATACACTAGGGAACCTCCCTTCAGTAACATTGTCTTTCACCACACGGTTTTCAACAGTTAGAATTGGCTGGCACGCAAAAGCTGGGGTAACATCCTAGTTTGTTAATGTTTTTCAGTCTCCTCAATAGCAAGTTGGAATCTCTAGACAAATAGCATATAAAACCCTGAAAGAGATCGATACAGATCACTTCATCCTCCCACTGGTTCTCTCTCTTATTTAAGGGAACCGAGCTGCATAGAGGTGACATGATTTACCTAAGAAGGTAACATAGCCAGCCAGTGACTGAATCAGGAGCAGAATTTAGATAGTTTGGTCACAAACTCAAGACTGAAAACACTATGTCTCAAACCTATAAAGAAAGTGGTATGTTATTTTATTAAATCAAAAGACACATTATGACCACATAAGAACCAGACAGAAAATTTCCAAGTCTTTGTTTTTTTCTAAATTGCTATCATTAGTAAGGCACTCTAGGCTACAAATAGGAGTGTCTTCAAATACCTCAGTTTAAAGTTTATGATTCTATGCCGCATTAGTAAAATGATGACCAAACATCAAAACAGCATTCACATGATTCACCCTTCATGCTATGTCTAAATTAAATGAGTAACTCTTGCCCTTTTCTTCTTTTCCCTGTTGCAATTGTTCAAGATGTACAAAGTTTTTACTCAGTGGGGTTTAGAAACTCGGTGCCTGCCAACCTACCACGTGACTTCGATGGCTCTCTACTTTACACCAAGGGACATACGTGCCCACTGAAAAGGGTGGACATGGTAATTACTCATCATTAGACGAGTAATACATTCAGTTTCCATATGTATTAGACATGGCTGTTTATTGTACTTATACCTTGACTAACATTCCTGAAAAAATTATGAACACAAATACATGATTCAGAGGACTTAGTCAAGACCAGACCTTCTAAGGAAGACCAGCTTCACTGCCCCTATGATAAACCAGGAATGTAACTAAGCCCCAGGAAAGTCAGGTGGTTTTACTGAATAACACAGCTAGTAAGTACAGAGACATCCAAGTCTTCAGATTTCTGGTTTAGTTCTTTCCCTAAATTGTTATTATTCATCTTCTTTTCTGAGTTCATCCTCAGGATTGGCAGAAACATCCAAAAGCTGTGATGGAAACAGCTGACCGTCTGATCACGGTCTCCTCCATGCTAGACCATCGGGCACCTGTAAGTGGCAGTCTGTCAGCCCTCTGGGCCACCACCGAGCTTCGATGCCTCGGGGAACTCAGAGGCAGCCTCCCTGGTTCCTGCCCCATGCCCCGGCGCTGGCTTTGGGGCTCCAGAGTCTCTTGAGGTTCATTCACAGACCTTTTCAAATCACAAGTTCCCAAGTGAAACTACTCTAAGGATATTTAACATTGTTCAATACTTGAATTTCCTAAATACATTGTGTTTCATGCTACTCAAATTTCCACCTAAGAAAAAAACTGAAGGTTCATGTTGGGACCTGAACGAGAGGAGCTCTGTCTGGTGGGGCACCGACTTCTGGGGATTTGCTCCACTGAAGTGGTACGAGTTAGAACAGTGAAAGCTCCAAACAGTGAAATGCCCTAGAGACAAGTGTCTTTCAAAAGAGTGTAAAAGTAGGTTAAGAGTCAAACTTCAGGATTCAATAGACAACCAGCTATTACTATCAAAATTCTATTATTTTCTACATCTAGAATTTTCATAGAAATCTTTTGTTAAAAATTTAATATTTGTCATAGTGTGATCTTTAACTAGAATGTAAAGATCAATATCTTACTCAACTAATCAAATAAATAGTTTTCAATTTCTTCTACTTCAATATCAATTTTGTTCCATGAAGTTTACCCATGTTAAATTTATTTTTTTAAAAAAAAGGAAAGCAGAAAGAAGGACATTGCAATAAGCCAGTACAGCCACGAAATACTTTTTCCCCCCTCTGTTCACTCTGCTGGGTATTTGTGGTGCTGAGAGCACTGACTAAATTTCAGAGTCCTGGGACATAGTTCCGACTCTCATCAATCAACATGCCTCAGTTGCCAAATCTGCACAACGGAGAAGACCAAACCTGACTACCTCTCTGAATTACCTTGGAAGGCCATATGAGCTTCCTCCGTGGACTATGTTGCATTTGTATGCAACATGGTAGCAACAGCTGAGGAGGAAATATGGGCATTCTGTCCAGCTGCAGCTATTCCCACAGGCATTTAGGTGGTGAAAGACTGAGATGTGTGGGGAACACTGAGAAGAACACAGAGAAGGCAGGGGCCAAGCGGCGTGGCAGCAACGGGATCCACAGAGCCCTCCACTTACACCCTGTCACTCTGCAGAAGGCCATGGATGGGAGTGTCCCATAGCAGCCGCTGTCCAGAATTCCAGGGATGGGGAGAAATAGAGAAGAGACTCGAATGGAATACTGGCATGTATCCACTCATTTCTGAAAAGACGACAGGACAAGAGAAAAGAATTTACAAGCCTTCCAGAAAAGAAGTGGTGAGAACTACGGGATGAGTCACTGGGTGAAGGTGCTTCCTCTGCCTAAGGCATCACGGTTTCTCGATTCTCACGGCTTCTCGATTCTCACGGCCCTTTCACACACTGTTTCAAAGGAGCCACTCAGCTGCTTGGTTGGGGGCCAGGCAGACTGGTATCATCCCCATTTTACTGCCGAGTAAATTCCCTGAGGAGCCAAGAGTTTGGATGATTGGCCTAAAGTCATCTAATTCACAACTGAGAAATCTAGGCTTAAAACCCAAGCCCTCTTATTTCTCTATCACTGGGTTTTTGTTTTTGTTTCTTCTTTTCTGTTATGATGGGTCACTGGTAATGGCAAGAAGTTTATATATTGGATAATTTTAGGTGCATTATCTTTATTTTACACCTGTGGTAAAATAAACTCATAGTAATTCATAACCTGAATATTAGATCAACAAAGATTTTTCCTACAATAGATCAAGTTTATTTAAAAAGAAAAAAGAAAACAAGCACTAGGACATTTTGACAACCCAGTGAGTCCCTGGATAAACCTCAGTACTCTGTCAATCAGAGATCTTGTGGGTGGTGACCCAGCAGCCATGGAGCACATTATTGTTTGAGTTAAAGGATTTGAGAGGCATTTATAGCCCCTGTAAGTCGGCTGACTGCTTTGCCATTTATTCTGAAAATTTATAGACTCTGAGATTTAGAACTGAAGCAAAAGCAGATGAGGTAAAGTGTTTGCTCTATGATTTGTTTTTCATTTAAAAGCTAGAAAATTAGGACTCATATATGGAGGAACGATGAAAACATGGTATCCATTTAGCTGCAAAATCCGTAGTGTACTTTCATAAGGACGAGGTCATGAGCACACATGTGGATGAAGAAGGAATATACAAATGGATTTAGAGGACTGTATATATGAACATACAAACTGCCAACAACAAGAGAAAAAATATAAGGGGTGAGTGACAAATATCCCTGAATGCAAAGAGAAATGATACAATTGAACCAATCTTATACAAATAAAACAAGAGAACTGGAAATATCTTAAGGTATCTTCCTTATCTTTTAAGTAAAGTGTCAAACACAGTGCACAGAAGAATTTATTGCTTCCTTCTCTCTGTTCCAGTAGCAATTTGCTTATATTTCTATGAGAGTACTTTAATTGAATCAATCTTCATTTTCCACTAACACCAGCTCAGACCCAACCTGATTTAACTCCCTTGCCCAGTTCTGCATAACCCAAACATAAAATATAATGAAAGGAGCATCCACTCAGATTTAGATGATGTCAGTCAGAATCCCAGCAGGAGACATGGCACACACAAAAGGGATGCCTGAAAAGTGTTTAAGGAACTGACTACTGTTCACAAGGTGTGAGCAGATGAGGGGAGACTGATAAGCAATGGTAGAGCAGCTCAGGGCTCCCAACAGCAGGAAGACACAGAGACAAGGGGAGGGAGGGAGCGCCGGAATGAGCAAGACCTGAGCTGCAGGAGAGCTTAGAGCTGTCACCCGTCAGAGGCTGTGGCCCTCAGGGCGGGGCAGTGACAAAACCACTACCACCCTCCAGCATGACCTCCCACTTCTGTCCCCTCCTCCAATATTTCCCACTTGGTGAACCTAATTAGAAACTAGAGGGCAGAGAGCTTGGTCCGTGCAGTCTATAAATACAGCACCTGGAACACAGAGGAGGGTGGGGAGTGGATCTGGACGGGCAAAGAGAGAACGTCCAGAGACTGAGGTTCTCTCTCTCTGTGAGACTCTGTGTTACACAGTCTCTCTGTATGAGACTGTGTGAACACAGAGATGTTCACAGCAGCATTATTTATAATAATGAAAAATTAGAAAGAATCTAAAGGTCTAGCACTAAGAAAATTATTTTGTATATTTTAATGAAGTGAGAAAATGCGTGTGATATAGTGTTAGGTGAAACAGGATACAAAAGGCTCTAAATTGCTGCCTTTGTAATTTCATCTTTATTGCTAAGGCATATGAAAATATACGCAGAATATTAATAGTATTATCCATAGATAGTGAGATTATATATTATTATAACTATACGGTAAGTCTGCCAAGGCAAATGTTGACTACATCAATAAATAAAATTAGATCTTCAAGCATTAAAAAAAGAACAGTGCCCTGCGAGGTTCACTGCCCTGGTCACTTGCATAGAACTGGACAGGACATTTAAAAAGTGACATCAACACCAATTAAGCTTCCTCAAAGGTAAAGTGGTACTTTCAAGCCTGGAGTACCACTTTTGTGAGGAACATAAAAGTAAACTGGACACATTTCTCTTTTCCATAGTGCTCCTTCCCACAGTTCACATCACTCTCATTTCCTCCCAGCATCTCTTTAAACAAAGTATGTGAAAAGGTCATGACCCCGATAACCACTAAAAGACTATGCCTCGCCCATCCCATAGATGATTTAAAATAAAAACAACTCTTAACCCTAAAACAAAACCTTAATATAAAGAAATAACATAAAATTCCAGGTGTATTCTGGATTTTTTCTCTCCCTCATTCCTGCTTTGCTGACATTGTAAACACACGCTTATTTTACCCGGTAAGTGCTCGAGCACTGAGTAGGTAGGAACATAAAGTACCTAGTGTTGGAGTGCACATTTGTGTATACATACATACACACATACATAAAAGACATATCTTTAGGTTCCAATACAAACACAACCATCAATGTAGAGACTTGACATGCACATAACATGCACATGTATCTGCACACAGACATGAACATAACATGCACATGTATCTGCACACACACAAACATCTTCAAGCGTTCTTTGGAATTCCTTCATCAGTAACAGCGTTGAGAGCTCTCAGGACTTATCAATCCTCAAAAAACAAAATAAAATAACAACAAAAAATAAATACAAAAAAATGAATCCTCCTTATCAATCCTCCATCCTCTGTATCTCTCTAGGTCTCTGTCTTGTACATGTTTGAACATTTTATCTTCTTCCTGATTATAACAGCAAGTGTGGGAACTTTTCAATATTTTAATGGTGGGTATTGGGCTTCTCCAGAAGACAGAATAGTGAGACACAGTTTCCCAATGATGGGACTCGAGCTGGTTTGCCAGCCCACTGCCCAGGGCTTCACACACAGCAGGTGCCCATAAAGCTTGTTTAATAAATGAATTACAGTAGAGCAGTTCCACTCTCACACGTACTTACCTTCCTGAGTGTGACAGACACAGTCACTGAAGATCATGGACCAAGATTGCTTTTGAGAAAGGCAACCTGTGTGCAGGGAATGGACTCCCAGATGAAAGAGGAGAACCTCATCCTTCCATTACCATTATCACTTAATAATTGTTTTTAAAATTTGAGAAAGTAAAACATTATAAATAAATAAATAAATAAATAAATCCATTAATAAAATGAGAGAAAGTCAATAATAAGCAGAACTAAGCAGAAACTGTAGTTTAAGATACGTAGCAAATTTTCAGTTGTACTCTGAGTGGCACCAATGACTATAACAGTGTACCTTGGCTGGCGCGGCTCAGTGGACTGAGTATTGGCCTGAGAACCAAAGGGTCACTGGTTCGATTCCCAGTCAGGGCACATGCCTGGGTTGCACACCAGGTCCCCAGTAGTGGGTGTGCAAGAGGCAACAACACATTGATGTTTCTGTCTCCCTCTGCCTCCCTTTCTTCTTCTCTCACTAAAAATAAAATTTAAAAAAATCTTTAAAAATAATTGTTTCCAATTTAAAATAAAATAATACATTAAATCTAAATACCAGAGCACATACATTTTTAGGCCATTATAATGGAAAAAGACATTTACTCTCTTCTATGACCTATTGTGAGTTAGTTCTGTGCATATAATACTCATAGAAATTTATGAGTATTCTTAAACTGAATTTATTAAATCCCTTAAATATGCAAAAGTGAAAATAAAATTCCATTTTGAAAGAAATGGGCACTAAAAACAAATTTACTAGATCCAATAAAGATAGAGATTATTTAAAGTGTTTCATAATTCTTTTACATCCTACTCTCTAGAACCACACCTTTTATACCAACAGTATCTCTTATAAACTTGAAATGCTGGTCACTAGCATTTTCTTTCTTCTTTTAGGGCTGTGATGAATCTTTATGCAGAGTGAAAAACCCTCACATTTTTCACCTTAGGTTCCTTTGCATACTCTGTGAATCATCCCAGCAGCAGGTAGTAAGACTTTATGACTTGGAGAGTAGACTGAAAATCAGGTGTAACGAGTTCAGTTACCACTTTACAGACTGAGTCACTGATTCTCAGCAGAATGATCTCAAGACAAAGATTCCCCGGAACGCAAGGTGTCCCGTGGACTTCTCAATGCACATGAATTCTTTGTTCCTGCATATTCTCCTTCTCCGCAGTGGACCGAGGTAGAACACAGATAATGCTTCCCTCTGGGTTTTTGAGAAGGTAACTGCTCTGAGAATAAAGGGATGACTACATTGCTACTGGATGTGTCTAATCTTTAGTTAGTTACCTCCTCAAACATACACACTCTACCAATGGCTCATTCAATGACCTTCAGTTTTCTCATTGTGTGCTGAAAATATTACGAACCTTAGGGTCGGAAAGACTTGGGTTCCAATACTGTTTTGTCAGCTACTCTTTAAATCAGCTTGGAGAAGCTACTTTCAGGCGGTGTTTTCTCAAGTGTAAATATGGGGAGGGCTCTACGCAGATTGGCCCTAGCAGAGCTATTGTGAATAAATGAGAAACACCAAATATGAAAGCAACTGTCACATACTAGGTACTGCATAATCGTTTGTACCCTTTGTCCTTTTTATTCTTGATAAACATGTCTAATGTTAACTTATAGGAGAGGTGGGGGATTATCTCTCTGAAAAGATCCCTCCTCCTCCATTCCCCCATGCCACACCCTTTTTCCTCAGAAAATGTGCCCAAACCCAACTAACTGGCTGTCGCTTTTGCTGACTGATCAGTTATCAAGTGTCATAAAGATAAAAACTGGTGCTCCTCTTTGTTTAATATCGCTGGCTTTGTAAATGTGTGTAATGGTAACACACACAGACTAGCAGCCAGGAACCCAGTAGTGAGCAAGGAAGTTGGTGTGTAACTCCTGAGGAGCTTCTTCTCTGCTGGAAGAAAGTTCATGACGGCGGAGACCAAGTCTTCCTGCATCTTCAGCAGTTACCAACCAGACCTAAGACTGTTGACCCTTATGAGCATAAAAAATTACTTTTAATGAAAGTGAAGTCACAGAGAGGGTACAATTAAATGCCACTGGCTACTAAGACTTCTAGGTCAAAGTATTTCAGACTTCTCAGGATGAGATTAGACAGTTACAAAAGGAAAATTGGTAAAACTCAAAACTTGGAACAAATGCCAGGCATTCAGCCATACTTTGATTTTTCTCTTGAAACAAATCCAAAATCTAGTTTTAGATTAGCTTGTTTAAACATGTTTACTGACTCATCGGGGAATACCAAAGCTCTTGTTTCTGTCTAACATACGCTCCAATGAAGGATTCCTGATGGATAACTGAGTCTACACCAGAAAAAAATTGTTTTGGGTACACTAAATACAAAAAGAATACTTCTGGAATCCTACCTTAGGGCAACTATATTTTATTGTTTTGCAAATAATAACAACCCCTTAGTTCGTAGGAGCTAACCAGTGGAGAAGCAAGCCAGCATTTGCCAGGCAGGAGAGCCAAGAAGGGTTGGCAAGGCCTGGGGGAGGCTCCACTGCACGGGCTTGAAAAGGGTTTGCACATGGCATTCACAATAAAGAAGACACTGTATTTCAACCTGAACGTCAACAGCTTGCTTCAACTGTCGTATCTTTTTCAAACAGCAGACGCAAGCACAATCAAGCTGTGCCTTCATAGGATACTTATGAATCCATCAGTATTATCAAAACGTTTTAATCACAGATAAAATATATACTGCATGTCATAGCACCAGCATTACTTGAAGCCCTGTAAAGAGTTTTTACATGTGTACGATGTGGATCCATGCTATAATTATAAATGATATTTTGTTATTATGAAACAAGGCTAGTACAAGCTTTAAATTTTTTTGAAAACATGAATTAAGTTAGTTTGGGTTTTTGTTTGCTTGCTTGCTTGCTTGTTTTTGGTTAGTAGGTGAAGTACTAATTAGGCAGGAACTCTGAGAACATTCACTGTGTCATAACCAGTCTACAGTGTATTCACGGGCTGAATAACTAGTAACTCAATAGAGGGATCAGACAGTTTCATAGATGTTGGTTTATGAAACTAGAGGGAGGTTTCCGGAGGAATAGTCACCAGGAAGTTAGATGAGTCAATCAGGCTCCTGTCAAAGGTTGGTATAGGCCAGGAATGGGGAGGTATGGTCTACAATCCAAGAGAACCCCAAAGAACAGCTGACCAGAAACCAGAAAGCCTGAGTTTTGGTCCTGCTTCTCCCATCTGCCTTGCCTTCTTTGAACTTTAATTTCCTTATCTACAAAATGCACAGAGCGTTCTGAGCCTCCAGTGAAATAAAATATCAGCAATGGTTTATAATCCTTGAAGTGTAAGATCGACATAAGGTGAAACTTGTATTCATTGCCCCGGAATTGTCGATGATAAATCAGAAAGTAAAACCAAAAGATGCAAGCGGCAAAAATTCTAGAGACCTAAAGTTACAGCTGTTCCTAGCCCAAGCAGAAAGTGTAAATTTTCAGGACCACCTATCTGGCCACTTATCTCTGACCTGGCATTCTGCTGCATATGCCAAGACTGTGGGTAAGGAAGGGGGGGATGCAAAGTAGACCACCTCTTGTTATGCTGTTTCCTGAAAAAGCTTGAGCAGAAGCCCCAGACGGGATTTAGACACAATACTTTTGGATGTAGCATACATTTTAGAATCTCTGCTTTAAAATTGTTTTTTTCTGGAGTTATGGCCAAGATGGAGACATAGGCAGAAACGCTTTGGACCAAAAATTATCTTGATTTCCTCTATATTTCATAATTTCTGCTTGTCAAATCAAAACCCTAAATATACTTGATGTGGGAATACAAAGAAGACAGATTGATTAACCACAGTGATGCCAATTTGCAGTGATTAACCAATCACAAATTAGCCAATTTGCAGTACTCAAGACCACAGGGTGGGGCAGGGGTGGGGGATTCAGCCCCAGCCCTTATGAGCTTTATGGTCAAATTACCCTACCTCTCTATGTCTCATTTTCCTCAAAATTAAGAAAACAATAGTACTTATTTCTTTGGTATGTTATAGTTAACTATAGTGAGTTAATATTTGTAAAGCACTTAGAACAGTGTATGCTAAATAAAACAGCATCTTTCAATCGAATCTTGGTGGAAAACAATGTTTTCATGGACATGGCCTGATGTTCTTACTGTAAACTAAATGCATCCTCTATTTGCTTATCTTGTTCATAGCACCTACTATTTTGCCTCTTGACAGCAATTTTAAGATAAAGAACTACTGTAGTGTTGGGGGGGTAGAAATCTGCCCCCCCACCACAATAAAAGAGCTTATACTTCTGTTTATTAACTACTTTGAAAAAAATAAAGAGGTAAATTATGCATGGTGTCTTTCTGTAACTGTTGACCACATCTCTTATTTGAGTTGCTGAATTTACCTTCAGGGTGCCATAACCCTAATTTCTAATAAATGAGATTCAGCTAGTGCCACTGGCTTGAAATGGCACCCAGCAGGAATAAATACAGCCAGCAGCCAACTCTTTTCACAGCAGAATATTATGGCCAGCCTAACAACAACTTACTTTTATTCATTTAATTGCCATCTATGGGAAGGTTAAAAACAAAAGGCCCTTGTTAACTCTGTTTCATTTTTTTGTGTTAGTTGCAGGTCCAGCCTGTACTCACTTTGTCTATAATTGGTGATGAGAGAAGCTGGGGACACCGTGAGTGAACTTTGAATGCTCTGTCCCCTTGGCACTTTGTCAAAGTGATCACTTGTTTTGAAGGGTCCCTGTCATTGCTTCACTTCCACTGAACAGGCCCATCCCGGAGACGCACAGTGCTATAAAGGCAGCACTAAGCAAGTGCTCGTTCTCCGGAATGAAGACTTCTCATCAGTCTGAATCCGCAGAGGTATTTTGATGGGAATTTGGGTTGGCCCAATGCAGCTGTGTTTTAATGGAGCTATAAATGAGCTAATGAGACTCGTAAACAATTGGCTGGCCTTTCTGGCCAAAATCCCTGCAAGTGTCAGACGTTCATACATCCCTTATCTAGAAAACCCAGCTCAGGAAAAGAGAGTGAATTCACTTTCAGAATTCATTTTTCTAAAGTGAACATATGAAAAGATACCTGTTGGATGTGCCACGCAATTGGATATAAAAACAAGGATATGTTGTTTTAAAGATCCCCTGGCTTTGAGATCACAGGCAATGCTGGACTCTCCTGGACACAGTCTCCAAACCCATTTTGACCAACAGTGATTAGACACCAAATTAGCCACACACACAAAATGACAACCTTCTCTGGATCTTTACACCTATCCAAAGAATGTCAAGAATCGTTCTTTTCCCACCTATAATTTTAGAGTGTCAGCATCATGTTTACGGATCGTTTCAGCCAAGGTTTTCAAGCCAGTGTGTTATATTCCCGGCAGTCATTACTCTTAGGTGCCAAAATATGACAAAAGAACTAAAGTAAAACAATCTCAGGCTTTAGATTTTAAGAACTGGAGAAAATGTTTTATGAATAATCCGGAGTAAATAATTCTTTTTTTATTTGTTTTAAAAGCAACTGTGAAAATAAAATTTTCCATGATTTTCTTTTTGGTCCAATGTTGGATATAGTCTAAGATGAACATAACCTCAAGAGATTTATAGCTTTGATGGTCTCCATAGCAGAGAGTAAAATTTCTCATTAATTATTCAACATGAGTAAAACTTCTTTAAGAGAAAAAAGATTTCTGCTTCTTCAGGATAATCTCTCTAACCTAGTGTATTTGATTAAATCTTCTATTTCTGCATTTAATGCATCACATGCTACTTTATTTGTCTTCATCCATGTGCCCCACCCTCTACTATACTGCAAGTTTCCTTGGGATAACTTTTTAAAAAATATTTTATTTATTTATTTTTAGAGAGAGGGGAAGAGAAGGGGAAAGAGTGGGAAAGAAACATCAATGTGTGGTTTCCTCTCATGTGTCCCCTACTGGGGACCTGGCCTGCAACCCAGGCATGTGCCCTGACTGGGAATCGAACCGGCGACCCTTTGCTTCACAGGCCCATGATCAATCCACTGAGCTATACCAGCCAGGGCTCCTTGGGGTAACTTCTGATTTCCTTGTTCTGTTTCCCAGTGTACAATACAGAGTAAGTGCTCAGTAAGTGTTCATTGAACAACAAAAAACTTCTCTTAGAAATCTGATTGATAGCCATTTCAATAAGACACAAAGAGAAATTTGTGCCATGGAATGACGTGTCCTTAATCCTAGGAAACCTTTTCCATGGGTTAGACTGCATTCCTTTTCCCGGACAGGCTCTCCAAATCTTCTAAATAATAAGTGTAACATGAAACAGAGGTTAAGCAGTTATTGGATAAAGTGTCTCAAAGTAGGCAGGAATGCACACTTCAAAAAATATTCTCACCAAACACATTTTTTTATTAAATAATCACTTTTTTTCTGCATGGATAGTCCTGAAACACAACTGACCCCTTAGTTAAACTCAAATTTTAAGACAAAATTTTTTTTTTGATAGAGAGAAAGGGGAAGCAGGGAGGTGAGGGAGTGGGCAGAGAGAGAGAGAAATAAATATTTATTTGTTTTTCTACTTATTAATCCATTTATTAGTTGATTCATCTATGTGCCCTGACCTGGGATCGAACCTACAACCTTGGTGTATCATCAGGACAACACTCTAACCAACTGAGCTACCCAGGCAGGGGACATAAATGTGTTTTTAATGTTCATAGTAAATAGATATTTTGAAGGAATATTAGGAGTTAGAACATGAGTTTCAGTAGCCAATGCCTGCTGTATTGCTTTAATCATCGACAAATAGTAATGCAGTGATCACTGTCACACCTTTACAGGTAAGATTTATCATTGAAAGACAAACAAGGAAAAAGTGAACCCAACCTCAGAAGTTCCGCTAAAGGTCTCCACAAGCATGTGCATCATTTGCATATGGGCTGCATGGAGAGTGACTAAGAGCACAGAAACAGAGGGCGGATAAGTGATACGATGACAGAGATAAGCGGTAAAGAATCACCCCACTCTAAACTTAGACTTCCAAATCACTTCAGGAGAAACTTTTCTAACTTACAGTATACAGTTTTCCTGTGGCTCCCTAAGTCAGCTACATGCAGATTTTCAAGTCCCCAAATGCATAAGGGGCCACCCTGTGTAGACGAACATGCACACCTAGATACTCGAAGGTCCTTCAAGGCTGGGCAGACCTGATTACAACTTCTTCTGGGCTTCTGAACTTCTGGGCTCCTGACTCCACTTACATAGTAAAAATAGTATTTATTCATGCTACTACCGTTACTATGACAACAACAATTACAGCCATCATTGCCACTATCACTCCTGTTTCCACCTGCTTTGGGCTGGGCCCCATGCCAGGTGTTTTACACATATAACATCAAATCCTCACAGCGTTCAGTAAGAAAAAGCGATTTCCATTTTACAGACGAGAAAGTGAAGCTAAAGACAGAGGCTTCACAGAGCTCATGCAAAGCTCAGGCTCTGCCGTAGCTCATGGGAGAGGCAGATTTGAAGCTGCATCTGTCCACACCACAGTCTGTGTGTTCTTTGCCGCAGCACGTTCTCTCAGGGCTACTACTTACTGGGCATCTGTTATCGTCCAGGCACTGGGCTGGCTGTTTCAGACACGTATTTATAACCCTCAGAAACAATGTGAAGAGGTAGGTCACAGACCACGACCCTGCCGTTGGAACTGTAAAGAAACTTCCCAGGAGCTGACAGCTAGTGAGCAGCAGAACTAGAACGTAAATTCCTCGTGCACCAGCGGAGAAACAAAATAAACCTTGAATTTCAAACTCTCACCTTTGGCACAAGCTAAAGAAGAGAAACAACCCAGTATTAACCTGTGTCGATGTAACATTAGATAAACTAATATAGACTAACCACTATGTCCTTCATGTTAGAAATAATTAAACCTGCTTAGAGTATAAAAGATTGCTGTTTTTCTGAGGAATAAAACAATAGTTTATCCTCACAACACTCCAGTGCAGCACTCTTCAACCTTTTCCATCTCATGACACCCATAAACTAATTACTAAAATTCTACGGCACACCAAAAATATATTGTGTTTTTTTCCCATCTGATCAAAAAGGACATATAATTTAAATTCACTCACATCAGACAACTATTGTTATGCTGGCTGATGTCATTTTTTATTTGCCAATCTAAAGGAAAAGAGGGCAGTGCCCCTGAATAAAGTTAGGTATTCCATGTGTTAAAAATTCTTGCGGCATACCAGTTGGAAATCGCTGCTGTAGTGAGGTAAACAATAAGTTGCTTCCCCTTTGTAAAATGGACAGGTCCAGTTCAAATACAGAAATGCTTGGGACTGCTAGACGGGGAGGTGGGTCTCTAGCTGCCTTCCCGTGCTAGCTGCACTTTTTTTCTCTCCAAATGAAACCAGGTGTGCTGATTTCTAGAGGACTATCAGGCCCACCCACTACTTGAGTCTGGCTCTCCTGAAGCAGGCATTAATGCTTACTTCTAGGTTTGGGGTTCAATTTTGATCCAGGGTGATCATCTGTAGTTTATTGCATTGACCTTTGGTTAAGTGCCCATTTCTAATCAAAACCACACTGGGTGCCTTAATTAGAGAAAGTAAAAAAGAAAGCACCATTTCCATCATACAGCAAAAATAGACACAAAATTACCACTCAAAAGCAGGTTTGGCTAGATACTAACAAGAAAAAAGAGAAACAATCCCCACTTATTGAGTGTTTACAATATGCCACTCATGTTTTGAGCCCCTGGCATGCATTAACCCGTTTGTTTCTTTTTTAAAGTATATTTTGATCATGCTATTACAATTGTCCCAGTTTTTCCCTGTCCATCCCCTTTACCTGGTGTGCCCTTTCCCTCCAGCAATCTCCCCGCTCCCCTTAGTTCATGTACACGGGTCACGCCTGTAACTTCTTTTTTAAAAAATATTTATTTATTTATCTTTAGAGGGGAAGGGAAGGAGAGAAGGAGAGACATGTTAATGTATGGTTGCCTCTCATGAGTCCCCTGCTGGGAACTGGCCTGCAACCCAGGCACGTGCCCTGACTGGGAATTGAACCACGATCGTGTGATTTGCAGGCCTGCGCTCAATCCACTTAGCTACACCAGCCAGGGCACGTCTGTAACTTCTTCAGCTTCTCCATTTCCTATACAATTCTTAACATCTCCTGTCTATTTATACCTACCAATTATACTTTTTAATCCCTGAACCTATTCCCCTAGTCTCTCCCTTCTCCCTCCCGGCTGATAACTCTCCAAATGATCTCCATTTCTATAAATCTGTTCCTGTTCTAGTTGTTTGTTTGTTTTAGATGAAGCTGTTGATAGTTGTGAATTTTAATATTCATTGTTTTGATCTTCTCTTTCTTAGCTAAGTCCCTTTAACATTTCATGTAAAAATGGCTTGGTAATGATAAAATCCTTTAGTTTTACTTTGTCTGGGAAGGTCTTTTATTTGTCCTTCCATTCTAAATGATAGCTTTGCTGGATAGACTAATCTAGGTTGTAGGTCCTTACTTTTTATCACTTTGAATACTTCTTGCTAGTCCCTTCTTGCCTGCAAAGTTTCTTTTGAGAAATCAGATGATAGTTTTATGGGAACTCCTTTGTAGGTAACTATCTACTTTTCTCTTGCTCCTTTTAAGATTCCCTCTTTACCTTTAATGTTTGGCATTTTAATTATGATGTGTGTTACTGTGATTGTCTTTGGTTCCAACTTGTTTGGGACTCTTGGTGTTTCCTGGATTTACATGTCTATTTCCTCCACCAAATTAGGGAAGTTTTTTAAAATATTTTTTTTCAAATAAGTTTTCAATTTCTTGCTCTTCCTCTTCTCCTTCTGGCACCCCTATGATTGGGATGTTGGCATGTTTGGAGATACTCCAGGGTCTTCTTGTACTATCCTCATTTTTTTTTGAATTCTTATTTTTTCTTTCTGTGCTGCTTGAATGTTTATTTTTTCCTTGTGCTCAAAATCATTGATTTGAATCCAGGCTTCCTTCCCTTCATTGTCGGTTCCCTGTAGATTTTTCTTTATTTCACTTAGTGTAAACTTCACTGATTCCTTTATGTTGCTGCCATACTCAGTGAGTTCTCTGAGCATCCTTATCAGTGCTTTGAACTCTGCATCTGATAAGTTGGCTATCTCTATTTCATTTATTTCTTTTTCTGGGTTTTACTTCAGTTCTTTCATTTGGGCCATATTTCTTTATCTCCTTAATTTGGCAGCCTCCCTGTGTTTGTTTCTTTGTATTAGGTGGAGCTGCTTTGACTCCCTGTAAAAGCCACCCATCTGCATGAACACGGCTTCTTTAAATCCTTGGTTGTTGGACCTCCACACAGTTCGATTTTTTGACAGTTCTGGGTGTTATCTGTTTTGAGATTTTGTTGTAATTCTTTTTGGTGGTTGTGTGAGGAGGTGAAGTGTGTCTACCTATGCTCCATCTTGACTGTAAGTCAACCCGTTTATTTTCATAACAACCTCTTATTATGCCCCTTTTGGAGATAAGAAAACTAAGGTACACAAAGGCTAATAACTTGCTCAGGATGACACAGCTATGTGTCAGAGTAAGCAGAAGAACAGGGACTTAACCCCAGATAGAGAACCCATGCTTAGACAAATTGTTTACAAAATGGAGTATAATTCAAAACCCAATAAATGATGGGAATAAATGCACTTTCCTTAGTGCCACCAACGGCTGCTAAGGAAAGTCTGGCCAGAGCCCACCGTGCCCTCTGCACACACACCCCTGGACATCACCCCTTTGATGACCAACAGACTAGACAAGAGCTGGGACCAACTCCAGAGGCCAATGGCTCTACTTCTATGAAAAACAACATTAACACATTTACCAAAACCAAGCTGAAAAAACCCTCTAAGGGTATATTCTAGGAAGAGAGGGAGCCATGTTCAAATTATTTGATGTGAAGAAAGCAAGCAACCATCATTGATTTTTTAGAACATCTACACTAAAAGCCACAAATATTTGCAGAGTACAGGAATATGTCATCAATAAACTTTGAATCATCACTGGAGTTTTAAGTTCTTCTAGAAAGTGAAGCATTTCCCCCCATCTAATTGTAATTTTTCCATTTCTTCCCTTAGATCTTTGCATTTATAATACTGATGATGGGGTGGTTTTACATTTACTGAGTTTCTACTCTGTGCCCAGAACTGTGGTAAAAGTTTTACATTTAATGACATAAACACTCATTTGATGTTTACTACAGCCCCACAGTCAGTATTACTATTTTCTCCATTTTCCAGATGAAGAAAGTCAGAAAGATGAAGACACGTGCCTACCGTCATGCAGCCATATTGTTTTTGTCGGTTCTAAAACCCCATAATATTAACAGTCTATGTTCAGCAAACATGTGTGGCCACCTGATTGTCCCATCCTCGTGTAGAGGTGAAGGCCTCGGCATGCTCTGCACCTTCTAGCCGACTTCCACCACCTCCAAGTCCTGGACAGAAATGAATGGAGCTACACTGGTCCATGACTAGCCAGAAACCTCAGTGCACTTAAACCACTCTGCTTGGACTTGAAACAGGTACACTCCCTCAGAAGTAAATAAAATATTTATAAAGATGATCTAACTAGGAAAATATCCCCCAAACAGACCAGTATGTTTAGTTTTCAGAATATTTGTAGTATAAAGTTCATCATAGTTCTGAAGGAATAAATAGAGTGCTTCAAGACAGTACTAAAATACAAGCAGCTCAAGGAGAGAAGCAAAAGCTCCTAATTTAAGTTTTATTCTAAAATGCACCTGTATTTGAATAAATTGTCCATACCTATGAATGGTTACATTTCGATAGCCAGGAAATGAGACTAGGTCAGATAAGAACAACCTCTATGGAAATGTTTAAAACATTTACTGAAGTAGTAGGAAAAGTACTTCTACATTGAGGACATCATAATTAATATATTTTGTCAGAAATTTCAGTTCATAATTAAGCACAGTAAGTCTTCAAATAAATACAAATATGATAATATAATAGAAAAATAAAATGCCTTCTCTCATAACACTCCTCTGCCTACACCCTCATGCACAGACCTCCTGAACTACTGATGCTTCTCAGGAAGTACCATGCTATTCCAAGGCTGGGTGATGTTTGTAGTGCAGTCTCTGCCTGGAACTCCTTGCTTCTCCCCCTTTCCCATCTGACTAAGCCACTTCATCCCTCCTCCTCCAGGAAGCCTCCCTGGATTCCCTCCTCTGAGCTAACACCTATCAAAGCACTTATCCTACTCTTTACTTTTTGGTCTCCACAAGAGACCAAGAATTCTTCGATGACAGAGAACACTCTTACTGTTTGTTTATATCCCAGCACTTCGTTAAGGCACTCAATAAAATTTATACTAAGTGAATAAAAGTACATTGCAAAATTAAGATATTTTTAGAAATAAAAGGAAAACTGTCTAAAATGCAAATCTTGCACAATTTTATTCTGGTCCTCATTGTTCATAACGGTGTGTCTTAAAAACACACAGAAGGATTTACTTCTGTCCTTCATTAAAAACATTTTATATGTCCAAACATATAAAATGTCCAAACATAGATACACTGTCACTTCAAACTGACTTCTGTTCAATAACGTATCAATTTAGAGAGTATAACTGAATAATTAGAGACAGAATAAAGCCACCACAAAATAATAATAACTATTTTAAAAGCGCAATAACAATTACATTTTGAATAACTAGATGCCTAGTTCCGCCACTGATTCCAATGGGAACAAACCATTCACCCTTTGGCCTCAGGTTCTCTGCCCATAAAACGGGGATAACCATCCCTGCCACTTTCCCATTCAGATCTTGCAAGCACAATGTAGATATATCTTAAGGAGGGTGGCAGGTCTTCACAGTGAAGGCACCACTATCGAAAGTATTATATAATCCCAAGGTAGAGCTCCTACCATCATTTATTATGCTAATATCCCTTCACTATGCTCCTGCTCTTGTCAGCAGGTTGATAGTGCAGCCTCTTGCATAACTTCATTGACAGTCAACGTAAAGAACACATCGGGTGGGCACAAGTTTCCCTCGCTGGCGCTTGGTCTGAGTCAGAACCCGCGAGGGACCCACCCGCAGAGGCCAGCCTGCGCCCCTCTGCACCCCGTTACACTCGTGCCAAGTGAAATGGATCCCGGGCTTTTGCCCTCCCCCAAGTGGAGTCGAGTGAGGTTGACGGTGGAGAGGACTCCAGGATCAGCGGAGCTGGAGTAGACGAGAGGAGAAGGAGGCTGGAGGTCGTGGGCGAGCAGCTTACCTGGCCTCGCCGAGGGGTGCCGGGGGCGGGTGCGGAACGAACACCCCGCAGTCAGACGGCTGAGGCTGCTGCTTCTTCTTGGAGCGCCAGATATGGAAAGGGGTGTGCTTCTTGGAGGTCCTGGACCGGCTGGACTCCCCGGGGTCGTCCTGAGGTGACAGCGAGAGTGGCATCTTCTCCTCTGCCTCCTCCACCCGCTGGTCCGACGCTGCTCTCTCGGCCGCCCGGCCCTTGTGGAAGAACATACCTGGCCTCCAGCTCGCCTGTCGCTCCCAGCGCGCCGTCGGTCCCCGCCCCCTCGGCAGGGAGTTAGAGGACGCGGACAGAGCCGAGCAGGAGCAGCACCACAGTGGGTGCCCTCCGAGAGGAGCGGGTGGCCTGGCCGCTGCACAGCGCCCCGGCGTGGCGAGGGAGGCACAGGGCGCCAGACCAGGTGAGGCGCGCGCGGCAGGAGCCCCAGGTAAAGCACACACAGTTCCCCGCCCCCCCGCGTGCGGCAAATGTGGGGCAGCGTCTCCTACTGGAACCCTTGGGAACTGCGTCTCCCGGCGCTGCATCCCCTTTTCTGGGTTGAAAACCAGAACTGGGTCTGATTTCGAAAACGCCTCCGGTACATCTGCCATCGGTCGCCTGCGGAGTTGTTGGCCGCTCGCGACCTGTACCAGCAAGTCGCCAGGATAAGTGTCTTAACCCTGAGCCCCGCCTGAAAAAGGATGGGAGAGGCGCATCCCATGGTCGGGCCACCCGGCAATTAGGACTATTCCACTCAGGCCTTGGGGTGGCTTGGGCAATATCATATACTGGGTGGTTTCCGTTTCTGTTTGTAAACAAGGGTGCCGTCTTCTCATGTCTCCCTTCAAAAGTCTAAATAATTAATTTGTACTCGCATCTCATAAAACGCAAAAGAATAAAAACCAGAACGTAATTAAACATATTACCCAGTTCCTAAAGGACTTAATAGGTCACTCACAGTGAATTAAACACCAGTATCACAAGGTTCTCGTCATCTGCTTTACTGTTAATGATTTTCTTTATTAACTTCACAACTGTGATTAAATAGCAAAGACAACTAATATTTAAGCAAAGAAAGTATATGAGTAATTATTTTGGGCGTTATTAGAGTATAAAGAGATCGAGAACCAGCTTAAAAATTCAGTGCAGCACAACGTCCCTTTTACACTGTAATACCTTCTTAATTTTCTCTGGAAAGATCCAGCTCATTCATGCATTGACTCATTCATTCAAGGAACATTTATATATTTGTTTATTTTAATTCTCCACAAAGAATATATCTTTATTGATTTGAGAGGGGAAGGGGCAGAGAGAGAGAGAAACATGCATGTGAAAAACATCACCAGTTGCCTCCAGATCGCCCCTGACCATGGTCGAAACCCGCAACCTTCTGATGTGTGGGGTGATGCTCCAACTAAGGGAGCCAGGGCAAGGAATATTTATCTTTATTAATTATTTTTACATTTACATTTTATCAAGATACGACCTGCATACAGTAAAAAAAATGCACAGATCACCAGTATAAAACTCAATTTTTTACATGTTTGTGTGGCTGGGGGTGTAAAATGATTTTAATGAAGGGTGGTTGACATGTCCCGGAAAATCCTTTGTATGTGGCTTTTAAAAGTACCACTATGAAAATAAGGAATATTTCCAAACTTCAAAAGTCTCTCTCCTATCCTGATTCAGTGCCTTACTGTGAGCCCCCAACCCCTCCCCCCCACACACACCTGTTCCATAAAAGTTAACCACTGTTTCAACCTCTAGCACCAATAACTAATTTTGGAAGTTCATTTAAGTGTAATCACAATGTGCAAATTTCTGTGTTTGGGTTTTTTGTTTGCTTAGTATTAGTTTATGAGAATCATCCATATTGTTACATGTAACAGTTTTTCATTTTTAAGAAAAGTTATTGTGTATTATTCCATAATATAAATATACCACAATTCATCTATCCATTTTACTGTAGGTGGACATTTAGATTGTTTTCATTTGGGGACTATTATAAATAAGGTTGATATGATGAACCTTCTTAGACATAAGCATTCATTTCTTTTAGATATATACCCAAGCATTCAGTCTCTGGATAGTAGAATATCCATGTGCTCAGCTTTAGAAAATTTTGCCAAACAATTTTCTAAAATGGTTGTATCGTCCCTGGCCAGGTGACTCAGTTAGTGTTGTCCCAATGTGCCAAGTTGTAGGTTTGATCCTCGGTCAGGGCACACACAAGAATCAACCATGAAGCGTAAATAAGGAGAACAACAAATGAACATTTCTTTCTCTCTCCCTCTCTCTCTCTCTCTTCTCTCTTTCACTGTCTAGCCCTCCCTTTCTCTCTCTAAAAAATCAATAAAGATAAATACCTAAAATGGTTGTATCAATTTATTCTCCTTTCAACAATGTTTGAAACTTCCAATTTTCTACAGCATCACCAACATTTAATGTGACCAATCTTTATCATTTTGGTCATTCTGATGGGAGGCTAGTGGTATCTCATTGGAATTTTAATTTATTTTCCCTTGAGAAATATTTATTGAAAAAAAAAGCACAAAAAGAAAAAAAACCCATGAAAACAAAAAGACACAAAAAAGTAAAAAACACAAGAAAAAGAGGAATATTTATTGAGTATTTGTTATTCACCAGGCCCGCACTTGGGGGAGGAGGATGACTGACAGATACATAGGTGATACACATCAAAGGGTAAGAGAACTAATCAAGGTGTGTACAAGGCGTCATTACTAACAGAGCCTTGGAATTTGGGAAGGAAGACCAGAGGGGTCAATAAGGGTTGATTACAAAGCTGGTTCTTGATTGGAATGTTAAAGGGCAAAGGGAATAGCAAGGAAAGAAGAAAAGGGCACAGGGAGAAGGGAAATGTTACACACACTTGCTCAAATATTTACAAATTCAGGAATTCCGTCTTTCATTCCTGAATCCTTGGAGCAGAATTCTTCACGACATCCCTTATTATGCCATCAGTGAATCTGGGACATATTTCAATGATCACACTGTTCACATTGCATGGGCATTATTTACTTACAAATCTGTGTCTCCTATTTGCCTGAGAGAAACTTAAGGACATTTCTCATTTATTTTTATATTTTTAGGACATGAATGCCCACCAAGAGAAATAATTGGTCAAGTGAACTGGTGTACTAACTTAACTGAACACCTAGAATGTTTCAGGCACAGAGATCTTTTACGCTGTGTACTTTGTAAGAGCAAAGATCACATGTGATCTTTGACGAACATTTTATATAAATTACATAAAAAATTAGAAGTATGCATAAAAACAGATTACAGTGCTTGTGATTAGTCTAGTGAGCAAAACAAACACCCAAGTATAATAGAATGTGATAAAATAAAATACAACTTGTATGATAAAACTTGTGTTTGAATCAAGGTGTGTTTTTTTCAGTCATTGCAAAAAACAGATCCGCTGAGGCTTGTTTAAGCAATAAATTCATTTATCAGAGCATATGAGGTGTCTCACAGAATATCCCAAGAGCCAGAGAGGCGGATTCTGAAGCCCAAACATGTCCAGTGACCCCACAGAGCTGATGTAGCAAACACCGTTCTCACCATCTCCCTGCACTAGAAGCTACACACAAGCAGCTGTGCTGTGTAGCATCACCCCAACAGGCACCCCCAAGAATAAAAGGCCTGTTCCAGAAAGTTCCATGCAGGTACATCTTACTGGGGGAGCCTGGGTCATTTAACAGCTTCCCAGCTACAAGGGAAATTAAAATTTTCTGGGTTCTATCTCAGGGCAATAGAATACATGTGGTTAAAAATTTGCCACCTAACACAGGTCTAGGGAGCCAAAGCATGAGAGATGGTCACTGCTAAAGGAAGAGCAAAAGGCTACAGGAACACAGAAGTGAGAACTCTGGGTGGCCCAGGGACATCACCAGCAGGGAGGTGACAGGTTCATGAGCTGTGCTTATGAATAAGAATTTACCGGGTGGAAATGAGAGGGCTGGCAACCCAGGAAGAGTACAAAACCCCACACCATGGATGGCCCAACCTCAGGGAGCTTGGAGGAAAGGGGGTGGGGTG